>NC_052056.1:82705289-83015539 GCF_903992535.2 Arvicola amphibius | reverse complement strand
CTTTTCCAAAGTGGAGACGAAGGTGTGGTCTGGTTCCTGTCCCCTCAGCTGACCTTGGGTGTGCTAGCCACAGTGAGGAGTGTCGGAAGTCTGTCCGCAGCTTTACAAATTTCAAGTTGTCCTAGGCCGAAGCCAGCCTTGTCTCTTCTTCCTCAACACTGGTCACCAAGCCACGGGGAACTTGTTCCTGCAGATTGCTGCTGTCCTTCTGCAGAAGCCACCGGTCAGCCCTTGCTGTCCCCAGGGACATCGGTATGCCCATCTGTTTCCTGTAGCGCAGCAACGTGGTCCCCAAAATTTTTCTGGGGAGGAGCTGGAGCAGTGCTCAGTGAGGGCCCAAGTTCACATCCTCAGCACACACACAGACATACAGACACACAGACACACACACACACACACACAAACACAAGAGATGTCATAGTGGTACACCGGCAATCTTACAGCTGGGGAGGCAGGACAGGCGTGCCCCTGGGGCTTGCTAGCTAGCCAGTCTTGGCAAACAGGCAAGCTCCAGGTAGGGAGGGACCTGTCTCCGAAACGAAGCCAGAGATCAACTGTGGGAGTCAGCTGATGTCTTCCTCTGACATCTGCGTACACACCCACACGCTGCTTCTTTGGAACAATTTCCCTTCAAACATAAACCAAAACAACAACAAAAATCCTTCCACGAACTGACCTGTGGTACACATCACATTACTCAGTGGGCTGGGCAGAACAGACTAGGGTTTCTGGAAAGTTCCATCCACCTCTGGCAGGCTCGCCCTCACTCATGTGTTTGAAAAGTGACTAAGACACAAAAGGAACTTCCTGGGTTTGCAAGGAAACTAACAGATGACTCAAAACAATGGGCAGCCAGTGGTGCTCCAAGGTGCCAGGGAGCTTGGAGCTTGGAACTTAGGAATCCAGCCTGCAATGGGAATGGGCAGAGGGCTAGGAGCCTGAGCAGCGTGCACCCTCCTTAGGAATCACGGTGCTTATCTACCAAGTTCAGAGGCAGTGGGGACATGGCTGACTCTCACGGTCCTTCTGTTTGGTTTCCCTTCACGAATTAGAAAGCACATCGGCCCATCTTCCACAGCCCAGGACTTGCAATGGCAGGCTGCTCCTGCCCAGAGGCCAGCAGAGGCCCAGAGCTTAGCTGTCATGGACTTCACCAGACACAAGCAGAAAGGTTGGCATCCTCGGTGAGGAAGGGAGGGAAGGTCCGGGTTTAAGAGCCTGAAACTGCTGACTATGTGACATCTAGAGGTACCTGCTGTGTCAACTGTGCTCAGGAGAGGGGACTGATACCGGCTATGAGAAGCACTTGTTCCCGGTGCTTCCCCCCAACCCCGTTCGTAGTATTTGTTAATCCAGTGAGATGGGTCAATCCTCCTCCCGTCAACCTCGGCAGCAAAACTGGTGGGGAATGGAGAATGGGATCCTTTTCCCACTCTGTAGAGCAGAGCAGCTGGCGTCACACTGCAGGGTAGAGTCTCCCTGTCAACCTGTGACCTGCTCCTGCCAGGGCACCTCCCTTTATCTAAGCAGGAGTCTCCACTCACCTGTGGCTGGGAAGCAGCAGGCCCTGTTGATCGGCTGGGCAACACTCAAGTGTGACCAGGAAATGTGTATTTGAGTATTTGAGTCAGAAGATGTGTCCTTCAGAGGGAAAGACAATGGGGCTGGAATGGGGTTCAGTGGGGCTGGAAATGAGGTTCCATGGGTAAAGTGTTTGCTGTTCTTGGGGAACTGGGCTCAGTTCCCAGCACCCACATCAGGCAACTCACAACTGCCTGCAAATCTAGCTCCATAGGATGTGATGCCCTCTTCTGGCCTCTGAGGGCACCCACACCACCACCTCCCACATACGCAAATAAAATTAAATCTTGAAGGGGAGGGGGAGGGAAGGTGAGGGTGGTGTAAGCAAGGCAGCACATGGCTATTGTGGTGTCTTGAATGAAAACATCCTTCAGAGAGTCATATGTTTGAACGTCTGGTTCCCAGTCGGTGGACTATTTGGGAAGGATTAGGAGGTATGGCCTTGTTGGAAAAGGTGTGTCACTGATGGTAGGTTTTGAGGTTTCAAAAAGCCTATGCCCAAGCCTCTGTGTCTTTTTCTTTCTTTCTCTCTCTTTCCCCGTCTCTGTCCTTCCGGCAGATCAGGATGTAAGCCGCACAAAGTGCCCAGGCCTAATTAGAGGGAGTGGGCATCCACACATATAGCCGTGGACGATCTTGAACTTCACTGTTTTGGCCTCCACTGCCCCAGTAACCGCAGACATACATTGCCGTGCTTAGTGTGTGGTGCTGGGGAGCAAACCCAGGCCTGCCTAAGAGCCAGGAAAGCACTCTGCTGACGGAGCTACACCCCCAAGCCATTCATTTCTCAAGGTTTTTGAGACAGCATCTTTCTATGTCGCCCTGACTGGTCCACAGCTTGCTATGTGGACCCAGTTGGCCTCAAACTTGCAGCCATCACCCTGCCTCTGCCTCCTAAGGGCCGAGATGACAGCTGACTTCACGGTGGGTATTACAGATGCATTGTGAGCTGTTCTTAGAGTCAACCGCTCTCAGCCAAACTGTGCCTGCCACACAGTGTGGGGACACAAAACTGTTGTTTGCTTGTTACTATTATTGGTTTTTTTGAGACAGGGTTTTGCTACGTAATCCAAGCTATCTTCACAGGCACCATCCTCCTGCCTCAGCCTCCTCAGTGCTGGGATTACATGTGTACACCATCACACCGGACTGTGGTCAGGCTCTCCCTCTGATTTCCATGAAGCCCTTTCTCAGGACAGGGTGATTTCAGTTGATCCAGCGTGGTCTAATGTCTCAGGGGCCCACACAGGAGTCCCTACCAACAAATCAAAGACCAAGTCTGGGCCCTTAACCTGCAAAAAGCCTGCTTTCAAGCCGGCTGGTGGCACACACCTTAAATTATAGCACGTGAAGCAGAGGCAGGTGGACCTGTGAGTTTGAGGCCAGCCTGGTCTACACAGTGAGTTCCAGGACAACAGAAGCTATGAAGAGAAACCCCGTGTAAGAAACAAGCAAACAAACAAAACAACCATGCTTCCGGTCTTCAGCAAATGGTGCTGAGCAAACTGTGCAGCTGCATGAAAGGAATGAAATAAGATCCATACACTAGTGCTCTGCATAAAATCTGGTTCTTAGTAGGTCAAGGACCTCAACATAAGACCAGACATCCTAATCTTATAGAAGAGAAAGTGGGGAATTGGCTTGAACTCACTGAAACCGGAAAGGACTTTCTGAACAGAACACTGGAAGCACGGGCACTAAGAACAACAATTAATAAGTGGACCCTGACCATACTGAAAAGCTACCGTACAGCAAAGGATGTCATTTGAGCAAAGCGACAGACTACAGAATGGGAAAAGATGTTTTTGCCGGCTACCCATCTGATAGAGGGCCAGTATCTAAAATATATAAAGAGCATGGACTTCAAGAAAACAAATAACCCAATTAAAAATGGGGTATAGAACTAAGCAGAGAGTTCTCAAAATATAAAATACTGAACGAAATGTTCAATGTTGTAGAATATTAGTTTAAGATGTGTTTTATTTGTTTATGCTGTGGAACATTTGTTTAATGATGCAAAGATGTGCTTCATTCTTTTATGTTGCATTTGTTTAACTCTGTGAAGCTGTGTTACTTTGCCTGCCTAAAACACCTGATTGGTCTAATAAAGAGCTGAACAGCCAATAGCAAGGCAGGAGAGGGATAGACAGGGCTGGCAGGCTGAGAGAAGAGAGAAGATTGGGAAACAAAAGGAGGAGGAAGAGAGGAGAGGAGAATATCAGAGACGAGTCACCCAGCTACATGGCAGACATAGAGTAAGAAGGAAAGAAAAGATATACAGAAATAGAAAAGGTAAAAGCTCAGAGGCAAGAAAGGCTAGCTGGAAATAAGCCAAGTTAAGGCCGGGCATTTATAATTGGGTGGTAAGCCCACAAAAGAGAAAAGAGTAGAAAGAACCAACAACAGCTCAACATCTTCAGTCATCAGGGGAATGTGAATTAAAACTGCTTTGAGATTTCATCTTACACGGGTCAGAATGGCCAAGATCAATAAAATAAATGAGAGCAGATGCTGGTGAGGATGTGGGAAAGAGGAAACACTTAATCATTGCTGCTGAGAGAGCAAACTGGTCTAGCCAGGATGGAAATGAGTGTGGTTATTTCCTCAGGAAGCTGGGAATTGATTTACCTCAGTATCCAGCTTTCCCACTCTGGGGCATATGCCCAAAGGACTCCACACCTACTACAAGGATACAAGCTCACCTATGTTCATCTCTGCTCTGTTCACAATGGCCAGAAACTGGAGACATCCTGATGTCCATCACATGAAGAACAGATAATGGAAATGTAGTAGCACATTTATACAATGGAATATTATTTAGCTGTTAAGAAAAATGAAATTATCAAAACTGCAGGTAAAATGGTAGAACTAGGAAAAAAAATCATCCCAAGTGAGATAATCCAGACCACAAAGGGCAAATATTGTACATTTCCTCTTATAATTGGATATCAGTTTTTAAGTTTTTGATATGTGTGCTACAATATGAACAACTGCAGAGGTTAGTTTCCTAGAAAGGAGACAGGACTGGGGAAGAGAGGCTCTCCCAAAGAAGAGGAAATAGAATACAGTGTTATGGAGAGACAAAGAGAAAACCAGAACAGTAGGATAAATAGGAAGGGAGATGGGAGAGAAGGGTAAAGGAGGAAATGGGTGATGTCTAGTACTAAAAGACATCTGAAAAAGAAAACCACATGGAGAACTGGAGAGATGGCTCAGAGGTTAAGAGCACTGGCTGCTCTTCCAGAGGTTCTGAGTTCAATTCCCAGCAACCACATGGTGGCTCACACCATCTGTAATGAGATCTGGTGCCTTTCCACAATGCAGGCATACACACAGACAGAATACTGTATACATAACAAATAAATAAATCTTTAAAGAAGAAAGAAAAGAAAAAAAGCTAATGGAAAACTATCACTGTAGAAGTTCATAAACTATATACATATATTACAGAAATCTAAATGCTGTCACCAAGTAGTGGGAGAGACAATGCCCCAGCCAGACATTTTATGCCAACAATTAAAACCTCCAGTTCCAGATGGGTTATATCTTTTTGAGTTGTTTTCCAAAGAGGTCCCAGAGAAAACCCCAAACATCACAGGCTATTGCCAAGGTTATTGGTTGATCTATGCAATCTAATTTCAAGGTCCTATTGCCGAAGACAATACCTAGCCATTGAGCAGGAAGAAGAGCTGGCACCTAACCAGAAGCTTCACCTTCACCGACTGGCATTCATCTCGTGCAGGAGAAAGGTAATCATCAACATCAGCCAGCTGCAAATCCTGGGGTTTACGACAGTGACCTGCTGGCAGGCTAGACTTGTACAGATGCGGCACAAATGTAGTGGGAACCACAACCACTTTTTTATTGGCTTCAAGGCCCACTCCGTGAGATATAACCCATACCTGACACTGCTAACGTGGTCAAGAACCTAAGGCTGGATAAGTCGTGGGCCTAGGGGAATACTTACTATGATTATCTGCTAAAGCAGTGGTTCTCAGCCTTCCTAATGCTGCAGCCTTTTAATATAGTTCCTCATGTTGTGGTGACCCCCCCCATCATAAAATTATTTTTGTTGCTACTTCATAACTGTAATTTTGCTACTGTTATGAATTGTAATGTAAATATCTGTACTTTCCAGTGGTATTAGGTGACCTCTGTAAAAGCGGTTTGACCTTTAAAGGGGTCACGACCTACAAGTTGAGAACCACTGTGCTAAAGGACCATATCATATAATGATTTCCAATGGCATACTGTTATACCCATAGGTCAGTGCCTTCCTCAGCCCACAGCAGAGAAGCCTCTTTGTGCAATAGATGGGAATTATTGCACAGCTGGACAATGTGTAGAGAGTGAGAGGCACAGTCGTCCCCAAATGGGGTGTCTTCATCCCACACTTCCCCATTCCCAACACTCCAGGGAGCAATGCAGAAGAGCAGAGGGAAAGACTGCCAGGACCAGCAGTGATGAAGGATTTCAAGGAAACAGCGTCTTCCGGACACAACAGAATGGATGCCCACACAAACTCACAGAGACTTAGCAGAGCACCAAGACCTGCACTGGTTCAGGACAAATGGAGTTCCTAGCACTGAGACGGGAAGTGGACATGGACTCCACCCTAACTAAGAAGTTAATGTGCAATTGATACCCACTGACAACGGGGGATAAAAATCAGCTTTCTCTGATGAGTGCCACTGGGTTTGTCAACCGTCTTCAGGGCGGGCCCCATGCGCAGGAGCAAGTGGCCAACACAGAGTAAACCCTGTGGTGGTTTTTTCTGTGGCCTTTTCATCTCATTTCGATGTTTCATCCCTTTGTCTTATTGGATTTTTTTTTGTTTGATACCCATTTTTGCCGGGATTCTTTTTGTGTTTCTTGTCTTAGTTTGTTGTTGACTTTTTTGAAAGAGAAAGAGAACATAAAGTTGGGTAGGTAGGGAAGTTGTGGGAAAGGGGACTGGGGGAGGAGGGACATGATCAATGTATATTGTATGAAAAATGTTTACAATGACAAAATAAAAGCCTAGTTTCAATAGCGGATGAGCCACAAGGCCAAAATGTATATAGACTAGTAGCCCCTAAGAGAGGAACAAGTCAAGATCAGCCATGTCTAAGAGAGCAGCTCAAAGAACAAGACAAGGGGCATTATATAGGAGGATCCCCAAAACATCTCATCCTATAAAACGCCCCAGTGAATCTCCAGAGTAAATGCATGTGTCAATCCATCGGGGCAAAACCTCAGTATCCACTTTCACTTGGCTTGCTAGGCTTGGTGGCACACACCTGTAATCCCAGCACCTAGGATACAGAGGCCAGAGGATCGGGAGTTCAAGGTTAGCCTGGGCAACATGAGAACATGTCTCAAGAAGACAAAAAAAAAAAAAAATCAATCAACCCCTTCCCTCTAGTTTTGGAGGTCTTGAGGCCGGGTGATATGTGTGTGCCGCCTTCCACTTGCTTTGCAGAGCCTGTGCAGGGTGTGTGTGTGTGTGTGTGTGTGTGTGTGTGACGGCAGCTGCCCTGCCTCCTCTGTGGAAGATGCTGACTCTGCTCTAGTCATAGCTGACCTGGAAGATGGAAGAAGTGTCTCTAGCAGTTGTGACAGACCAGAAGGTGACCTCACAGAACTGCCAGAAGACACATAATCCCGGCACCAGCAACAACGCCAAGCTGCATTTCAAATTCGGAACCTCAAAACTCCAAGAGAAGGAATTTGAGTTATTTTAAGCCATTATGTTAGAGGCTGTTGGTTGCAGGTGGAGCAGGAGGCAGACGGTTGCTGACTGGTTCTGTAGAAGCCTGCTCGGCACAGGAAGGCCATATGGCTAAGTTTTGTGTCTGCCTGGTCAACACCACGGTTAATATCAAACCCATAAATCAAAAAGCCAGGAGGCCTCTGTTGAAACGCCGCTTCTGCAAGAGAGCCATCTGTGTTCCATTTGTTTGTTCTAAGTGTTTCCACTCGGTTCTTAATTTAAATGTTATTTTTGTGTGTGCTCATGTATGTGTGTTCATGGGTGTGCATCCCTGTGTGTGTAGGTGTTCGTGTGTGTACAAGTCAAAGGTTAGCCTTTGGTGTAGTTAGTCAAAGGCTAACTTTTGGTGTTTCTCAGGAGCTGTCTACCTTGTCCTTTTCAGGACATCTCTCACTGATTTGGGGCTCACTCATTAGGCTAGGCTGACCGCTCTGTGAGCCCCAGGGATCTGGCTATCTCTGCCTTCCTAGCTCTGAGATTACAAGCACGCACCATTACATCCAACTTTCCCCCCATGGGTTGTAGGGATGGAATTCAGCAAGCATTTTGCAGACTGGGCCATCCCCTCGCCACCTGGGGTTTAAACGGTGCAGTGTCAATAGCAGCCTGGGGATGCTGCCTCAGAGGACATTGGGGGTCATCCGCCAAACTCCGAGGACAGCCTCTCCAGCTCTTCAGTGTCACCCAAGTCCCTGGCCTCTTGGCGTCGTCACACTGCTGCTGCTTCTCCACGGGGAACAATGAGCCCTGTGAAAACAGAGGGGCCGCTCCATCCCACATCCTGCCTTCTAGGGGCTCTGGAACTCTTACAGAACAGTGGGAACAGCCCTGCCACCTCCTAGAGTCAGGCTGGCAATGAGACACACAGCCAGCATCTCGTCTCCAAAATCAGAAACCAGGGAAGGGCTGAGCACAGGTTCTCTTGCTGCCCTCTGTGCTCTGACATCCGAACTGACGTGGGCTGACACACAGCCTTGGCCGACCTGGCTTAAAGTGACTGCCATATCACCTATGACAGAGACTAGGGTGTGTCTGCAGACACTCCACCCCCACCCCGACTCTGGGAGCTGTTCTGTAACACACAGTAGAGAGGACACAGTCTTCTTCAGAGCTGGAGAGGGTTCTGAGTCCTGAGCCACACCTGCTGCTGGTCGCAAATGCGTCTTGATGCCAGCGCGTGTATTTGTTCTAGATTCACACTGCGCAACCATTTCTTTGTGCCCCTCAAAATATGAAATCAAAACAACAACAACAAATCTTACTTTTCTTTTCCTCAAGGATACAGAGCCGGGTGTGGGGGCACATGCCCCATACTCCTGTACCCCAAAGGTAGAGGCAAAAGAACCGGGAGCTCAAGGAAGTTCAGGAAATACCCGGGACTATGAGAGACCTCAAAAAACAAGCAATACACAAAACAAAACAATATTTTAGTCAAAAAGGACAGAATTGACAAAAGGCACCTCAGGAAACCTGGGTTGGCCTGTTTATTCCCATCCCTGGCCTTTCTAAAGTGGCCTTTGTCCTCCCCGCTTCCTCCAGTAACACTGTCACCAACTCCTAGTGACCCAGCCAGTCATAGGGCAGGGTATTCTCTACTGACATAATCTGAATCCAAGAGCCAGGCCAAATGACACTATGCAATGTCCCTAGCCTAGAAACCCAGGGAAGACATTCCACTTGAACGTCATGAACTAGAGGCTCCTGGTGGGTTCAGGTCTCTGACCTGCTGGCCTGATGCCATTGCCACCACCATTAGCTCCAGAGAATTTGCATAGTCAGTCACCCCACTGCTGAAAAACCTAAGGCTTCCTCAGACTCTTCCCAACTCAGTCTGCCTCTGCTGCCTGCCCCTGCCCACCCCGAGTCCTTCTAGAAAACAACCTAGCATCCACTTGTGTGAGAAACCCAGGTCCGCCATGGGAAATTGAATTTATGTTATTCTCCTGGGTAAAAACAGTACTGCCCCTTTGGGATGTTCTGTTGGTGTGTTCCAGCTACAACATAGCTTGTTTGTTTGCATCTATTTAGGGAAGCTACAGGGAACTGGGGAATTCATCATCGGATTCATTTTTGAGAAAAGAAAGGCTGTCAGGGACCAGCAAGGAGGAGGTCTCTCCTGTGTTTGCTGTAGTCTCAGCTGGCTTTACTATGGAGCTATTCAACTGACCATGGCAGGACCCAGGCCCCAGCTCCTGCCCATCGCATGGAGAGAAAGGTCACAGTCAGTGTATGGGATGGTCTGTCTGGGAGTCAGGTCAATGTCTAGTTACATGGTGGGGAGGAGCAGGACAGACTGACTCCAGGGGAGTCCGAGGAGGCAAGAGGAGGAGAATGCTCGTACCGATGCTGTGTCAAGTCAGCTGCTACCGTGTAGGGGTGCCAACAAGCCTCACAAGGGGACAGCGTGGAACTCTGGAGGACCCCAGTCTGAAAGACAGTGACGAGTTAAGGGTGTGAAAGCTAAGTCCCCTTCAGGGCCAGCAAGATGGCCCACCAGGCAAAGGTGCTTACCACCAAGTCTGATGGCCTGAGTTCAAACCCTGGACCCCAAGGGATGGAAGGAAAGCCTCTACTCCTGCAAGCTGTGGTCTAACTTCTACAGGGAATCCATGGCACGTACTCAAACACACAGACACACACAGAGACACACGCGCACACCCCCACACTGTACATAAGATTAAATATGTAAAGAGTATTTCCCAGGGGAGACCAGAGAGAATTCCTCTCAGGGTTGCCTCTTGGGAAAGGGCTATGACTGCTTTCCTGGTCACAGTCTCTCCCGGCCTCATTCCCTGCCATCGCTCTTAACCCAGTGCCATTGCCAGTCTCCAGGTTCCAGCCTCTGAGCTCTGGAAGGTGCTGTCTCAGGGACAGTAGTATTACCATCAACATCAGCGCCCACCATTGAAGATCTCTTGGACCTCTGAGTGATGGCACAGACGGGCTTCAGCCTGCACATCCCTAGATGCCCCTGGGGCCTTCCCTACCTCACAGCCCCACAATCTAATGATGAAGTCCTGATGCCCAGTCGGGTCCAAGACTGCCCCAGGAGACACTCTCCGTCCCTTGTAATGGTTTGATCCAGTTGACCTGTCAGGCGTTGGAATGGGGAGACGGAAAGGTCACAAGGAAGCAGGAATCATCACACGCTAACCCTCAAGATGTGCTCAAGTCTGACTGGTGGCTTGTGACATTTGACACAAACATAGCCTAACTCCGATGGCCCATGGGGCCCCAACCCAAATGCTCATGTGGTAAGACACCTGGTGCTGTGAAATTAACAGCATGCTGGTGAGGGTATGGAAGAACCGCCAGAAAGGGCAGCGCAACTGCCAGAAAGCTCCCAAGGGCAGCTCTCCGGCCAGTGTGCTCGATTCAGGCTCTGCCTCTCCTTGAAGAGCATTCTTTACTTTAAATGATTTATTTATTTTCATTTTGTGTACATTGGTGTTTTGCCTGCACATGTGTCTGTGTGATGCCGTCTGATCCCCTGAAACTGGAGTTAGAGTTTGAGCCACCATGTGGGTGCTGGGAATTGAACTGGGATCCTCTGGAAAGGCGGTCAGTGCTCTTAATGGCTGAGTCATCTCTTCAGCCACACCCCTCCCCCGCAGCACGTTTTCTTAATAAATTATCTCTGTCTGTTCCTGTCTGATAAATATCTTTACTCTGTGCCTTCAGCTTATCACTGTTCTTCCCAACATGACAATAAATCAATAAATTCCAAATAAATTAATGAGGGAAACACAAAAGTGTCAGGCAAACACCAGCAAGGTTGTAAAGTCCTGCGCGGGAAGCTAAGCTGGGGGCGGGGAGGAGAGCCACAAGGTCTCAAAACGCCACCCAAGTCGGTGTTCGCAGCTACCCCTCTATTCATTTGTTTCTTTGGACCAGACATCTCAATCTGTAGCCCAGGTTAGCCTGGGACTAACTCATTCATTCTGTAATCCTGACTGACCTGAACTCTCTGTGATCCTCCTGCCTCAGCCTTCCTGGTACCGGGATTTCAGATCTACTCCACCATGCCCAGCTTCAATTTTCCATGAAATGAGATATGCAAATGTGTGTACATATATACACACATACATATAGAACAGAGAGAATGGGGTGGGAATGGTATGTATCTCTCACCTGCCCAGAGTTGGTTGCAGGTATGGGGGGCAATGGTAATGTCAGATGACAGCTAGGCAAAGTGAAGGAGTTCGGGGGGTGGGTGCTTCAGGCACAGGCAGCTGGATGTGAACTGGTGACCATTCCAGACCCTTGTAGTGTCCATAGCAGACATGCGCTTTCAGAACTGGCTGAGGGCCATTTAGAAGCTTTGAGCTTTGATTTTTATCTCTTCTCTTCTCTTCTCTTCTCTTCTCTTCTCTTCTCTTCTCTTCTCTTCTCTTCTCTTCTCTTCTCTTCTCCTCCCCCCCCCTCAAACACATTCTAGAACAATCCAATATACTTGGTAACTCTGCACAACCCCTTCCTCCTCCAGTACAACCCAATACACCTGGTCACTTTGTACAACCCCCTTCCTCCCTTGTTGGAGGACCTGTAGATTTTGTCATGACTCATGACCATGTCTCCTGGTCCCCTTCAGAACTATCCCACCAGCGAACAGAGAACAGGGGTGTTCAGGACAAAGCTCCATCTTGAAGTCAGCTGAGAGCGACAGTGGATTAAAAACAGAAGGAGAAGAAGGCTTTGTGCTTCTGTGTTCCTGTAATATCACACACAGAACACCAGCTCAAGCCCAGGCCCCCTCTGTATTTCCACTGTCCCCGAGAATGGGTCACAACACCAGGCTAGGACAGGACTTGCTGCTCCCGCTCGCCCCACATAGCAATTCCTGGGCAGGCTTCTCCCAGGAGGGTCCTCTCTTCATGCCACGGCAATACTGATTCTGGGAGAGGGAGATAGGTACAGCTTTCCCAAGCCCCAGCCGGTCTTAAATGATCGCTCTAGGCCCTTCCCTCCAGGCTTGTCAGCAGACAGAGGCTCACGGCTCAGTGAGCATGTAAATACTTTTTAAATTCCACCAGCAGAGCCGGGCAGTGGTGGCACACGCCTTTAATCCCAGCACTCGGGAGGCAGAGGCAGGCGGATCTCTGTGAGTTCGAGGCCAGCCTGGTCTATAAGAGCTAGTTCCAGGACAGGCTTTTAAAAAAAAAGCTACAGAGAAACCCTGTCTCGAAAAACCAAAAAAAGAAAAAAAAATTCCACCAGCAGTAATGAGGAAACAAAAGAGCTCGCTCGCTTGCCCCTCTTTCTTTTTTTTTCTCCTCCTCTGCTAGGATTACTAAGGAATTTGACATTGTTTGAATTTACTGCGTAAGTCTATCAGAATCCCTTGTGCCCCTTGTGAAGCTCCCACTTCCCCACATCTCAGGACCTTATGGCATTACGCCACTCATTTAATTAAGTTGGAAAACAAATCAAAGATTGCCTTGGGTCCACTCTGGGTGTGAAAGGTTTTCTGACTTGTGAAGAATGTGGAAGGGGCTGGGAAGATGGCTGGCAGGGTAGTGCTCCCCGAGCAACTGCGAGGACATGAGTTTGATCCCTAACACTCACGTAAAAGCTAGATGTGCCTGTATCCCCAGGGCTTGGGAGGGAGATACGGGAAAGGGTCCCTGGATCTCGCTGGCCAATCAGTAAGGGAGGTCCGGGTTCGGTGAGAGATCCTACTGCAAAATATAAGGTAAGGAGTAACTGGGAAAGATGCCAGACCTTGGCCTCTGGCCTCCCCATTCACAGGCACTACACCCTTGCCCATACATGTACACACAAACAAAACATATCTGCACATATATTTTTCTCACGCACATGCATGCAGAACATGGAGACATGAGGTAGAAAGTCGGGTGACTGCTTGTGTAGACATGCAGTTGAACCGTGATGACCTGTGCTAACCCAGGATAAGTCAGGCAGACATCCATAACCACCACAGGTTAGCTAAACAAGAATTCCTCAGACACGTTAGTCCAGTTTCCCACAGAGGTCCACCTGCTGCGGGACCTTCAGACCATGAGTTCCAACAGGGCTCCTTCCAGGCAGGAGGGACCCACAGCCCTACAGCCACCATAACCAGCATGGGTTGGCATGAGGAGCCATGGTGATTAAGGGACACAGTGGGAACCTCTCCTCTTCAAAACTCTGGAGCTGGAGCTGCCATCTTGTGGCCACTACGGAGCGCGGCATTAGGGTGGCCACTAGACAGATCTGACTCACCATGGAGAGGCTGGAATCAAGGATTAGAAAGAAAAACGTCAAACTACGTTCAATAAAGCTCAGTCTACGACTTGAGTCAAATACAGCAATGAATTCTATCAGCATGTGGCCTTGGAGGACCTTTGGTCACCTGCAATTGAAGCAGGCACAAACCTGTTCATCTGGCAGATTGATAAAACCTGCCCCCCAAATGTGGTCAAAGGTCATTCTTGTCAGCTTCCTGTCCCCCTTCCTCCACAGATGCTGTGGAGGGATGCTGAGAGTCGTCATCAGTCAGGGAAGCTGAAGACCTTGGAGTCTCTGCAGCCTGAACTACAGACAGACAATGATACCACTTCCTCTCCCTGGAACAGTCTGGAGAAGTCCCACCTCCACATTAACTGGCCTGATTTGTACCATTGTGACCAGATGCCTATCTAGACATGAGTCGCCTTCTACTGTGGCTTCACTATAGAATGGGCTGACAGGCTCACCTACAAACCCTTGGTTCCCAGCTGGTGGCTCTGTTTGGAGAGTGAACGCTTAGATTGGGGTGGGGGGGAGCTCACTGAAGGGAGTGGGTGGGCTGGAGGACAAGCCTTGGTCAGAGCCTGCTTCTGCTTCTGGTTTTCTCTCTGCTTCAGATCTGTCCAGATGCTGCTGCCACGATGCCTTCCCCACCATGATGGACTTTGATCCCTCCAACTGTGAGCCAGGATCAATCCTTGCCCCTTGAAGTTGCTTCCTCTGGATATTTCATTGCAACGACGAAGAGTCAGTAATACATAAATTTTAACTGTGGCCCCATCTCTCCAGTCTAACACATACACTTTAAATGTATATTCAGTCAATGAACACTTGAAAAAAACTGTCATGGGGTCCATGTAACTGTTACAACCCATCCACCTGCACACCTTCAATGTAGGCTGTTTATTATATATCAGTCACACCTCAGCAAAATACAAGAATATCTCAACTCTGTCGCTAACTGTGAGTGTCCAGGTTCATGAAAGTTTGCAAAGCTGGACGCTTGAGGGCTGGTGAGATGGGCACAGCGCCTGCCACATGAACAGGAAGACCAGAGTATGGGTCCCCCAACCCACAAAAGCCTGGTAGGAATAGCAGTCAGCCATAAGGCCAGCACAAGGCAAGCTGCATGACCAGACTAATGGAAAGGGCAGACTATAGGGTCAGTCAAAGACGAGAGGGGACAAGGGCAACACCTGACATCAACCCTGGGCCTCCACATGCACTGCACACGCAAGTATCTGTACACATGTGAACATACATAATACATGCATATACAGACAAAGAAAACTT
Organism: Arvicola amphibius; assembly: GCF_903992535.2. Classification (NCBI taxonomy): domain Eukaryota; kingdom Metazoa; phylum Chordata; class Mammalia; order Rodentia; family Cricetidae; genus Arvicola; species Arvicola amphibius. Next base: position 83,000,685 of record NC_052056.1, on the reverse strand, counting down.
GACATTTGTGTTTTCATATTGATGGCAATGAAAAAATCAATTTCCACATAATCTAGAAGTTTAAAAACTTAAATTAGAAGTAGAATTCCATACCTAAAATGACCTAATCTGTGATTTTAGTGACTGTGGAGACCACAACCTCAGGAAGTATACACGCATCACACCTGTGCCACAGATACACACATACATAACACACATGTGCCTCAGATATACACACATATCACACACATACTATACAAGTACTTCAATAAATATAACACATATGTACTATACACATCACATGTACCAAAAATACACACATATATCACACATGTACCACTGGTAAACACATATCAAACATGCACCACAGATGTACACACATCATACATGTACCATAAATACTCACACATCACACATGTACCAAGATATACACACAGGTATTACATGTGTACTACAAATACATATAACACACATCACATGTGTATCATAGATACACATATCACACATGAACTACAGATAAACACACACCACACATATACCATAGATACCCACATATCCCATATGAACCACAGATATGCACACATGTACTACATGTGTACTACAGATACATAATCACATGTATGCCATAGATGTACACACATCGCTCATGCACCACAGATATACAAATGTATCATGTATACCACACATAAACGTAAACACATCATACTTTCACATACATCACAAATGCACAGACATACACACACCATACTCACATACGAGATACATACATATGTAAATGCACACCACACTCACACTGCAGATGCACAGACACAAGCACACATTTACAGCTCTTCACCCCACAGACCCCAGCTTCCCCATGGGATGCACCTGTCCCTGGACTAAGACACAGGCAACCCTGGGATGTAGCCCTCGTGCAGGGGAAGCAAAACACAAGGCCAGGGCCCCCTTGCTCTCTTCTTGCTCATGGAACCCACTTGAGGTGACCACAGGGAGAGAGGAGCATAGTGAAATCCCCCTGTGCCCACCACTGGAGATGATGCTTCTGTGGGAAGCCGAACATTGCCAAACCTGAAGATGCAGGGCTCTTTTTTGAGCAAGAGACCCATTATGGCCATAGTTATCTATGCTGGGCTCCGGCCACCTGGGTAGAGGTTCTGGTCCTGGGTATCTGAGCTGTCTGACCAGTGCTGGGATGAAAATGAGGCCAGGGAGCCATGATTAAGGAGGCACTTGCTCTCAGGTGCTGCGCTTGTGTTTATACAACCCAGAGATGCAGTGCCTCCTTAAATGCTGCCTCCTGGGCTCTCTTTGGCCTGGCCTGTTGACTGCATGTCCCATGGGGGGAACCTGGTGGAGGGAGGACCAGCGTATTGGGGCTCTGCACAGCACAGACTCATGGCAGCATCTCAAGGTCCCCCAGGTCCTTCAGGACCAAAACAACCCCAATTACAAAAACCACAGCCTGCAGCAGCCCCGAATACCCTTAGATGTGGACTCTAGGCAGAGGTGCCCCCACCCTCTCGGCTCACACACAGAAGCAGCCTCCTCAGCTTCCTCAAACAACAGCTTCAAAGGCTTGGATGCTGAGGTGCTTTATGAAAGGCCCCTGCAGAGTCCTTTCATGTTTCTGCCTCCACTCTCACGGATCTGTTTCTCCTAGCACCTCTGACAATCATGCCAGATGACTCAGAGAGCTGGAAAGGTGGCAGCAGAGGCTCCCACCTCAGGGGACCGCTGAGGGCACCTGCATTTCCGCAGGAAGGCCACCTGATACACTTCACCCTTATTCATCCACCCGCCTGTCACAGGATGACAATAGGACCAACGAGGCTGAAAGAATCGGAGCTAACCAGGAAGCAAACACGAATCTCACATCTGGGTTGGCTCAGGCCCTCACTGCTGCTGTGGCTGGGATCCCGAGGGGCCGCCAAGGGCCACATGGAAAGACCGGGCCCGGGGACGGCAGCATTGGGAGACCTTCAGCAGTGTGGACCTTCAGAAAGAGACTCAGGGGAGCCCCCCACCAGGCCATGGGAGGCATGTCTTTCTCATGGACTGTTCCTAGGCACACTTCTGCCACTCTGAGGCCCATCCTGGCCTTCACCGGCACTCACACCAGTGGGGTACCCAAACTTGCACCTTGATCCTCTAAAACGGTGCGATCCATGCACCTTTTCTCTTCATATATGAGTTGCCTTGGGTATTTTGCAGCAGTAATGCAAGCCTGGCCAACACAGTGTCCTGTCAGAGAACTGCGGGGCCACCCTGCTTAGAATGCAAGGCAGAGCCTTGGCCATGTTTTAATGGGTTGTCCTTGGGGATGGTGTCATAAATTGACCTTTTTATTATCTAGCTATCATATATCTATCTATCTATCCATCCATCCATCTTTCCTTCCATCCATCCATCCATCATCCGTCCGTCCATCCATCTGTCTGTCCATCCGTCCATCCATCCACCCATCCCTCCATCCATCCATCATCTATCTATCTGTCATCTATCTCTCTATCCATCCATCCATCCATCTATCCATCCATCCATCCATTCATCTTTCCATCTATCCATCCATCTGTCCATCCATCTATCTATCTATCTATCTATCTATCTATCTATCTATCTATCTATCTATGTTTTTCAAAACAGAGTTTCTCTGTGTAACATCCCTGGCTATCCTGGAATTAGCTCTTGTAGACCAGGCTGGCCTCAGAGATCCACCCAAAAGCTCGGATTAAAGGCATGGGCCACCAACGCCTGGCTATTAACTGAATTTTAAGAGCAATTATTATCTTACCTCTGAGGTAAGAGGACTGTAATGAACTGGGCCACACACACACACACACTTTCATCTTCTACACTAAATACCAAAATCACTTTCACTGGATTTAAGAGAAATTTCACCTTTCTCGATGAGTTTGAAAGGGCCACAAACAGGAAGGAAAAGACAGAAGAAAGACTTAGGGAGGCCTAGGCAGGACTCTGCTTCTTGTTTCCAGGAAAATAAACCTCTTCCCACTGGAATCAGCAGGTCTAATAAGTTCCCTGCCACATACTTCCGGTTCGGATTCACCAGTCCTCAGAAGCTGCTGTGTCTGCCAGGCTAAACTGATGCCGCCACACCCTCCTTTTCCTGTGCTTCATGCCATCCTTCCCTTTGTTGGTGCCGACTCCTCCTGGGATTGGAATTTAGGCCCCTCCTCTTTCCACTCCTCTTTGAGTGACTTTTACCATCTAGAGGGCCAGAACCTGACTTGAAACCCATCCCTCTAGGGTGAGAGTTCAATATCACAGAAGGAAAGGGGGGTGCCAATGCCACTGAAGGGAAAAGGGCATTGTGTTTGGGGGGAGGGGTATAAGAGAGATCGCTCAGGGCGAGTGAGATGGCTCAGCGGGTAAAGGCGCTTGCCACCAAGTCTGACGGCCTGTGTTTGGTCCTTAGGTCCCACATGGTGGAAGCAGAGCACTGACTCCTGCAAGTTGTCCTCTGATCTCTAAATGTGGCCTGCAGTACGCACATTTGCTGCCCTGTCCAAGATGCAAAATAAATAAATGTCATAAAAATTTTTAAAAAGAAAAATTGCTCTGAAGTGTGCCAACACACCTGCTTAATTCAAAGGCCAGAGATCCCCCTTCCACACACTGCCAGTACCTACGCCGCTGTGAAGCCTGGAGACCAGAGCGATGGATCTACCACAGAGAGCCTCAGGGGAGCACTCCAGCCTCAGGGGAGCACTCCGAGGCAGCTTGGCTCTTGTGCATTAAAAACAAATACGTGGTAGAGAAGGCATAATTATTTTCCTGCCAACCATTTCCTTATTAAAAATGTAAAATAGGGCAAGGAGAAAGCGCGGTTGGCAAAATGCTTGTTTTGCAAGAATAATAACGAGAATTCGATCCCCAGAACTAACACTGAAAGAGCCAGGGGCAGTGGCTCACTTGTCATCCCAGCACGTGGGACACAGAGACAAGCAGGTCCCTGGGGTCAGTGACAGGCCCTGTGTCAGCAAGCTGGACAGCGTCTGAGGAACAAGACCCAAGGCTGTCCTCTAGGAAAAGTCTTTTTGGAAGGAATGGAGGAGCCGGAGATGGGAAAACAAGACAGAACCAGTCTTCCAACTGTGGCTCATCTGGTTCAGACTGAGAATGCTGCCCGCTTCATTATTCTTCAGCTCACCCCTCCCCCCCAGCACTCCCAGACAGACTCCCCCCCCCCAGCACTCCCAGACAGACTCCCCATCAGGACCTCCATCCTGAGCAGTCTTCGGAACCCCCCTGTGAAGGCTTCTCCTGGTCTACTTAGATGACAGAGGGCCCTGGTCCCTCGTCTGCCCAAAGGCCTTTTAATGTTCCCAGCGGTCAGCTCTTTCAAGCACTCAGTGCCTCTCCGCCATTGAGAAGCGTGTTTATTTCTACAGTGACACCATGACTCTGGCCACATCTATGAAGGTGACTTAACCTGGATTCGTTTCCTTGTCTGAAAACAGGGGCATAAAAATGTTTGCTTGGCCAATTCACACCTTTGTGGGGAGGCAGAGGCAGTTTTGATGTTCTGAAGCATGGTCTTACTAACCGTGGTTGGGAGCCAGAGAGATGGCTCAGTGGGTGCGAGCACTTGCTGGGTAGCCGTGAGGGTCTAAGTTTGGATCCCCAATATACCGTATATCTGCAAACTCAGTGCTATGACGGTGGATACTGAAGGATTGCAGCGGCTGGCTAGCTGCCCGTGCCGTTCCAGGCTCAGCGAGAGACCCTGCCTTAAGAAAACCAGGCCCTGGGAGTGACAGGGCATAGCACCCAGCATTCTCCTCTGGCCTCTGTATGCTTGTGGGCTCTCCCCGACCCTCCCTCCCTCCTTCCAGGGATTGAAGCCCCAAAGCAACAGAAAACCAATGACGTACTTTAAGAGTTTAGAAAGGGAGCCGGGCGGTGGTGGAGCACGCCTTTAATCCCAGCACTCGGGAGGCAGAGGCAGGTGGATCTCTGTGAGTTCGAGGCCAGCCTGGTCTACAAGAGCTAGTTCCAGGACAGGCTCTAAAAAAGCTACAGAGAAACCCTGTCTCAAAAAACCAAAAAAAAAAAAAAAAAAAAAAAAAAAAAAAAAAAAAGAGTTTAAAAAGGGGCTGGAGAGATGGCTCAGCAGTTAAGAGTACTTCCTGCTCTTGCAGAAGACCCGAGTTTGGTTCCCAGCACCCACAACAAGCGACTCACGATCAGCTGTAGTTCCAGTCCCAGGGCATCCGGCGCCTTCTTCCAGCCTCTGCAAGTACTCCATTCATGTGGTGCCTATACCTACACGCAGACATAAACATAAGCATAGAAAACCTTAGAAAAACATTTAAAGTCAGATGGCTCCGTGGGCAAACGCACTCAAAAACACGTGTGCATCCTTTTGTTCATTCTCTTTCGCTCTTAAGCAAGACACAAAAAGGCACAACTTGACCTAGCAGAGTGAGCTGGGGCTTATGCTTTCTGACAAGAGATGAATCTGCTAACGTGGAGAGAGCCAGGGCAATGCTGACCTTCACGGATGGTCCCTTTCGGTGGTCTCTGCAAGCTTGGAGCAAGGCCACAGAAACAGTCTCATGTTTCAGGGGATCAGAAAGGCTAATGTGTGGAAAGACACATTCGTGGGGTCGTATTACCCAGGCCTGGGCAGCAGTGGAGACCCCTGCATCATTAACTCACTGGATCCCCATTTCTCACCCTGGATGCCCAGGGTTTATTTAAAAAGCATCTGGTTCCAGAGGTTCCTGAACTATCCTGTTTCCTGGTGTTAATTTTTCCATTGTCTAGACAGCTGCGGAGTCGGACAGGATTATCTAGAGGAAGGAATGGGTTTGTGACCCAGAATCCACCTTTGCAGCCAAAGGCATTCACATACTAATGGCCCCTGCGGCAGCTGTCATAAGAAACCGGGTACAAAGCAAACCTCCAGTGTTTGTAGTTTCTAACATTTGGCAGGAGCGGCTCCTTTTTGCATTGCTAATGTACACGAGAGACCTCCACACAGAACCACACAGGAAAGATCCAGGCCCGCGCCTGGCATGCAGGCACCGCTAGCGGGTGAGGTGTTACATAAAGCAAGGTGCAAGCTCTATGGTCTTGACAGGAAGTGTCACATGCTCACCTATCAAGCCCCACAAAGATGCCCCTTAGAGTTGGGTCTTAACGGCAATCCCTTTCCGGTGACTTCCGAGATGGAGGAGCTCCTTCCATCTACTCTCCATTGGTCCCAGGGCTGGCCCTCTGATAGGCTGTCCCCTGTGATGCCTTAGTTAGCCTCTCCTATCATTTGCCTAAGACAGTGGTTCTAACCTTCCTAATGCTGTGACCCTTTAGCACAGTTCCTCATGTTGTGGTGACCCCCAACCCTAAAACTGTTTCATTGCTACTTCATAACTGTAATTTTGCTAGTTATAAATTGTAATGTAAATATCCGATATGCAACCCCTTGAAGGGGTCGCAACCCACAGGTTGAGAACTACTGGCCCACAACGTACTCCTGGACTAAGGACTACATTTGGCTACAGGCACAGAGATAAGGCCAGAGGTTGTCAGTTTCCCACCCCCTCCCTGCCCACAGCAACAGGGATAAGGCCTGCGTTGTATGTGTAAGGCTGTGTACGGAGATGGCCAGTTAGCAAAACACCTGCTGCACAGGCGTGAGGACCTGAGTTCGATTCCCAGCGCCCATGTAAAGAAATGGCTGCGGTGGTGCATGGTTTAAACCCAGTGATGGAGAGGGGGAGACGACAGACCCCGGGGGGCTTCCAGCCTGGCCTGAGTGATATGCTTCCGGGTTTACAGAGACCCTGCCACCAAAATCAAGGTGGAGAATGAATGAGAAAGACATGCAGCCTACCTCTGGTCTCCCCCTCCGCATACATGCACGCGCACACACACAGAGACTTTCAAGAATCCATACATGACAAAGACATCACGATTGAAGAAGTACAAATGGCAGTGGACGGGGCTGGGGTTTCACAGCAATTTGAGAAAAAAAAATCATATTTAGACTTTTTCTCCCCAACCGAACAGTGAAATCAAAGTTAGGACATTTTTAGGATTTTTGTTTGGAAATTACTCCAAGATAGTTGTTTTCCTGTGATGCTGGAATCAAACCCAGGGCCTCAAGAATAACAGTCAAGGGCTCTGACACTGAGGTACAGCCCCAGGCCAGGATTAGTATTTACAGTTTCAACTGTCCATAGGGTCCCTTTGACCTCAAAGTCCACCTCGGGATTTTCTGATGGGCTCTAAGTCAAAGGCGCACATTTCTACGGAGAGACAGGGGCCTGAGCTGGTGGTGGCACAGGCCTATAGTCCCAGCACTTGGGAGGCAGAGGCAGGTGGATCTCCATGAGCTCGAAGCCAGACTTGTCTATAAAGCGAGTTCCAGGATAGCCAGAGCTGTTACACAGAGAAACCCTTTTGGAAAACCAAAAGATAAAGAAATAATAAAGTAAAAAATACATTTGAAAGACCAGCATTGAAAGGGAGGGTGTGGTAACAGGTAGAAGCACAGCCTTGACTGGGTGGGTGGGTGGGCTTCCTGGTTCTGATGTGACTGTTTGTGCTTTCCGTGTGTTTGTGTGTGTGTGTGTGTGTGTGTGTGTGTGTGTGTGTGTGCGCGCGCGCGCGCATCCCCAACCCGTCTCTGCCTTAGTTTCTGGACCAGGGTTTCTTGCTGAAGCCAGAGATCACTGATCTGGTTTGGGGTAGCAATCAGTGCACAGCTGAGCACCCTGTTCAGCCCCTGCGCTCTATGTCTTCATGGAGTCTGGCTTCAGGGGAAACCCAGGCAAGCGTGGTGTGAGGCTCTTCATTTTTTTTTTTTTTGAGAGTTTTCTGTAGGGTCTACAATTATTGTAAGATTTTTAAAAGAGTGTTTTCTGGGGCTGAGGAGAAGACTCACAGTTAAGATCACTTACTATTCTTGTGGAAGACCTGAGTTTAGTTCCCAGCACCCACATGGCAGCTCACAACTGCCTCCAGGTCCAGGGGATCTGACACCCTCTTCTGGCCTCCAGGGGCAGGGCATGCACAGCCTGTATAAGCTCACACAGACGCAAACATACACTCATAAAGAAAGATCAATAACATCCTTGAGGTGAAAGAATTTTAGCTGAAAGGGACAGGGAGGAGGGGGGAGACTGAGGACACCACAGAGGGCCACTGGATGTCAGTACTGGGTTCCAGGTGCTCAGTCCAGTGGCGTCGTCACTCCTTGGCCCTGCTTCTAATCCCGGCTACATTGCACTCCCATCTGGGCTGAATTCAAAGTTACCCCTAACAAGTATTTAAAGATGTCTTTTTTCTTATTCATTCTACACCCACACCTACGCCCACTAGAAAAAAATGCCCCTGAAGACATCCACCCAGCTCAGGAGGCTTATGAGGCTGACTGAGAATGATGGGGGCGGGGGCTGGAGAGAAGGTTCAGTCCAGAGCGTGCTGGCCATGCATGAATTTGAATTCCCAGAGTCCACATTAAAAAAACAAGAGGAGGTGGAGACATCAGACCCTAGGGCTTGCTGGTCAGCCAGCTTAGCCTACTTAGTGACTTTAGATCAATGAGAGACTCTGTCTCAAAAAAACAAAGTGGGTGGTACCCAAGGAATGTCATTCAAAGTGGTCCTTGATTTCCAAATGCACACACACACACACATACACACATATATACGTGCATGCACATACACACACACATACGTGCATGCATACACACACATACAGAATGATAAGCCTCATTACATGCTAATTCTTGATTTAAAAAAATCACATTTATTTATTTTGTGTGAGAGCTGTGTGCATGCCATAGTTCATACTCGGATTTCAGAGGACAACTTGCAGGACTTGGTTTCTCTCCTTGTACCAGGGATTAAACTCAGGTCGTCGGGCTTGGCAGCAAGCATTTTTACCCACTGAGCCATCTTGCTGACCTCATTACGTGTGAATTCTTCCTGGCAGCTCCTAGAGTGGGGCACAGTTCAGGGTGCAAACTGCGTATGTGGGGTCATGTGCTGGAGAGAAGGTGCCAGTTCCGACTGGGGTCCCAGGTTCTCACCCACATGGCCCTGTGCCCCCAGGTTGGTCCCTTGTCTTCCAGTCCCTGAGAGGAAGGTCTGGAAAGCTCCTGGCATCCTGCCACCAGCTGCCCTGTCCCAGACGAGCCCCACGTCTTGCCACCTGTATGTGCCCCACAGAAACTGCTTCCATTTCCTTAGAAGAACCAGGGCTTTGGAGTGGTGGGAAATGCACTCAGGAGCTCCGTTTGTCATTAAAACGAACTACAAAAGAGGTTTAAGATTAAGGAGACATATCGTTCCCTGACAATCCAGAACAGAAGGCAGCAGGAGCCAGCCTGAAGTTCAGATCAAACCCACAAGGCAAAGTGTGAATTAGCCGATCAGTAAATACTGGAGAAATGCCTTCGACAGCTCGGACTTTCCCAGGTTTGACCCTGGCTTGAGATGCAGGGTTGCTAGCCACAGGCCTGTTTATAAAGCCCACGTGAACACGCCAACCAGGAAATCTGGTCTATGGTGCCCCGGGAGTCACAGGAGCTGTGAGTCACATCCAGAGGTCAAAGGCCAGAAGGGACCTAGAGTTCTTATTCCTAGAGACCGTGAAGCCACAGGATGGCTGTGTCAGGCACTGGAGAGCAACCTGTGGGAAGCCCCAGAGGTAGACAAATTGAGGCTCAAGGACACATTTCCTGGGCAAAGCTAAGTGGAACCAGGCTGTGATTATACAGCTAGGCACTGAGAGAAAGACGCCTGAGGGGCCTGAGGCACCAGGATGCCCTCTTCTCCTCCCCTCAGATCCTCATCCCAACAGGGGCTTGAGACAAAGATTAGAAAAGGAAGAGAAAAACAAAAGCAGCAGAAATTCAGCGGGAAGGTCACCCCCACGCTCAAGACCACAGGAGCCCGAGTTTGTCTTAACAATCTTTGGGAGCCTGGGAGCCCGGAGCAAGGCTGGGAGAACTCTCAGAGCCATGGCCTGTGGAAGAGCACCCCCAACAAAGATGGTTTAGGGTGAGTTCCCAAAGGACAGCAGTAAAAATGCCAGGGCTGGTGTCCCCAAAGCACAGGGAAGGAGAACAAGAGTGTCTCAGTGGGGACAGTGATGTGCCATCTGCTGGCCCTTTCAGTGCAATGAGGTTCACAGAGCACAGGGTAAGGCCAAATCCCTGCAGAGGGTAGGAGAGGTAGCCCACTCCATTTTCTCTTCCTTCCTTCCTTCCTTCCTTCCTTCCTTCCTTCCTTCCTTCCTTCCTTCCTTCCTTCTTTGCTTCCTTGCTTTCTTCCTCCTCCTCGTACCCCTCCTCTCCTTTTTCTTGAGAAAGGGCCTCATGTAGCTCAGGCTAGCCTCAAACCTAGGCAGCAAGAATGACCTCGAGTTTCTAATATCTCTGCTTCCACCGACTAGAATCACAGGCGTGCAGGAACATTCCTGGTTTGTGCAGTGCTAGGAATGGACCCAGGGCCTTGTGTTTGCTATGTAGCTCCTCTGCCAGCACAGCCCATGTGGCCAGCTCTGCGCTCCTTCTAAAGGACTATGCGCCACAGCCCCAAGAAGCGCCACTCTTCGCCTTCATGTCTTTGTGGCCAGTGAGCTCCAGGGGTTCTATTTTGGTTCCCCTTCTGCTGGGCTTACAGACTCGGGGATCAGACTTGGGTCCTCATACTTGCATGGCAATCACATTATCAACCCAGTCGTCTCCCCAGCCTCTTAGCTTTCCTTTCCACATAGTGAGGCCTCGCTATGTTCTATTGAACTATGTTATGTTTGAATTCCAGGATGGCCTGGAATTCACGATGTAGCCCAGGCTGGCCTCGGTCCTCCCCACTTGCCCCTCCCTGTCAGGATTACTGACGGTCAGCAAACCTGGCTCCCCTAACTGAAGGTTCAAGTTTTTCTTCAGAATATGTGATGCTGACTCTGAGGTTCCCAGTGAGCAATGCTGGAATGTTCCTGGTACTGGCCAAGCCCTGGGATGTTCAGGATCCCCTCCCAAAACCTTTTCCAAGCCAGCTGGAATGTCTGAATTGGCTTAAGAAAAGAATTCAAAAGCTGAATTGCAAAGCCTGGGGCCAAAGGCAAGTGGAGGAATGGAGAGGGCGTGTCCCGGTTCCTGTTTGTTCCAGCAATGGGGAGGGGGGAGGATGAGGGGGAGGGAACTCAGCAGCCCCCCTCTCTTCCTCAGCTCTGTGGGATGTGTGTGCATGTATGTGTGCAGGCGTGTGCATGTGTGTGTGTGTAACAACTGTTCAGGCTTTTCCACCCTCTACCCTGTGAATGAGGCCTGCTACCTGCTACACAACTCCAAGGTATGGGGATCTCTCTAAAATATCTTGGATCCTTTGGGGTGGTTACGGGTGGTCCTCAGAATAGAGGCCACATCCAGACCTTATTGGATGTGGCTACTTTGGACAAGAGACAATATATGTTTTGGTCCCAGGACTTCAGAGCAGAGAACCTGTGACGAATACTGTGACCTGTAACTGAATAATGAATGTGAAAAGAGCTCTCTGTTCCCCTCCCTGCCCCTGTCCGGAGCTTTCCTAGTTGCCAGCATACAATGTCAAAGTCCACAAGTGTGGTTTAAGCTCACACTGGTGGTCGTTCCTTACTTCGTATGTAGGGATGTGCTGCAAAATACTTCCTAGGCTGTCAAGAGACTACCATTCAGATTAAAGATGTCAAAAAATGATCCTTAAAAAAAATCGGTATTGGGCTAGAGAGATGGCTCAGAGGTTAAAAGCACTGATTGTTCTTCCAGAGGTCCTGAGTTTAATTCCCAGCAACCACATGGTGGCTCACAACCATCTGTAATGAATTCTGGTGCCCTCTCCTGGCCTGCAAGCATGCATGCAAACAGAACACTGTACACAAAATAAATAAATAAATCTTTAAGTGGCGCATGCCTTTAATCCCAGCACTGTAGAGACAGAGGCAGGTGGATCTCTGAGTTCGAGGCCAGACTGGTCTACCTAGAGAGTTCCAGGACAGCCAGGGCTACACAGAGAAACCCTCAAACAAACCAGCAACAGTCCCAGGCATGGAGGCTTTGTAATCCCAGCACTGGGAAGGTGAAAAAGGCAAATCCCTCATGCTTACTGGCCAGCCAGCCAGCCTAGCTGAACCAGCAAGCTGCAGGTCTTAGTGAGATACCTTGTCTCAAAAAACAAGCTGGGGGCCACATACACACATAAAGTCTGTCCTGGGAGAAGAAAAGAGTAAATGAAAAGAAACAGAACAGTCAGAATCAAGAGGAAATTCCTGGGTTCTGATGAAGAAGAGAAAGAAAAGAAAAGAGGAAGAAGGAAGAAATGGAGGAGGAGGAGAGGTGAGATCCAGATGTGGTGAACATCTGGAGAAAGTTGACTATGGATGATGTTAGAGACTTACAGACATGTTTCTGATTGTGTGGATTTGTGGGAGAAAGCCATCATACCCCTGAAAGTGTATACTCCGGGAACATTTAGTGCTAGAGCTGGAGAGAGGGCTCTGGCAGAGGACATAGGTTCAACTCCCAGCATCTGCATGGTGGCTCACAACTACATGTAATTCCAGTTCCAGGAGAACTGATGCCCTCTTCTGACCTCCCTGGGCACCAGGTACATACATGATGCACAGTCATACAGGCAGGCAAAACACCCAAACACATAAAATTTTATCCATATATAATGTGTGTGTGTATGTGTGTGGTTTTTAGAGATAGGGTTGTAGCCCTGGATGTCCTGGAAAGGAGGAGGAGGAGGAGGAGGAGGAGGAGGAGGAGGAGGAGGAGGAGGAGGAGGAGAGAGGAGGAGGAGGAGGAGGATGGGGAGGGGGGGAGGAGGGGGAGGGGAGGGGGAGGAGGGAAGGAGGGAGGAAGGGGAGGAGGAAGAGGAAGTGGAAGCAGCAGCAGCAGCATTTAGGAGGGAAGGGGCCGGATGGCTGCGTATTAGTTCAGATGGCTGGGCTAATACTACACACACAGAGGGCCAGCCAGGTCTCAAAGCAAATACAGTGAAAAATAGGTACCAGCTATTAGGTGCAGCTGGGAGACCATGAGGCTTAGTGATCTTCATGATTAAAATCGCCCCTAGTAGAGCCGGCAAGATGGCTTCAGTGGGTAGGATCCTTAAGCCCTGTCCTCCTCCCCACTGTCTAACAGCTAGGCCACTCCCTTCTTCCTCCTAGGATCACACATAGACACACACACAGAGAAACAAACACACAGATACACACACACACAGACACAAACACAGAAACAAACAGACACACAGACACAAACACAAAGACACACTAGCACATACACATACACACACAGACACACACATACAGACACACACACAGACACAAACACAAAGAAACGCTAGCACATACACATACACACACAGACACACACATACAGACACACACACACAGAAACAAACACACAGAGACACACACACATATAGACACACACACAGAGAAACAAACACACAGAGACACACACACATATAGACACACACATAGAGAAACAAACACACAGACACACACATACAGACACACACAGAGAAACAAACACACAGAGACACACACACACAGAGAAACAAACACACAGAGACACACACACAGAGAAACAAATACACAGAGACACACACACAGACACACACATACACACAGACACACACACAGATACAAACACACACACATTACACACAGACACACACAGAGACACACACACACACACAGGCTGCTATGGGCCAGCAAGATGGCTCAGCGGGTAAAGGCACCTAGCACCAAGTCTGAGCACTTGAGTTTGGTTCCCCAAGCCCGTGTGATGGAAGAACTGACTCTTGAAAGCTGTCCTCTGACCTCCACATATGTACCCCTCCCTCTGGCACATACAAAACAGTTGTAAAAATTTTCTAAATAAGCTAACATATCAGCAAAAAAAAAAAAGTCCTTGATCCTAGAAAAAGCAGGGGCCATTTGTAGGGAGGAAGATGGCATCCTGTTCCTGTTTGTATGATGAAAGAATGGGAGACCTGCATTCTGTGAGCTGGGTTTGCCTGCCCTCTGGAGGACGCTCTTTGTAATGACCATGTCCTGTGTTGGGGGGGGGATGGGAAGGGAGGGAGGGAAAGAGGGAGGAAGGAATGGAAAAGGAAGGGACCACTTCCTTGAGCAAGACCCAACTTCCCAAGGGTTCCAGTACCCCCATACAGGATCTCTGAGCTGGGAGACCAGTCCTCAGATATGTGACCCTGTTGGGACGTTTTGTATTCAAACCAGAAAGTCTTGGGTTCTTGTCACAATCTGCAAAAAGAAAATAGTAAGGAGAAAGGGGGGAAGTAGAGGAGGGAGAGGAGTAGGGAAAGGGGAAGGGAGAGAAGGAAAGAGGAGACCTCACTTTCTCCAGAGAATCCATCGGATTGTCCATTGCTGAAGTCAGGTGTTCCTCATGACCCCATGTGTGTCCCAAAGGCCCTGAGCATGCAGTAGGGTCGGCATAGGCCCCCACTGAGTCGCTCTAAACTCTGCCCTTTCAGAGGGATGCAGCAAGCGTTGTGAAACTCTTCTTTAAGAGCGCCATGACAGAAGTGAGCTATGATGTCTTCTCTTAACCCAGAAGCCACTCGCAGTCAAGATGGAGAAGGTAAGTGGCTGATGTGGGGGCGAGGGCAGCACATCATGGCAAAGTGTGCTGTGGAGAAAGGGACAGACCAGCCTGGGGAACAGAAGGGCGTTCTGCCAAGCATGGGTCTGCAGAGGAGCTTGGCTGGTCACCGCTGGGCATGAGACAGATGAGATCTGGGGCTCAGGACAGGGGACCCGGCCTCAGCTTGTCTTTTGAGGAAATGCGATCTGGGGACTAAGCTAGGAAGGGTGCTTGTTCCAAAAGGCTCCTTGGGGCAGCTACCACCCTGAAGGGTCTACAGATGGACCCCAGGGGTTCACACAGGACCGTGTGTTTCTATAGCCACTCACATGGAACACAGTGGCCAGTGGAAGCTGAGAAGACACAGCAGGGCTTTTTCTTGGCTCCTGTCAACCTTCTTTGGAGATTATGGTCTAAAATACCACCACTGGTCACTTCCTTTGGAGACTGGTGGGCCTCCTCTTGTATCCACTAAACCCTCTGCCCAAAGTGAAGGCAGAGGCATGGAAGCACCCCGTGAACAAAAGCTGTGGCCTGCCCCCTGCTCCCCCTAGTCTGGAGGGCGGAGTCAGGGCCTCCTCTCTCTAAAGACAAGGAGATGAACAAGGCGGGAAGGCCATTCCCAGCAGCTTCCTTCTCTCTCGTTGGCTATAATACCATTGACAGGAAAGAGAACTGTTAAGCATTTTTTTTCCTTTTTGAGTCAGGGTCTGGATATGTAGTCCAGGCTAGCCTCAAATTCACCATCCTCCTGCCTCAGTTTCTTGGGTGCTAGAATTCCAGATATGTGTCACATGCTTAGCTTCAGACAGCTTTTATGTTTGTGTATGTGTGTGTATGAATATGTGGAGGCCAAAGAACAACGTCCGATACTGTCCATAGGTATTAGCCACCTTTCTATTTCTTAAACTTAAAAAAAGTTATTACATGTGGGTGTGTGTGTGTGTGTGTGTGTGTGCACGTGTGCATACGTGTGTGTGAGTGATGTGCTCTGGCATGTTTATATGGCGGTCAGAAGATAACTTGCAAGAGTTGGTTCTCTCTTTTCAATATGTGGGTTCTGGGGGAACTCAGGTTGCCAGGCCTGGGGCAGGCACCTTTACCTGCTGAGCCGTCACCGGCTCCACCATTTTATTTGGGGAACAGGGTCTCTCACTGGCCTGTAGCCTGCCAAGTGGGCTACGCTGACAGGCTAGTGAGTTCCAGGGATCTTCCCGTCTGCCACCCCAGCATCAGTATTATAGAGACAAGCCTCTACACCCAGGGTTTTACACTGATGGTGAGGGTCTGAACTGAGGCCCTCGTGACTATGTTTCAAGCATGTATCAACTAAGCCATGCCCCCAGCCAGCCACCACAGGCAATCCTTTTAGCCCACAACTGATAGGGGTAACCGAGGCCACACAGCATTCCCCCTCTCACTGAGTGCTGAAAATCCCCCCAGTGCAGCGGGCTCTAGGCTGCCCTGACTCGGCCCTCCAGGCAGAAGAACCTGGAATGCTCATGAGCAGACACTCATCCTGAGCTCTGGGACCACAGACAGGAGGGGCGCACCACAGGAGCTTGCCCAGGGCTCACGGCAGATGTGACAGTCAGCACTGACACCGCCGCGACTCAGACAGCACCCGCTCTGCACCTGTGGCCCTGCTCACCTGGGGTACCCCCCTCCCCCCGCTCTCGGGGAAGCAGCCTGTGAGATGAGGCAGCGGAGATCAAACAGAAACCCCCAGATCTGAGCAGGCGGTTTGACAGCGGCTTCCCCTGGAGCTGCAGACATGATCATTTTCAGTGTCACCGCCGCCGCCACCCTGCTCACAGCTGCTGCCGGATGAGCCCAGGAGAGGAGAAATCTTCATCTGGGTTGCTTGTTCTTGTCCTCAGCCCTGCCAGCAGAGCCTGGCTTCAAATATTTGTCACCTTGCTGTGTGTCTAATACTTAAGTCCCACTGGGAAACTGAGATGCTTACGGTGAGATCCCGGTGATGAGAGTGGAAGCCACTGTCATTTCTGCTCTGGCTTTGGAAAGCTTGGCCTTTGGTTTGGGGCAGCAGGGCCATGGCCCTGCAACTTAGCAGTGACTCCTATTGTCCCTCAGTAAGGGGCTAGCAGTAGTAGGTTGAGTGGCGATTTGACACCCGAGTCAGCTGTTGTGGTATGAAAATTCCTTCTGCCAGGCATAGGCACACTTTGCTCTGTGAGTCTAGAACAAAGACCTGAAGCAAAGGCTCTCTGCCAGGGATGGTCGTGAGCCCCAGGGAATGATGGCGATGCCTGGAGATGTTTTTGGCTGTCACTGTTGGGAGTCCACTCCTGATACACAGTGAGTGGAGGCTGCTGATGTTGCTAAAGGTCCTACGATTCAGGGGGGCATCCCCAGCAGGATGCTGCCCAGCTAAAAGTGGTCATAGTGTCTGTTTGGAACAACTGCTGCCTATGAGCCCCTGGTGGGGGCAGTGCTTACCTGCTTTTCCTGGGGTTCTGGCTCATGGTCAAGACCAAAACCAAAACCAAAGTCAACCAACCAAAGCCACCGGAAAGCAAAGCCTCCTGGGTGACCTTCAGCTGGTGGCATTTCAAGACAGTGAGGTTGGGCATAGGATACAGCTGCGGCTTTCCAGGGAACGAGGCCTCTGGCTGCCTCCTGCAACCTCTTCCACTACATCTGCCAAAGAGCTTTTATGTAACTTGAGGTTGTTGTGAAGCAGAATGAGCAATGTTTGCAGCATCTGGGTCCCTGTATCCATGGCCCAGAAACAAAGCACCTCATTAGGAGAGGCCGCTTACTGCAGAGGTAGTAATATACTTGCCGTTCTTCTGAGCAGATATCCAGGACGCTCACTGGGCAACAGGAAGTGGCGGCAGGCAGAGGAGGGTCCCTGGCTTGTCCTGGGTGGCTGGAAGGGAGCCTGGCTTATAGCCTGGCTATAGCTTATAGTGACGTGTTACTCAGTGTTCTGTGGCTGTGAGAGGTGCTCGAGGTAAATCGGCTTAGTATGAAAAAGGTTCCTTTTGGCTCATGGTTTCAGAGGTCTCAGGCCATAGTTGCTTGACCCTGTTGCTTCAGGCCAGAGGAAAGTCCAACACACCATGGCAGGCAGGCTACATGACTTCATGGCGGCAAGGAAGCAAAGACAGGGACAGGCAGGTGCCAGGGCTTCCCTGTCCCCGCCAAGGGTTCACTATGGCTAGCCTCATTTTCTCCTCTCCTCAGTGACTTAACAGCCTCCTCCGAGGGTCCATGTCTTAAGTTTTCTATGGCTGTGAAAAGACACCATGAATACAGCAACTCTTATAAAGAAAACATTTAATTGTGAGGGCAAATTACAGTTCAGAGTTCAGTTCATTATCATCATGGTGGGGAGCATGGCAGCAGAGAGTACGGCGGCATGCGGGTGTTCATGGTGTTGGAGAATTCCACATCTCTATTCAAAGGCAACAGGAAATGAACCGAGACACTGGGCATGGCTTGGGCATATATGAGACCTGGAAGCCCACCTCCACATTGACACACTTCCTCCACCAAGGCCATCCTTACCCCAACAAAACCACACCTCCTAATAGTGCCACTCCCTATGAGCTTATGAGGGCCACTTGCATTCAGACTTCTGCAATGTGCTACCGCCTCCCACTAGGTTCTGCCTCAGTGCCATTGGGTCCCACCTCCGAAATGCTCCACCACCACCCAAAAGCACCACGGGCAGGGACTTCCATCAGTGCATGGATGGATACCTGGGGAATACTCCAGACTGGACTACAGCAGTGGTCACTTCCAAGAGGAGCAGAAACCCTGTGGCCTCCTCGGCCCAGGAAGAGGCATTACAGGAAAGCCAATGTAAGCCTTGGCTGTTCTGGGTACCCTGTTCATTTGTCTAAAGATGTCTACCTGGGCAGGAAGCACTCAGCCTATGGCGGAGGCAGAGTTCATATTAACAAGCAGCTGCTAGAACCCCACCACGGAAGAGAAGTCTAGTGTGGAATATCACTTTAACTATGAAGATGTGTTGCACTTATTTATGCTGCAGAATATTACTTTAACTATGTAAAGCTGTGTTGCATTTGTTTATGCTGCACTTGTTTCACCGTGCCTGCCTAAGGCACCTGATTGGTCTAATAAAGAGCTGAATGGTCAAAAAGCATAGGAGCTACAGGCGGAGCTGGCAGGCAGAGAAAGTAGGAGGCTGAATTTAGGTTCAAGGGAGAAGAATGAGGGAGAAAAAGAAGATGCCTGGGGCCAGCCAGTTAGGCAGGCAGCCACCAGTGAGCAAGACAAAGAGTAGGACCTACAGAATGAAAGAAAGGTAAAAATCCCTGAGGCAAAACCTAGATGAAGAGAAACAGGTTAAATTCTAAGAGCTAGTGCGACAAGCTAAGCTAAGCGTTCATAACTAATAAGTCTCCATGTCATGATTTGGGGGCTGGCAGTCTGTAGAAAGCCTGCTACAGAAGTCCATTTGGGAGGCTTTGCGAGTCCTCTGGAGAGGAAGACTGAGTGCGATCAGAGCCATTAATTCAACAGTCCCTCCTAAGTGCTGCTGCTGAAGACAAGTCAATAGAGGCAGGCACTGCAGCAAATTAGGGGCTGAAGTTCTTCCTAATGACTGGGGATTTCCTTCCCAGTAGACAGAGTGGCTGAGTGCTATCACAGCCGTAGACTGCAGAGGGGCAGCCTCCCTCCCCTCCCCCACCCTCGTCTAACCCACTCAATGGGTCCTGTGGAGAGGTGGGGATCCCCTGTCCACTGTGGCAGGTGACGAGGGATGTGTCGTCCCCATAGCCAGGTGGGTGGATGTGGCGCTGATATGGGAAGAAGTTAGTTCCCTGGGGTAGCGGGTCCTAGTTGAAGAAAGTTAGTTCATGGGGGATAGGACATGGTGGGAGAAGATTAGGTAGCAGCCCAGACCTGGTACCACACTCTATGTGTCCTCCTACTCAACCAAACTCATGTCCACCAGAAACCTGTGACTGTGACCTCGGTGGGAGCAGGGTCTTTGGAGACATGACATAATTAGGATGAGGCCACAGTACTGAGGGACTAATTTCAATGACTGGTATCCTAAGACCTGGGCCCAAAGACACATAGGCAAAGGGAAGACAGCTAGGTGGCAAGGGAGGTATCTGGAACATCTGGCTGTAACAGTGTGGCTACAAGCCACACAAGGCCGGAGAGTAACAGATTCCAGCCGAGGACCCCAGAGTGCACGGTGCTGATGACCACTGACCACTGGGTACTGCCAGGTGCTGAGGGCTGCTGGCCTCTGGGGGGAAGCACAATGGTTACTGTTCTGAGCTCTCATTAATGGAGCTTGATCAGAGCAGCCAAGGCCACTTTAGATAACTCAAGGGCTTGATCCTTGGTCGTGTGACAAAGCTGTGTTGGCCCAGGAGGACAGCAAGTGCCAGTGGAGGCATGCCTGCAGAGGCTGTGACGGGGTTTCAGGGACACGGCCTGTTGGACTATGACCACACCCCTGGCAGCACCCACAGAAGACTCTCTCCCTGTGGTTCCTTACCGCTGCCTTTTCACGAGCCTGGTTCTCCGGGTACTTTTGAGCGCTGCCCACAGCACTGCCCGATACCCCTCCAGATGTTTCCTGCTCTCAAGTCAGCCTGTTCATTCCTGTTCAGAGCTAACCTCCCTGACTGGTCGAAAACACTGCCCAAATAATCCAGAACACTCTGTCTGTGCACACAGACGACTTGGATGTCCCTGATTTCCACATGGACATTCTCCTCGAGTGTCCATGAGTTTTCACGCAGCGGCAGCTGTGACAGGAACCCATCAGCGCTGAGCGATGTGTGGTCAGTGACAACTGGTAAAGCCATGCTTGTCTCTGGGACCTGGGCTTGTTTGTTTTTTTGTTTTTTGTTTGTTTGTTTTGTTTGAGACAGGGTTTTACTAAGTAGCTCTGACTATTCTGGAACTCACAACCATCCACCTGCCTCTGTCTCCTGAGCACTGGGATTAAAGACATCACCTGAAAGGTATATTTGCTAAAATGAAATTTTGAATTTCTGCAACATGAAATTTAGAATATTTCATCTATTTTTGACTGTTACTTGGCATTAAAATACCTCCAGATGGTAGATATATCTTTAGGTATTTGCTTACTTAATCACAAGATTAAAAGCTAACCCAGGATCTACAAAGATGATGTGGTGGTTAAGAGCACTGGCTGCCCTTGCAGAGGACCCACGTCTGATTTCCAGCACCCGAATGAAGGCTCACAACCATCTAGAACTTCCAGGGGGTCTGATGCCCTCCTCAGGCCTCCAAGTGTATTAGGCACATGCATGGTGCACAGACATACATGTCAACATACATGTAACACTCATATACATTAAAAACAAAACTAAAGAAAAAACCACGTTAATCTAGGGGCCAGTTCCTGTCTGTAATCCCCACCCTTGAGATGCAGAGGTGGGGCTGCTGTGAGTCCAAGGCAGTGGAGTAAGACTGTGTCTCAAAAAAACCAAAACAACAGATTAAGTTCTAAGTAAAACGGTTGTAAGATGTGCAGAAGTTTAAACACCAGGGAAATGATAAAGGCGGAATGCTCAGACAGAAGCACAACCGCACACAGCCCAGGGAACAGAGCAGACGCAGGAGCACAGTTCCCACGCTCTCATCCAGGCAGCAAGCCACACAGCGGGACAAGGAGGGTTACAGCCTGGAGGACCCACCAGGACTGCTGAGTCAGGAGACAGAAAGTGCTCGCAGAACCAAAGCTGATGGCGTCTGGCAGCTGCTCAGGGCCATGGTGCCCAGCCACAGCCTCATACAGAGTTAACTCTATCTCTGTCAATGCGATGGGGCGCAGGGAGCCCGTTCCCTGGTTGTAAACGTTCCCCCCTCCACATTTGCTATGATACACGTGTGGAGGTCTGAGGACAACTTGTGGGAGCTGTTTCTCTCCTTCCGCCATGGGGTCTTCGGGCTTGGCAGGCCGTCTTTTCCTAGGTTTGCACATCTTGCTCTGTTGCCAGAGGAGATACAGGAGGGCTCTAAGAGCTGGATGCGGCAGTGACAGAGCCTTTGGAACTCTTGGACAGTACTGTGCTGTGGACTCACCTTTAACCAGGAATACAAGTGTGCCCGCATCAGAGCTTCACGGGCGAGCATGAGATACGAAGACGTCCCTTGTGATTCACAAACAGGAGTGAACTGGATGCCCTTGATCCTCTGTACGCAAACTCATGATGAGATGACGCCAACCAGAGCAGCATTTGGGAACCATGCCCAGGCCTGGCACACATTTGCTTGGCCCATGCTGTGAATGGCACTATTACTATTCTTGTTTTGTACTGAGGGAAACCAGAGTCTTTTATCTTTTATCTAGTCTGTCAGGATGCTGGATTCAAATGCAGGGCCAGAGCTGGACTGCCCTTCACTGATGAAATGAAGATTTTTTTTAAGGGGGGAGTAAGCAAAGAGTTTTGTTTTTGTTTTTGTTTTCTAAAAAGGAAACATTTGATCTGAAACTTAAAAGAGAGGGTAATGTTTATGTCAGCCACTGTGGACTTACGCAAACCAGCTTATTAACTAACAGGCCTGAAAGTACTTCCTGGTTTTGTTTATCCTGGAAACCTATTTTTAAGTGCCTAACACCATTTCTTTCAGCTAAGGTGGAAACAAAAGCTTGCTGAAGTCATTAACCTGCCACTTCATTTATTTTCATGAGTCACACTGCCCGCTGTGTTTAGGCGGGGCTGGAGTGGCACACAGTGGTTAGGAGCATTTGATGTGCTTGCAGAGGACCTGAGTTGGGTTCCCAGCACCTCACAACCGCCTGTAACTCCAGCTCCAGGGAATCTGATGCCCTCTTCTGGCCTCTATGGGCACCTGCACATGCATGCACACAGACACAAAGACATGTAAAAATCAAAAACCATCAAAAAATGTTTAGGACTTGGGTGTAGTGGCACACACCTAAGGTAGGACGACCACAGATTTGAGGGCTGAGATTCTGTCTCTGACAGAGACAGAAAAATGCAATCACAAAGACACAATTTACCCCTGAGGCAGGAAGAGAGGCCTCGGGTAAGAGCATGGTGAGGATCAGGGAAGGGGTCTTCCCTTTTCCCTCCTTGATGTCTGGTGGTCCTGCCCACCTTCAGCAGAAATTCCCAGGCAGCCTGCTCCTCCTGAGGGTTTTCTACCCACTGACTCCTCTCTCTGCTCTTCAAAGGGGACCCATTTCTCTTGGGTTGAGTTTGAACTGTATCACAATGGTGCCAAATAAAATCTCCTCAGGATTTAGCCAGCAACAGGGTGATACTTTTCCGAAACAGGAAAAGCAATCAAGATAATTCCTAAAAACAGACAATACAAAGGGCTGTGTCTTTAAAAACCAAACTTCAGGAATGTTCCAAGAACATTTCAAAATAAGAATGCTCCAAGAATATTTCAAAATAAGAGTGCTCCAAGAACATTCCAGAACAAGCCATCTTCTCCTGAGATGTGGTCTTGTCTACTCCCTCAGCGTTCAGAGCTCATTTCCAGTCATTATTCTGTGCCACCCCACTGAAGACCCTGTCATCGCCTGAATGGGTGTGGAAGGGCACCCTCTGCCCTTTGAGATCCCCTTGTAACTCTGGCCCCGGTGCCACTCCACAGGAATGCTGCCCACATTCCTCAGCTCTTGACTCACTCCTTCTCAGCCTCCCTAAACAGATCTATGTTCCAAAACCTTCTGTAGTCTTCCCCTCATTCCTGATATTACTGCTTTTTTGGACGGTACCCACAGCAGCTGCCACCCACCTGGATGTCTCCTATTGTACCAGTGGCTTTCAGAGACAGCAAGCATTCCGTTTCTGTGCTGCCCCCAGTGCGTGGCACAATGCCTGAGACCCAGTGGGTATTCGTTAAACATTGAGCAACGGAACAAACATCACCGTTAAATACTACAGAACAAGAAACACCAAGAGGGGGAGGATCTTAAGACTTACTTCCTGCTAGAACATTGTGTTTCTTTGCAGACAAGAGAACTTAAAATCTACAAAGTGAACGAGCGCCCCCTGGTGGCTGCACATGGTAGTGCCATGACACTTGGAAACTAGGCAGTGAAAGGGATGTCCCAGCTGTGAGCCCATCAGGTCACAAGTCTCTCAGGAGCAGAGGCCACATTAGCTGGGCCACAGAGGCTATGGACACCACAGGGGAATCTGGTCGGCTCTCTCACATCTAGGTTAAATGTGTCGTTAGAAAGGTGACAACCTTATGGGGAGCTTGGCTGACAGGTGCCTGTACACAGTCCTGCATAAGGATGCCTATAGTAGCTCTACTTAAAATAGCCAGAAGGAAGCCAGCTCCCAAGCGCTCAGTCTTGGAGTGGACTAGTTAGTGGCATTAGGCAGTGTCAGGATCGGGCTCATGCCCAGCAGGGCGACCAACAAAAGCATAATGTATGAAATGCCTTACAATTCTAGTTCTTGTTTGTGAATTTTGGAAACAGGTTCTCTTTCTGCCCTGCCCTGCCCCGCCCCCTTCTCTGCAGCTGAGGTTGGACGTGAATTCATGACTTTTCTGCCTCAGCCTTTAAAAATTGGGATTATAAAGGCTGAGGCAGAAAAGTCATGAATTCACGTCCAACAGGCTCCAAAGCCACAGAGAAACCCTGTCTCGAAAAACCAAAAAAAAAAAAAAAAAAAAAAAAAGTTGGGATTATAGATGGGCTCTATCACACCCAGCTCAATATGATGCCATTCATATAAAGTTTGAGAAGGGCAATAATAGGGAAAATATAGCAGAGTTGGCTGGAGAAAAATCTGGACTTAACTGCACAGACTTTGTCTTTTTTTAAATTGTGCTTTATTTAGTGTATGTGTGCAGATGTTTATGAACGTGTGTATTGCTACAGTGCATGTGTGGAGGTCGGGGAATACCTAGTGAGAGTCAGTTCTCAGCTTCCACCATGTGTGTCCCAGAGGTGGAGATTAAACAGCCAGGCTTGGCAGCAAGCACCATCGCCTGCTGATCCATCTACCTGGCCAAGATGTTTTAACACACTGAATACGGTACTTAACATTTGCGGATTTTATTGCATGTAAATTTCCTATCAAAAGAGAAGATGAAGAAACGCTGGGGTTTTATATATGACGCATGTGCTGAAGCATTTTCAGGGAACTGACTGATGTCTGCATCTAACTTGGGAAGACAGAACCCTCAAGATTGACTAGCAGGGCAAAGGGGGAGGGACTGGCATGCAGCAAACCATCCATGGCAAATGATCATTGCAGAGCCAGGCGCCAGACCTAACCACATTCTTGGTAAAGTGCCTCAGCTTGTCCTGACATCTGAGGCAGTTTTATAGCAAAACTTTGTCAGGAAAGCCATGGGGGAGGAACTTGAGGCATTTGATGATGGTGACTGACAGGACCATGATGTCATATTTGTGATTTTGCTGGTGCTGATAAGAAAATGATTTTAATTTTGATCACCACACTGAAGTATTCAGAGATGTCTTAGCATGTCTAAATACACGTCAGTACATGTCAGAACACTCTGGGACAAAGAACAGAAAGCTAAGCTGGACAGTCGCAGTGCCACATGCCTGTAATCCTAACACTGGGGAGGCTGAGCCAAGGGAACTGCCTCAAATTCAAGGCCAACCTGGGTTACAGAGTAAGAAGCTGTCTTTGAAAAGAAAAGCAGCTGGGCAGTGATGGTACACACCTTTAATCCCAGCACTTGGGAAGCAGAGGCAGGTAGATTTCTGAGTTCAAGGACAGCCTGGTCTACAGAGCGAGTTCCAGGGATACACAGAGAAACCTTGTCTCAAAAAAAAAAAATCAAAAACAACATAGATGAAATAAAGAAGGGTCCAATGACAACTTATTCACGATTCTCCATCCATGTGGAAATGCACGAATACCAACTGCATCATTTCCTCTTTGTCTGACCCTTTCACAACACACAGAAAAGGACGCGGCCTTGCAGGAGGCAGACTCCAGCAGGGCTCGCTCTGGCCCTTCTCCCTGCTCCAGCACTATCCTGACATTTCCTTTTTACTCTCCACCTAGACTGAAGAAAAAGCTTAATGGGTTACAAACATGAGGGTTTGACTTCAATCCCCTAGCTCTCTATAAAGTCAGGCACCCTAGTGTCTATGGAGACAACACTCTGGGAAAATGCTCTCTCACACGTGAGATATTTTTTTCAGTTAGTTCTATGGGGCACAGATTTGCGATTTGCTCACGTGGCTGTGAATATCCTATCAGAAGGCAAAGAGGAGTGAATGAGCAAGTAAGAGACATGGTGACCTGCACAGGCAGTGGAGGGTTGAGGGAAGGTGGGGAATTGGAAAGGCGGCAGTTTGCCAAGATTCCAGATAGCTCTGCAAGCTCCCATTCCTCCAAAACCAAACTCCAGATAATGCATCCATACTGCATCCCACTAATGGCAAGCCGAGGGTCTCACCTCCCAGTTCCACAGTCACCTTGTACACTGACTGAAGCAGTTTATCTTGGTGACCTCCTAAAAGGTTAAATTTGAGTTTCATCCTGCCCCTCTGGCCAGCCTGCCTGCTTGCCTGCTGGAGTTCAGTTAGAGTGCTCAGCACAATCTCTGGCAAGGCAATTCCCCAGAGCTGTAGGACACAAGGTGGCTTGGAACCTGGGGCCAGCATCTACTCAGAGGGATGTGCTCACATACCCGCTCATCCTCAGTGCACAATTGCCAGAACACCCTACACCTGAGTTTTCCTCAGGGAGGAGCGCTGTGGGCTCAGGATCCACACCACAGGGAGCCTCTTAAGGCCCTACTCAGTTCCCTCTCCACATTGCTTAGGGCCTCCAAATCCCAGCAATATCCAGTCTTGCATTTCCACAGATAGACACTGTAATACTATTCTGCAAGCCCCCAGAAGGCTACATACTGGCCATTGCCTCAGTTCCAGAAACCCTTTCTCACTCAGGCAAACGCCTACACAGCCCTTAAAGCCCTTCTCTAAGAAAGCTCTCGACAGGATTCTTCCTCTTCCTGTTAAGTGCTTTGGTTGTACTTCTGCTGTAGTCTTTCATTCCCATCTGGAGCAAGGAGAAGGCCGCCATTTTGTGTACTTCGGTCCTTCACAGACTGCTGCTCACCTCTTGTTGGTCCATCCACACGTGCAAGTGAGAACCCAGGTCACAAAGCAGGATGCCTAGATTTTAGCTAGCTTTCCCCTCCCTCTGGAAGTCATCCACTGATCTTCCTGGTGTTGCTGGCATTCCTGGGCCTGTTTATTCTGCCACTGGTGGAAAAATGCTATTTAGGCAGAGGACAAATGGACAAAGCAGCTCCAACACTGCAGCCTGCAGAGAAGCACTTCTAACCACTGCATGCTGGAACTTTCCCTGCCCCAGGCTGTAGGTGCTCTCTGAGTTAAGGAGACAGTCTTCACTTCTGTCCTCTTATTGTTCTCTAGGTCAGTTCAACATCTGGTAGGGAAGGGACAGTCAGGAAAGAGAATGAAGAACCATCTCGATTTGCTGGAACACATACTTGGGTTCTTGAGAGCCAAAGGGAAGAATAATTATGGCTGGAGAGATGGTTCAGTGGCTAACAGCAAGCGCTGCTTGCAGTTTATGCAGAGGAACCAAGTTTGGTTCCCAGACCCACATCAGGCAGCCCATAAATACCTGGAACTCCAGCTCCAAGAAGTTTCTGGGTGTGGTGTTACATGCTAGAGTCACAGCACTTCCTGAGGCTAAACCAGGATTGCTGCAAGTGTGGGGCTAACCTGGGCTACACGGTGAGATCATCCTGCCAAGCAGCATCCCTGAGTCATTCTCCAAGGCAGTGAGGCTGACACCAACTAGCTGTACCTGGAGGAACGCCCTTGCACCCTGTGAGGCCTTTCTTTGCCTCAGAGCACCCCTGTCATCATCATGTGACACACTGCAGGTCTGCCTGGTGCTGAGTCTCCCACTGCCCTCTGCTAGCATTTAACTTTGCTGCATTAACCATGAGCATTTCCATGGGTTTGTATGGTCTTAAAACAGAAAAACAGGCAACAGCAACTCTTGGTGAAACTGGACATCACGGCGAAGTCTTTTATAATCTCAGTCCTGTTTGCTTTGTTATAAAACACGAAACAATTAAAACACGTTCAAAGACTCCTTTGTGTTTTAAAAGTCCCCCAAGTACAGAGAGAATATGAACTCCTGTGTGATGAGTACTCAGCTGCCTCCTCCACCATGAGCCTGCAGCCTCCAGGTTTCTACTTCCCATGGAGGAAAATGAAAGTGAGCCAGCCCCAGGCTGCCTTTCCTCCTTTATGATTAGCTCATGAGCTACCAGCTCACTTCATTATATCATTCAAAACTAAGTAACGATGGTAAATAAAACACAATTTTCAAGTAACACATCGACTTCATTATTTCCCACCCATGGGGATCATTCCAGCCATTGAATAATCAGTCTGCATATTAATAGTCAATCATGTATTAAGCTCATGCCAAAATCCAGAGGCAATTACCGGAGGGTCAGAGGACCTTGTGAGTCATCAACTGTGCTAAGTGTCCTTTGCCAGAGTGTGTTGGGGGGCTGGCCCAATCCCTGCGTTCAGGGGCGTGGCTGCCCCAGCGGAGTAGCATACCCCTTAAATAGGATCGGGGTGCTGGAAGGAGGCCCGTTTGGTTCTCCCCTGCGTACCTTCTGCTCCGCTGGACCCTTGGTTCTGTAAGTTTCCTTATTTTCCCTTGTATTAAAACTGATTTATTATAAAGGACTATCGTGGTTATTCACTAACCCCTATAACCGCTGGTACCTTTGCTGGTACATTTGGTGCGTACATTTGGCGCTCCAACGTGGTGACTAAATCCACTTAAAAACCTTACGTGGGGCAGAATGCGGACCGCTCCGCACCGCCGGACCAGACAAAACCGCGGCTCGCTCCGGCCCCGCGGCGAGCAAGGCCGTCCAGCCGCCCGTCGTTGGGAGTCCCGCGTGCGCTCGTGCTCCACCTCCCCGGCGCTTTACTAACTTTGAATTTTCTCAACGCTAATGAGAAGGGGACAACAGCTGCAGAAAGACATTGGATAATGGAAAAGTCTGTTGAATTAAATCAACCAGTTTATTTCAAGGATGTGCTAACCTCACAATGGAAGCCAGGGGATGTGCTGCGTTGGGGAAGGGGTTTTGCTCTTGTCTCCACAGTAGAAGAAAAATCGTGGATACCATCAAAGTTAATAAAGGTTCGGTTTGAAGAGGAGAAGCCCCTTGGAAAAGAAAAATAACAATTCATGCACAAGGATGGTGAACATACTGATGGTAAGAGACCTATAGTTCGGGGGCAGGGTTCTTTTCTTATCCACACAGGAAGACGCTCACCTTCAAAGGACCTGAGGGACCCTGGATACCTTGAATATTGATGAATTGGAACCAATTGCAACCCAACAAGGATCAGCATTAACATTGGGTAAGCTCTGTGAGTATAAAAAACAATTTTTGAATGTGTGTCAATATGCATTTCTTCATAGATATTTAGAGCTGGTCTCTTGGAGTTGGACTCTGGCCCAGTCCCTCTCCAATTCCAAGCTTGTTTATAAGAGATTTCTCAGAGTTTCTGTCTCAGGTTAGGAGTCAAATTATGAGACAGAATATTAATAACAATAATGTTGATAATGGTACCAATATATTTGCCTTCTTTGCCTTCATTCACATCTATGGTTGTCTTTAATGCACCTTTCTTTGAAGATATGCATGTATACGTCTGTATGTGTCTTTGTAGATAATGCTTATCTCTCTCGCAACAAACGACAAAAATTTTTCTTCAGTAATCTTTGCAGTTTCCAGGATGAAGACGGGGCCCCGCGACATCAACTCCAACTGGTTATTATGACGTCATGTTTTTGTAGCGCTAATATTTGGCCTGTTTTTTGGTACCAATTGCACAGAACACTTTTGAATGGTGCACATTTTTGACAATATTCTGGCCTCATTTTCTAAAAAAAATTCAGAGGCTGGACACATTTTTCCTAGATGAAATGTTACCCTGGGTATTCTACCATCATTTGCTTTCACAGGAACCCCTGGGAAGAAAAGTCGCCCCTATGTCAGCTGGAAGCAATCTTGGATGACGACGCCCCCCCTCCCAACAAAGTTTACCCTTAGGTTTAGGGACACTAATTGGTGGCTGGTATAGGGTGGTCGGGTTGTGGAAGGCTTTATATGGACTCAGGGGTATAAATTATGTGTATATATATATATATATATATTAAAAAAAGGGGGGGAGGGATTAACTGGTGATCTGAAGGAATAATTGATTTTTGTGAGTTATTGTTTTTTAAAAAACTATATGAGTGTTGATTCTTGTATATTGATATATTGAACATTGTATGAGAGTATGATACTACCTCTGTTTGAAACAATTGTTATATTGACATTGTTTACTATATTGCAATGTACATCTCTACCTCTGATACTATTTATGTAATGACATTGTTTACTATATTGCAATGTACATTTCTACCTCAGATATTATTTATGTAATGACCCTGTTCACATTTGGAAATCATTGTCTTTATTTATTGCACAGTTGTCTATTCTATTAGTCATAGTTACATAAGTGTTGAGAATTATATGTTGGTCATATTTATATTTAGGACAATCAGGTTTTTTAGACACATAGAGGTTGTATTTAGTATAGATAGCATAATCTTCAACCTCTTTGAAGAGCTGTAGAACATGGCCTTTAATCTAACCTAGAGTTTTGTATTTATGAGACACAATCACTCCTGGCAACAATGCTCTACTCCCGAGAGAACGTTGAGCACCAAAGACACTCCACTGGGAGTTTGTCTTCTACTTGGCAGAACCGGCCTTGGGGCAAAGAAAAGCCCATACCTCCATTACTGACTAAACTACGAAATATCCATAAGTGGATAAAACAGAATTGTCTTATCTTGCCAAGACAGGATAGGATTGTTCTACTAAAGGTTCCTTGCCGTTGTATAATGGTATGTCAGGTTTTTTCAGGCCTCAGCCAAAGTTGGTTGCCTCAACATTGCTATCAAGACTTCGTGTGGTTGCTCAGGTAGTCAATTGTCTCTGTCTTGTGTTGCACATTTTGGAAGTTTCTCGTTTGTGCTTCCTGGTTGCTTTGGTAATTTTACTCTCCTTCTCAGATCTTTGATGGGGTTGAAGATTAGATAATGGTAGCTACCTTCTAGATTATTTAGACTTCCCAAAGTAGAGTGATTAGAAAAATTTTTTTGTTATATACTCCTCGCCTGATATTGTTTACTTCTTGTAATTTTATATGATCTGTTCCCATTGTATATAGTTGTATTTGGTTTCTGAATCTGTCTTATTTAGACATAAGGGGGAGATGTTGGGGCAGCTGGCCCAATCCCTGCGTTCAGGGGCGTGGCTGCCCCAGCGGAGTAGCATACCCCTTAAATAGGATCGGGGTGCCGGAAGGAGGCCCGTTTGGTTCTCCCCTGCGTACCTTCTGCTCCGCTGGACCCTTGGTTCTGTAAGTTTCCTTATTTTCCCTTGTATTAAAACTGATTTATTATAAAGGACTATCGTGGTTATTCACTAACCCCTATAACCGCTGGTACCTTTGCCGGTACATTTGGCGCGTACAAGAGTGTTAGGGAAAGAAGAATGGATGAAGAGAATCTGGCTGATGTTGCCACTCTGGAGGGGAATCCAAGCCAGGGGATGGGGAGATGGCTCAGCTAGTAACAAGCTTGCTGAATAAGCATGAGGCCCTGAGTTCAGATCCCCTGTACCCACATAAGTCTGGGTGTGGTGGCACATGTCTTCAATTGAAGTGCTAGAGAGGTAAAGACAGATCCCTAGAGCTTGCTGGCTGGTCAGTCTAGCCTATTTAGTGAGCACCTGTTTCTGCGAGAAAGCCTGTCTCAAAAAACAAGATATCCAAAGTTGACCTATGCATGCACACACGAACATGCCCAGTGGTGTGTGGGAGGGGTTAGCCAGAGTTCAGGATATGGTCTGGGGAAGCCACATCAGCAGGGATGGAAAGGCCATGCGCACAGCACCAGCAGCTGGGGTATTGTCTGCGGCCACAACCCTCCAGGTCATTCTGCAGGGGCCACCACAGTGAATGACATATTCACCACCATCGGCTGCTTTGTCCACTAGATTTATAAGCTAATGGAGTAGGCCTATGGGGTAGGGACATTTTGTACTCTTGCCTGGGTCCCCAGCCTGCCTGGAGCCAGCCAGAGACTGGTGAATTGAAAGGAACTGGTTTCTTGGAAAGTTTCTTAGCTAAAGCCCTCAGACAAACATGCCCACTGAGCATTTCTAAACAAAATAATAGCATTTTAAGTAAAAACAATAAGTGATAAGAAAATAGGGCTGAAGAGATGGCTCAGAGGTTAAGAGCACTAACTGCTCTTCCAACCACATGGTGGCTAACAATCATCTGTAATAAGATATGGTGGCCTCTTCTGGTCTGCAGGGATATATGCAGAAAGAACCCTGTATACATAATAAACAAATCTTCAAGAAATAAATAAATCTGTAGGAAAATAATTAAAACCAGTACTTTCCCCTAGTAACCTGTTTCAAAGGAAGGCCATGGAAATTGGTAGAAAGGTAGTTAGGAACTGTGCATCAGGCTTTCTGCTTTGAAGTCATTCCTACCAAGGACCAAAGCCAGTTTCCAGCTATATAGCTGGTAGGCATGCCAGTGCAGACACTAGAATGCTCTAGAGTACCCAGCCACAGCCCAAAGCTTGTAACCCCCAGGGTCTCTGGGCAGTGGCTCCACCCTTGCCTAATCTCCTTGCCAGGGACAAATACCTTGACAATGACCTCAGTCATAGCCTGTAAATATCTGCTTTCAGAGAACAGGAACTGATTCTACACTCTTGCTGGGCCTGGCTCCCTGGGACGATCACTCCAGGCTGTCTTGGCATCACCAGGGACTGTTGTTGCTCAGGGGACTTCAAAAAGGGGTTCTCGAGAAGCATTCTGGAGTCACTGCCAGGTCAATGTCACTGCAAGCTTCTGCCAACAACCACTGTCCCCAGGCTCCTAGCTATAGCCTCAGCTATTAAGCCTGCCGTCTGGACCAAGCACTGGGGCTGGCTAGCTCTGATGAGCAGTGATAGTATTTTTGTAAGATCCAGTATCGTTTGTGTAGTTTTGTGTATTGTGCGGAGGAGGAGGTGGGAGTGGGCAGGAACTGATGGCTAAGCTAGCCAAGCACTTACTCCAGCCTAGGCTACAGCTAAGGATTTTACCTTCTTAGTTCATGTGTGCCTCACACCCTGGAAAACACACTTTGCCCTGTTACATAGGTGAGGACACAGAGGCTCAGCAAGGTAAAGCAAATAACTCAAGGAAACACACAGCTGCATCAGGGCGCCTGGGCTCCCTCCCAGTGCCCGACTATGTTCGTACCTGTGGAGCAAACTGTATCTTCCTTTGTGTGGAACAAGCACAGACTGTCATTCTGGTAGTTCTACAATCTGGCTCTGCCTTCCCATAGGCACCTGTGGCTGAGCAGCCGCTCACCAACTGCATGGAGGCAGGCTTCCTAAGGACACTGAGTCCAAGTGTGTGTGGTGGTACATCATTCTCCACCCTCAAACTCTCCTGAGTCACAAATGCAGACGAAGCTGCCAGTTAAATGAGTCTGGTTCACAAGGGATCATTTTACCGTTACGTGTGGGCATGTCTGAGATCCAAATTTTACCTTGGAGAAAAAGTGCCATCATCTCTCGGCCTGTGCAGAGACGGAGAGACAGATGCACAGAAAATATCAGAGAGACGACTTGTGATGAAGGGGGTGTAGGCAGGGCTGAGCACAGGGCTGCTCCATCCCTACCCCGAAGAGGTCAAGAGAAAAGGGAAGGATAGAGATGGACATGGGGAGAAAGGGAGAGATCAAGATGGATTTGGGGTCTCAGCCACCCACAGTGGTAAGAGAAGGGCTTGAGCTTCAGAAGACAGCCATAGATTTATGACCTGAACCTTTGATATGGCATGGCCAGATGGCCTAGAAAAGAAAGGCACAAGCTGACAAACTGACATGGGTTCCAGGAACCCTCATGATGGAAGCAGAAAACTGATCCTTTGAGGCCTTTGGAGATGCAGGCTGGGGTAGGGTTTCTCTGAACTGTGCTGGCCTATGGAACAGTTCAGAGACTCAGAGGCTCTGCAGTGACGATTTCATTAGATCCCAGAAAAGCTTTGTCTTGCTTTGGGCACCATTTGTTCTGCTGGTTGGTGTCACATGGCTGGAGTACAACAGGATGCCAGCAACAATGAAGCCAGTTCTAAGGTTATGCTGACTGCTGCCATTCCTATTTAGCCCTAATAGTTCTGATGAGCAGCAAGGGTGCCCTCAGATCGCAGGGCTGCAATGTCACCTCTGCCTCAGCTGCCAAGTATTGGCTATTACTGGCTACTGCAGTCCACAGCCTCAGGAGCCAGTCCTTTCCACAGAACACATCCCGAAGCATGATTTAACAAAAGCTCAGGGTCAGAAATTGGGGTTCAACCTGAAGATCCAAAAAGCAAAACAGCCAGTCACTGGCTTTTACCTCAACCTCAGTCTTAAATGGCGATCCTGCCTCCTGGAATCTCAAAATGAGACTGTGTTTGAGAGCTGTCTTCCCATCTTATATTCCTTTCTAGGGCTGGGATTAAAGGTGTGCACCGCCTGGTTTCTATGGCAACTACTATGGTTACTGGGATTAAAGGTGTGTTACCATAATCTGGCCTGTAAGGCTGATTTGTGGGACTGTTTTACTCTCAGATATTCAGGCAGTATTTATACATAATGCAGGCAAAAGATTAAAATGCCACTACAACATCCTCTCCTGATATGCACTGCATTCTTTCCAGGCCCCATATGGAAGGATTTCCAGGACTGGAAAATGAATCCAGGATTTCAAGGCTTGGGACTAGGCTGCATCCATTGATGTGGAGCCTTCCTTTGCCAATGGTAAAAGCCAGATCAGACACAAACTGAAAAAAAATATTCACTGACTTCAGAAGCTCAACAATTTGAAAGTAGATGTCACATGCAGGTATGGCTGAATCTAGTGACCAATGGCATTGAGAGCTGATCTCACAAAATGGCATGCCTGGTACTGTGGTCCTGGGTGTTACCTTTGTTCTCCAGTAGATCTCTCTGCCAGCAGGCAGAGCACTTGCCATGATGCTCAAGGGCCTTGGTTCCAACCCCAGCAGGGCTAAAAGACTCTCATGACCCAACTTTAGTCGCAGAACAGAACATCCCTGTGGCCAAAGAGGCAATGCACAGACATCCCCTCTGAAGTGCAAAAGCAGCCATACCCACCCATTCATTCAATCCTGCCATGCCAGGTGTGCCAGGTGCTCATCCAGGGTCCAGACCTAGAAAGCAGCCAATGACTGACAAAGACACAAGCAAGGCAGGCACTGAGTAAGCAAGCCCCAGGAAGTACTGGGGTGGGAAGGGGTGCTGCAGGAGAATGGAATAAAGAGGCCACCCAAAGCCAGGCAGTGCACGCCTTTAATCCCAGCACCCAGGAGGCAGAGGCAGGCTGATTTCTATGAGTTTGAGGCCAGAATGGTCTACAGAGTGAGTTCCAGGATAGCCAAAGCAATACAGAGAAACCCTATCCCAAAAAAGCAAAACAACCCCCCCAAAAAACCAAAACAAAACCAAAGAAACCCCACAGGTCCCAGAAGACTGTCAATCTCTCAAAACAGAACCACCCACTGATTCAGGGCTGATCATGACCAGGGCCAAGAGAACTTGGTGAGGGCAAACGGGACTCAGAGGGTGCATGCTTCCAGAAGCATCATTCAGAAAATACAAATGTAAGAGCAGAGATGAAAATGGAAAGCAAAGATCCCAGGCAGAGGCAGGAAGATCAAGGCCAGTCTTGCCTACAAAACAAGTGTTCTAGGTCAGCCACGGCATTTACGTAAAGAAAACTGTCCTGAGAAAAAACAACAAAAAGAATGGAATGCAAAAGTTCACCTACACGAGAACTGCAAATGTAGTTGCCTCATTCCAAAAAAAAGTTTCACCCACCTGCGCCCAGATGGAAACTTCAGTCACATCCTCGCTGGCAGTCCACACAGACTTAGCATTAGGTGAGTTGGATATCTGGAGAATTGTTAGAGCCCGTGGGCCCCAACATATATAACTTTTCCCTAACTGGACTGGTACAGAGCCGTAAGGAATAATCAGACACAGCTTACACGGTCATCACGGAAGGGCATCTCAGGCTTCTTCTCTCCTGAAGATCTCCTCGCGTTTATTATCCAAACAGCTTTCATACCAACACATAAACTGAGTGGGGAAAATACACCAAACCTGTCTCCTAGGTAACCAGGTGAATGGCGTTTTGTCATGTCCGCATCTACCTGTCTGCTGTGTATGCTAGCTGTCATGTAGGCTTGAATCAGCATCTCTATAAGGCATCCTCCAAATTACAAAGAAAGGAGCAACAACATCCCGGCCCTTTGTTAGGCAGAGACAGTCTGTCTACAGGGCTACGCGACCACCTCAGATCGGGCCTATGGCTTTAGCGCCTGGCTGCCACACCATATAGAAATATGGGCCTACAGAGAATTTTCTGCAGTGCTAAGAATCAAATCCAGGGCCCTGTGCACATCAGATGACCACTCCACAACTAAGCATCTCTGACCCTGCTAGGTGTTTTCAGCTAGTCTATAGGTAGGCAGACAATGAAGGCACTGTGAAAAGCTGGCACAAGCTCCACCACCTGAGCCTGGTCTGGCCTTCTGCTTAGCTCTTGCCCTGTGAGGTGTCAGCTGTTCACATCTCCCCATGCTGACTTCACTGAGCACTCTTCCATCTGCTTCTGATCCTTGTCTCCTATTCACTTCAACCTTCTGAAGATAATAGCACAGAAAAACAGTTGAGTGTGTGGCTCTAAATACTAGAGCCACACTGGCTAAAAGGTGGGAACATGTGCAGGCCCAAGTCAAAGCACCCGCTCACACACATGCCCTTGAGGTACACCATCTGAGCAGACTAGGTGCATCCTGTTACATAGATTTCAAGTCCTTCCTTGCGGACCTTGTACTCAGGCACCAAAGGGCCCCACTATCATCCCTCCCAAACCCCGTTCCCTTTGGAGATTAGGCAGCTGTCACTTCCATCTCAGGGACCTGAACGGGACCTGAATGTAGACTTGTTCCTCAGAGCTGATGGCTGCTTCACAATGGATCACGTACACGCACCAAGTGTGCACCTGTCATAACTGACAAAATGGGCTCATCGACATGCCCAAGGGTCCAGGAAGATGACAGAAATGACACGCACAGAATATGAGTTCTACCAACATTTTAAGATTAAATTTCATATGAAAACCTATTCTACAACACAATGACAGCCTATCCCAAGCCCCAGGACTATTGAACTCATATACCACACAGGAAACATTGGGTCCTGTTATAAAGTGATTTTATTAAATTGATTTAGACATACTGTAGGTCAAATAATATTTTCTGAAGATAACAATTATGGACTTTAAAGCTTGACATAAAATTAGTAGCTTCAAAAGTGTTAGTTGTATTCCCCAGCAACAGCATGATAAAATAATTCAACTATGTAGAAATATAGAACTCTAGGACTAGCTGGAAATTGGGAAATCATTTAGTCCAGTGTCCTCATTCTGTGAGAAAACTAGACCTGAAGATTAAGCGATTTGCCCAAGCTTATATACCTAATAGTATTAAAGCTAGAAATCAAACCATTTTTTCCTAAAACTAAAATTCTATTGATGATATTTCAACTGGCTCTTCTATCAACTAAAAGTCTAGGTTTTCCTCTAATGCTCCCACGCTGTGGTGACATTGAAGTGTAAGACACTACAGTAAATTGCTGTGGTGGCTGTGAGGCCAGGAAGGGGCTTTGTTAGCCAATAGTCCTCTCTGGAGAGGGGGAAGGCAGTGAGTGATCAGCAGGTCAGAGGCTGAAGGTGTCTGCACTGAAATGCATGGTCACAGAGTCATCCCCAAACTCGACCCACTGACTGTGTGCTCCAAAGAAGCCTCCTCTATGCACCAAGGCTTCAGTTCTACAAAACCCTCTTCCAGCCAAACACCTAAAAAGCAAAACAAAACAAAAAAAAAAAAAAACAAACCTGCAGAGAAAAACCAAGCAGTCTCGTATTTCTGACCATATAGGAAGTTCTTTCTCCAGCCTTAAATGGCTGGCAGAAGCCACCAAGCCAGTCACCCACTTCAGACTTACAGGTCATTAGTTTCTCCAAAGACTTCCTGAGCAAATGACTGCATGTGGGAGACTGAGAACAGGAATGAGAAGGGAAACGGAAATGGGAGCTTTGTGTCGGTGTCACTGGGGACTTTTGGTCTTCTCAACATCCCTTGAGTTCCTCCGAGTTTTAGCATCAGTCAGTAGAAACAAAACAAACACAACAGGCCCATTAATGCTAGCCACTAAGCTCATGGCTCAGCGCCGCCCCTCCCCGCAAACTACCTCCAGCACCTGCATCTCCAGAGCCAGCAGCACCTGTGCTGTGTACTGTCACTGCTCCCTTCATCTAGCCCCAGCACCTTCAGTGCAGAGTACCTGACCCTTGCTACCTGGCCCCCCACCCCCCTCTACATACCACCTAGTTTATTTCTCATAGCACTTAATCACTACCGCAAACTACATTATTTATGTGTTAACTTGCTTATCCCGTCTCCTCCAGAGGTGAATTTCATGATCCAGTGGCATTCCCAGCACCCAGTACATGTCCAACACCCAGGAGGCATTCAATAAATACTCAGTGAATGAATGAGGATGATGGATTAGCAACACACACTCATGCCTAAAAAGAACTGTATGTGATCCATGATGACACCTACACATTATTGCCTGAGATGAAAGATTCATCCTCAGTGACTCCCCCAGTTAGCCCTCCCAAGGCCTCCCCAGCTGGTAGGGAATCCCACCACTTCTAAAAGGAGCCCAACAGGGTCACTCTTGAAGCAGACAAGTTCAGTTTGCTTGCTTCTTCCTCCCTGATATATACATTCAGCTACTTAAAAAAAATTTCAAGTTAAAGCATGTGACGTAGCCACTAGAAAATAAGTTTAACTTAGAGACACAGTGATTAGCAGAGTTCACAAACTAAAGAAAAGTTCCAGAGCAAGTACATCTGCTAGTGATTTCCTGATCGGCTGAGTGAGTGCATTTTATGACTCTCCTAAAATCTGAAATGAAATTTAATGCCATCTAGGAAGGGGTAGGTGTTTAAAGGTACTCTGAGGACATGAGGTAAGGTGGATTCAGAAATAATGGGATATATGAAAAGCTATGTCAGGGTTGACTCGAGTGGCAACCTCAGAAATACCAGGATGCAGCCTTCAAGGGAGCTGTCCATCTTTAAATGCACTGACCGGTAGGTAGGCTTAAATAGAGGAAGAAGCATGTGCTCCAAAAGGGGGTGTCTGATGTTGCCTGGAAGCACAGCACAGATAAAAGGTGACTCAGAGACTGAGCAAGACTCATGAGTTTTGAGCATTATTTCAACTGCCGAGGCATGTTGCCAGAGTCCCAAGAAACACCATACCTGTGACAGGGACACAATACTCCATCTTGGGCATACACAAAGAATTCCAAGCTCAGAAAAACACAACCTCACCAAAACCTCCTCAGAAATAATGTTTTTCTGGGGATTACTGTAGATGTTCCCAGGGTCAATGTAGGTGGATTTGGGGTTTCCTTCCTAGTGGCACTTATGGGTTTAAAATTTTTAATTCTTAGCAAAACATCTTTATATAACTGATATCTTGAGATGGTTTCTCTCCTTGGTGTGTACTCTCTGGTGGATGCAAAGGCTTGTACTCTGGCTGAAGGCCTTGCCACACTCATCACACTTAAAAGGTTTCTCCCCTGTGTGCACTCTCTGGTGGATGCAGAGGCTGGAACTCTGACTGAAGGCCTTCCCACACCCACAACACCTATAGGGCTTCTCCCCTGTGTGTACTCTCTGGTGGATGCAGAGGCTGGAGCTCTGACTGAAGGCCTTCCCACACTCATAACATTTATAGGGCTTCTCTCCAGTGTGGACTCTTTGATGCATGCAGAGGCTGGAGGTGTGCCTGAAGGCTTTCCCACACTCTTCACATTTGAAGGGCTTTTCCCCAGTGTGAACTCTCTGATGCATACAAAGGTTAGAACTATTACTGAAGCCCCTCCCACACTCACTGCAGACATATGGCTTCTCGCCAGTGTGGACTCTCATGTGGATTTGAAGATGGGAGCTCCAGTTGAAGGCCTTCCCACACTCATAGCATTTATAGGGCTTTTCCACAGTGTGGATTTTCTTATGTCTATTAAGTTTTGTTGTCGTGCTAAAATCTTTACCACAGTCATCACATTTGTAGACCTTCTCTCCTGTGTGGTCTCGCCAATGAATATGAAGTTCTGATATGTGAAAGAAACCCTTATCACACTTGTCACATTTATGGGGTTTCTCTGCTGTGTGGATTTTCTGATGCATAAAAAGATCTGCTCTCTCAGAGAAAAATTCTCTGCACATGGGGCACTTGTAGATCATTTTTCCTATTTGGTATCGTGACTTAGCGAAGAAAGTGTCCTTACAACTATGAGTTTCAGGACTGCTACTTCATAAAGCCTACTATTTTGCCATCTTGGCAATCTATCTCAGGCTTGCTCTATTGGGCAAGCTTACCATCAACCTCAGCTTCTCCCTGCCTGTCTTTCTGTGGAAGGCTTCTTCCTGCATAGTGTTCCTCACTCAGAGCTCTTACTGATTACAAAGTCACACTGACTTTCATATGAATCCCACAGCTCACCAGCACAGAGCTTTCTTTCCTTTAGATCCCTTGCAGTCAACATTCCAGGGGCAGGAAGGAGTAAGCCTTTGTTTTGAACCCCCGGAGTCTTTCTGATGTTCAGTACTCTTCTACTTTTCACTCATAAAACAAAGCCTGTGTAGTGTGATCTGTTTCCCCAGGGCAGAAGGTGCCAGCTGGTGGTGAGCCCTGGCAGCACCTTCAGTTGAGTCAGAATGTCGCTCTGCCTTCTGCCCATCAGATGACAGGCCTTGACAGCATGAAGGTTCCTTGGCTCCAGGCACAGCCAGTCTTGCTCCTGGGAACTCTATAGAGTAGCACACTGGTTTCTGTAATACAAACAATAAACAACATGCAACGTCCTTTCTGCCCAGAAACATCCATTGATTAATGCTACTTAAATGGAACAGAAGGGAATGGGAGATGACCACACACACACCTTTTTTCAATCCTGAAGAGGCAGTTCTCTTATCTTCCAGTGGGACGATGTCTCTTGGACTTGCAGGTCTGAGAAGAGAATTTGAAGATATCATGCTCCTGTTCTAGGCCAAGTACATGATCAATTACAGCTATCAATCATCTGAACATCAAGGAAAATCTGATAGAAGAGAATTCCTCCCAAGACCCATAAGCAAATTCAAAGAATAGCTGTTCTGCAGAAGAACAAGAAAAAGTATCTCAGCCGGGCAGTGGTGGCGCACACCTTTAATCCCAGCACTCAGAAGGCAGAGGCAGATGGATCTCTATGAGTTCAAGGCCAACCTGGTTTACAAGAACTAGTTCCAGGACAGGCTCCAAAGCTAGAGAAACCCTCTCTCGAAAAACCAAAACAGGAAAAAAAAATTTGCTGCTTTGAAAGATTGACCCCACATATGAGAAAGAAGATACAACATGTCAGTATCAAACATTGCCTAGCTGAACCATTCACAAGGTCTTCCTGGCATGCTAACGAAGAACTTCCAAACCTTACCCTAGCACTGAAGCATTGCATGGCCTGCCTGGTCCTCTCTGATTTCTGTACTTGGCTTTCCTCTTCAGTTCCCACACAACCCAACTTCAGCCTGCATTATGGCCTTTCCATACTGCTCCCAGGGTTGGGTCCACTGTCCCATGAGCCGTGTCAGCTCCCACTTCCCTGAGTAAAGGAGGCCCCTAGCAGTTAATCTTATTTGGTTTCTTCAAAGCACATACAACTTGTAATTATTTTCTTTGTTTCCCTGGGTTTTGAACCCTCCTATTCTGGGATGTGAGTACTGAGGAGTGAACTTGGCATGTTGCTTACTACCATGCTCTGGCAGGTGGTGCTTGCTAAGCATGTCCATGATCTTTTAGGACTCCTGCTCATACCCCACCAGGGCTGTCTCATTCTAGAGAGCAGATGGGAAAACATTTGCCATTGCCTTATTTCAGGCTTCTGATAGTAAAGGGGAAAAAAATAGGATGATGACGAGGGAACAAAAGAAGCAAAATCCCCAATACACTCACTGGAAATTATCTGAGGCTATATCAGCAATCTTTTCATCTCATACATTTTATACAGTGATACATCAATTAATGAATAAAATGGCATCAATAGGTCTTCATTTTCTTTCTTTCTTTCTCTGTGCATGTGTGTGCATACAAGTGACATGGCACACATGATGTCAGAGAAAAACCTCAAGAGTTGGTTCTTAGTTTCCACCTTGTTTGAGACAGTCTTTTGTCATTATGTGCTGTCAGGCTAGCTGGCCTGGGAGCTTATAGGGAATCTTCTGTTTTCACCTCCCATTTCACTGTATGAGTGACACAAAACATACAGACACACACACTAGCAAGCTCGTGCCCATGCTAAACTTTACCAAGGTTCTACAGATTTAAACATCTGCTTTTACATACTGAGCCATCTCCACAACTCTTAAAAAGGCTCCATAAAACAGGACACTTCTAAAAAGGTTTTTTTTTTTTAATATGGTCATGTGTATGTCTTCAGTGTGTGTGTGTGTGTGTGCGCGCGCGCGCGCCTACATGCAACCTAGAAAAAGGTGTCAGATCCTCTGAAGTAAGAGTTACAGGTGGTTGGGAGCTATTTGATGTGGGTGCTGGGAACTAAACCCTGGCCCTCAGGAAGAGCAATAAGAGTGCCTAACCACTGAGCCATCTCTACAGCCCCTAAAATGACACTTAACAATTGCTTCATATATAGAGTACATGGTGGGTGACCAAAATGTCAACAGAGAGATGGCAAAAATCAA
Organism: Arvicola amphibius; assembly: GCF_903992535.2. Classification (NCBI taxonomy): domain Eukaryota; kingdom Metazoa; phylum Chordata; class Mammalia; order Rodentia; family Cricetidae; genus Arvicola; species Arvicola amphibius. Next base: position 82,958,079 of record NC_052056.1, on the reverse strand, counting down.
TTTGTTTGCTCTGAGACAAAGTGTTAGGGCTGTGAGATCCTCACAACAAGGCAGTGATAACTGTCCAGGTCAAACTGAACCTCTGGGGTAAGCTACCAGGGAGCAGGCAGAGAAACCGGAACCAGACTGTATAGACAAGCTATTACCCTGTTTGTGGCAAGAGGCCAAGGGCGTAAGGGGTGGGGCTCTGGATCAAAGACAGTAGGACCACCCTACAACAGCAGCTCTTCCTTTGGAACCTGATATAAATGAACCAATAGCTAAAAAGAGAGGGTATTGGGTGGCATATAGGCACTGTACCTACAGGGAAATGCCACTGTACTACATAAAGCACCCTGACATCCACAGGAGTGGCATGATGATATGGTCTTTAGAAGCAAAGTAAGAAAAAATGAAGGCAGGCAAAGTAAAAAGCACGAAAGGCAAGCCTTTCAAGCCACTGAATCCAGAGTACAGAAAAAGATGTGGAAGAACACTGTGTATCTGACTGAAGTGCCAAGAAAACTTCCCCTAACCCAAGTTCTTCAGCAACAGCAAAATAGGTTGAGGACCAGGCATACCACTACCCAGAGGTGCCATGATATTAATGAAACCCCAAATGGCTCAAGTCTCCAGTTGAGCCTGCACCCAGGAGCATGAATTGTAAATATCTCAGAAGAGCTGAGAAAGGCAGGGCAGAGGACAAAGGAAGCCAGCTATTTGTCTTTCTCTGAGTCAACCCCAGACATAATTTTTAGGAAAAAAACAAACGAACAAACAAACAAACAAACAAAAAACAGACAAAAAAAAAAAAGCAAATGAAACCAGAAAATGTACTAGGGAAGCAGCCCAAGGTCTAAGTACTAGACAAAGCTTTGCAGATTAGACCTCTATAGACAAAGGTGTGGCTCAGTGATGTGCTACGTGATTTGTGGCTCAGTGATGTGCCTGCGGGTTTAAAAGCTTGGCTTTGAGAATGCTTAGGACTTGGCCTTATGCCTCATCCTCAAACCAGCAGAGCCTACTTGGTATGCCTGCCTGCTCAAACTGACCCTCATACTGCAGGTGTAATTGAGGACTGGTGCCACGAGGCAAGAGGTCAAGAAATGAGTCTTAAGTGACAGAAAAGGATACCAAAAAGAGGCTCTAGACTATGGCACTGCAAAGGAGATTCTGATGGTGGAACATAGACAGGACAGGTGGGACGGGGAACAGCTGATGGCAGACGTCCTTTAGAGGCTGTCAGGCCACAAAGCTACACATAGTTTTGTATTGTTGCTACTACACCTGCACTTCTTCTCCTCTTAGGCTCCAGGGAGGAAGATCAGGAGAACAGAACAGAGCAGGCACAGATACTCCAAATGAGACCTAGCCTGAGGCAAACCTTGAGTGATAGACCCTCTGCTTAGAAAAAAAGTTCAGAATCAGGCTGTGGAGGAAGGGCTGCTGGTAGTGACACTGGAAAAAATGGCTTCCTTTAATGTTCCCTGGTACATGCACAGTTGACCAGAAAGTTTAAGTATATTGACTGAAAAAGAAGAGCTCTTGAATTTCTGAGGGATTTCTCCACATAGGCCCAGAGTTTCTACCCAGTAATACAGAGCAAGGGTACACAGTTGCCATACAGCAGCAGCTGGGCAGGCGGCACACTGTGGGGTAGGGACTAGGAGAATGTAGGTGCCAACACTGGAGGCCAGTTCTCCGAGGTAGAAGCAGAGGATGGTAAGCTGTAACTATGTAACATTTACATGGACACGTGGGTAGGGGACCCTGTTAGGTTACTGGAAAGCTACAGCCACACACACACAGCCTCCAACTTCAGCCAGCTACTGTGAAACAGGCAGAGGTCAGGACTTCCACACAGGCACACAGCTGTCCCTACTGGCTGAGAGGAAACTAGAAACTAGCCAGGTGAGGTTGGCTGGATGGCACCCTTGGAAGTAACTCTTAAAACATCATAGGAAGATGTATGCAGAGTAGCTGAGAGCTGATGGCAGTTGGAATATTATGATGAAATTATGGTTTTCCAAAGATGGGAAACCTGACTGAGGTACATATACTGAATGGAATGAAAAGAAAGTGATTTAGACACATCCTCCCTTAGCATCAGACCTGGCACACAGGCCCCAACACGACTTTGCATCTATTTACAAATTGAGATAATGTATATAGCCTTTAGAAGGAGCTGGCTCTGGGAGCTAAAGACTACAGTGCTCTGTGCTTTGTTCTATTTGGGAAAAAAAAAGGCACACATGTTCAGACTGCGAAAACCAGTAGCAAATAGTAATCTGCAGTCAAATCAGAGACTAGCTCTGGGAATGACCAGAAACAAGAACATGCAGCAGGTGGTATTCAGATTCCTAGGAGTCCATTTGTTCCTCTGTTTACTTTGAAATGCACCTGAAATTTCCATAAGAAGCCTGAGAGGCCTCTGCATATACAACTGTTGTAGTAAAGTCCTGAGAAAGACACAAAACAGCACTCTCACAATTCAGTTGAGTGATGGGGGAGGCTCTGTTAACCAATCTCTTTTAAGAAGTGGAACCTAGTTAAGGTATGGCTACCTGGAGCCCAGGAAAAAAAAACTGGGATGGACGAGGTGCTTGCTCTCTCCGGGTGACTCTTGCCGGACACAGAGGAATTCTAACTTCCCATTCTTGTGGCGTGAGTTTCCCCTTATAACAATTAAAAATACAATTGTTTATCTTTAAGCTAGCCTGATTATTTCCCGAATCAAGCGAACAGTTACAGGTGGTGCTCAACGTGCCCTCCTCCCTCTTCCGACTGTCTTGTGTGGCTGTTGAACAGCCAAAGACCTTCACAAAACACACAATCTGTGATTTATACTAAAAAACTTCTTGATTTAAGCATATTTTTCAGCATTTAACCTAAAATCAGATCTAAACCAAGCATGTGGATTCAAGTGCACCGCAACACCTACTGGCAGGTGATGGTTATTGCACCTACTCCAGCTGATTAAACCACAGGTGAGCTTTATTATTCTAAATATAAGTTACTGATTTTAAAAGAGCAATATGTCGGACAATCTAACCACCCAAGGTTTCAATAGCCTTTTCACTTATACCATGTGTGAGGTCTTACAAGATGCATATGATGCCTCTTCTACATCACTGTTCTTATTTCTAGGGCTTAGTTTTGTCCTCAATATTTTTTGCTTAAAAGTATGGTTTGACAATAGAAAAATGATGCAGTTATTAGACTGAATCCAGGCTTCTTAGGAAAGAAGTTGGAAATCTGAAAAAGGACACGACCACCTTAACAAACAATTTTCAGTCAGCTGAGGTTACTTTTAAACACGGTACAAACTGGTATGAAACTTCTTAAAAAGGAGGTCATACAGCTAAAGGAAAATAAAACACTTTGAATAACAAAACTCAGTCGAATGAGGTGCTTTTAGAAATGATACAGACTGGTAACAAACTTCAAAAAAGAGATTGCACATATGAAGGGGGATACTAGAACTTTACTTAATAAGACTCGGTCAACTGAGATATTTTTGGAAAAGGTAGACTAATAATAATTTATTTAAAGAGAGATTCAGCACTTTGGAGAAGGAAACAGCTGATTTGGTACATAAGAGTAATTTATTTAAAGAGAGACTCAGCACTCTGGAGAAGGAAACAGCTGATTTGGCACATAAAAGTAATTCATTTAAAGAAAGATTCAGCACTCTGGAAAAGGAAACAGCTGATTTGGCACATAAAACCCAGTCCATGACAGTGGGTGCTGAAACATTTCAGAGAATTCACACGGTTGATTGTATTAATCGGACTCTGTCAAAGGGGTATGACAGATTGACTGATAAAATGTCTCTCCAAAAAGGTAATACACATGCCATGAAGATTATGTCCAAGGATGAGACATTATCTCTACTGGACAGACTTCATACCTTGAAATCCTCAATGAGGGATTAGAGCAGAATACTGGACAGGAGGTCCAGACATTACAAAAGGCAGTGGTAAACAAATTATTGACTTTGATGACCAGGAGCAAAAGGTAAAAAGGCAAAAATCTAACCTCATCAGTACGTAAAGATCTCTGGGATAGCTTCTCCAGAGTTCTACCTGCCTTTCCAGTAATAACATCAGAAAAAGTATCTGGCTCCAAATACCCTAAGGTTGTCAAGGAATATACATAGGAGCCTATACATATGACTAATCTAAAAGAAATTAAACAAGCAATTGTGGCTCATGGACTACATTCGTCCTTTGGACTCAGTTAATATTAGCAATACTAGAAAATGGGCCACAATTGCATTGGAAATGCTTTCTTAAAGAGGAAGCAAGAATTTTAGAGCAACAAGAAAAAACAAAAGAAATTGAGATTTCCATAGATCAAATTCTAGGTAAAGGACTTTTTATCTAGACTTTTGATCTGATCCTCAGGATCAAGCTCTTTATGATGACCACACCCTTTCCCTATGTACCACAGCAGCTTTAAAGGCTTGGGACAGAATTCAGGAACCAGAAAAGAGAGTTAAATCACACCTTAGGGTTAAACAGGGTCAGAGAGAACCTTTTAGTGACCTTTTGCAAATACTAACTAGGGCTGTACAAATAGGGTAACTGACCCAGAAATTAGATGTATAATAATTAAATTTTTGGCTTATGAGAATGCCAACATAGAATATGAAAGGATCCTGGGGTTTAAAGATCAGATCAGCACCCATGGATAAATGGGTCTTGCATACAATAAAAGTCAAGACACTTGACTATGGTACTGAAGCTTAGGTAGAAAAAGCAATTTCCAATGGTAAGAGAAGACATCAAAATACCAAATGCTTTAGTTGTGGTAGAATGGGATATATGAAAAGGGATTGTAGACAACAGATTTCTAGGAATAATGCCTCCTCTGGTAATGACAAAAATAGGAGGACTCAGCCTTCAGGTATATGTAGGAGGTGTGGCAAAGGCCCGCATTGGACCAATAAATGTAGGTCAACGAAAGATAGACAAGGCAACCCGATACCATTGGGAAACACCATGGGGGGCCTCTTGTAGGCCCCCATAACAAATGTGGTTTAGTTATTCACACTGTGAAGGACGTGTCTTGCCAGGAAAATTAAAAAGTCCCATGCCTGCTGTCAAAAGCAACGATGGGATAAGAGATTGGTTTGTGAGTTATTATTTATAGACAATTACATTAGTATAGATTCTTGTATATTGATACAAAGTTAAATAATATTGAATATTGTATGCATGCATGCTTCTACCTGTTTAAAACATTTTTTATAAATTGATATATATTTACAATATTGCAGTATACATTTCTACCTCTGATCAAGATATTTATACATTGTTTACATTTGGAGGTCATTGTCCTCATTTATTGCAGTTGTTTATTGTCTTAGTCTTTAAGTTATACAGGTATTAAGAATTATAGATCAATAGTCACCTATGTTTGTCATACTTATAGTTAGACTAATCAGGTTCTTTAAATACATAGAGATGATATTTTGCATAGACAGATAATCTTAAACTACTTCAAAGAACTGTAAAAAATGGCATTTAAATAACAGAGTTCTGTTGAAGTGAGACATAATTGCTCCGAAGACACTCCACCTGGAGCTTGTTTTCTTCTTGGCAGAACTGGCCTTTGGGCAAAGAAATGCCCAAACCTCAACCACTAACAAAGATACACAGTATCCGTAAATGGATAAAACAGGACTGTCAAATCCTGCCAAGACAGGGTAAGATAGTTTTGAAAAGTTTCTTGCCTTTGAAAATAGACTGTCAGTCATTTTAGGCCTTAGTCAAAGTTGGTTGCTTCAACTTTGCAAATGAGACTTTGGGTGATTGCCCAGGTAGCCAGCTGTCTCTGTCATTTGTTACATTTTGGAAGTTGCTTGATTGCACTTCCTGCTTACTCAAGTAATATTGTTTCCTTTCTCAGATCTTCCATGGGGTTGAAGTGTAGTTACCTTCCTCATGATTTAGCTAAGCTTAATTCTGATGCAAGATTTAGACTCTTTGAAATAGAACGTTTAGTAAAACTTTTGTTATGTGTTCCTTGCTTAATATTGCTTATATTGTTTATAATTATATATTTGGTATCTGTTTCTATTGTATATAGTTGTAGTAGGTTTGGATCGATCTTGTTTAGACAAAAGGGGGAGGTGATGGCGGAAGCTCTGTTAACCAATCACTTTTAAGAAATGGAACCTAGTTAAGGTATGGCTACTTGGAGCCCAGGAAAAAAACTGGAACGGACCAGGTGCGCACTCTCTCTGGATGATTCCTGCCGGACACATCAGAACTCGGACTTCCCATTCTTGTGGCGTGAATTTCCCCTTATAACAATTAAAAATATAATTGTTTATCTTTAAGCTGGCCTGGTTATTTCCCGAATTGAGTGAACAGTTACAGTTGAGTAATCCATGCAACCTGGTCATAGCATCCTACACAACAAAGGAGGTAATGTTAGCTTAGCCTCTGTGTCTGCCAGCATTCTGTCTGTCCATCAAGATCGAAATGTCCTTTGCCCACAAATATCCCCATCCCAACATTTTGCCTAGCAAACACTATGATGTCACCTCTGCTCACAACATCTCCAGTCTCCTAACCATTTCTGGTCCTACCACTGAAATATTGACTGACTCCTTTCCCACTTCCTATTCTAGCTCAGTTCCCACAGTGCCCCTGCTTTGCCACCACACCCATGATGGCACCCAGGCTCTGCCCTTACCATCAACTCTGCTCAAAAATTCATGCCAATCAACCTTCCTGGGGTCACCGTGCTCTCACACTTAACTGCTAACTTTCATGCCACTCTGAGCAATGTCCCATTCTTTCCAAAACCAACTTTCTACTTGTCTGCACATGCTCCTGAGCACCATCAGACTTCATCTAGGATCACAAATCTCAAATGGATACTAAGCTTCCCTATTTTTTCTGAAAGTCCTGAATATACACTCACCCAGTATTTTAATTTACAGCACACCATGCTCTTTTCACAAGTTCCCCTGTGCTTATGACAAGAGCCTCTGCTAGCACCCACGCTGCTAATCTCTATTTGACACTCTGGTTTATTCCCTCTATGGGTTCTACCTAATGTGATCTTGTCTGTTCTCTAGAATTTCTTCAACCCTCAGCAGTTGCCAACCAAGAGCCAGCACAAATTCCCTAAAGAGCTCGGGACTCAGGATGCTCCAGTGTGCCCACCTCCCACATGGAATAGTCCCCATCCCATAGCCTTTACTTGTCATGACTAACATGGTCTAAGGTACTCCTGCAAACATTCTCTCTCAGACCCAGCCATTCTATGATTCACTGTCAACCTTACCTGCTTTCCTGCCAGCTCTGTTCTCCAAGTCCCTTCTGTCCCAAGTTTCCTTCTATTTAGGAGTCCCAACTTACATGGTCCTGTAATAATCAAGCACTAATTGCAGTCTTTCACACTCCACAGCTAGCTCTTTCAAACACACTGCTGGGACTCTTTTTGGTTCCTCCCCACCTAAATCCTCAGCCTCACCTTAAAAGACAGCACCGCACCGGCTACTCTAAAGCAGGAGAAAAGATCACCTGTAGGTCTATCTTTAGGGCTCAACCACTCAGGTGTTAGTGAAGAAATGCTGACAGCTAGCTTTCTGCAAGATGGGGTTTTTCTAACAGATACACCAAAAGGACAAACTGCAGAACTATCTGTCTGCCCATCCAGATCTCTACCTTCTCACACTGACATAGGACATAACCTGTTTCCACTGTTACTGTTCTGAGCCTCCCACCAGCTGGGAATATATGTGGCTTCTGCCAAACTTGGCAGGCAGCTACTGTACCATCTACATGTACCCCCCTGGGCCTGCAGCCAACTCCCTCTGCACATGTCCAGAGAATAATGACTTCTTACACAGGATATGCATGTACATGTATACTCTCTCTCTCCCTGCCCCCATGCAGACTGTAGTCTTTCCTTCCTGAAAGCGAAAGGCAGCAATTCCACCCAAGGTCCACATTCCCCTAAGGACATCTGAAATGGGACTGACTGTTCAGAAACATCGGCAGCAATTTCAAGACAGCGACCCTATTACTCATAAGTCAAGTAAAAATGATCCTTTTAAGGAACCGAAAAGCACTGCAAGCTTTCTGTAGATCTCTAACTGTGAGTACTCTGAAGTACCAGCAACTCTTATTCTAGACAGAGTGCCTATGAAGCACTCCAAGTGTGGGAGTAGCCTCTCCAGGTCAGGACCGTGGACATGTCCATCATACCTCACTCAGAGCCAGACCCACAGAGTATGTGATATCTATATATCTCAACTATCTATCTATCTATCTATCTATCTATCTATCTATCTATCTATCCATCCATCCATCCATCCATCCATCCATCCATCCATCCATCCATCCATCTAAAATCAGCCATCCAAAGCATTAGGAGTAGCTTCTGGGGAAAGAAAATGAAAAACAGACATGCTGACCATTTCTCTACCACAGCACTTCTCAGAAAGCACTTCTCACACCGCAGAGGGAAACAGCTACCGGATCACCTTTCTCACTGACAGTTGCAGATGGTGTCATAGTAGCTGGGTAGGACTCCAAGAAAGATGGTGATACATGGGTGGGAAGTGCAATGAGTCACAGCAGCTTTGAGATCTGGAAGGCTGTGCTGGAAGATCCTGAATCCCGGCTCCCTCAGGGCATGCTGATGAGTGGCTGTGATCATACTTGCCCGCCTAGAAGAGATGACAGTCCTGTTGCTAACCTCTCAGACACACGCACAGGGGCCTGTGTTCCATGGACACCAATTAGGGCCAGGCATTGTGCCTGCTCTAGAGAATATGAGGACTGCAGCACACATGTCAATCCCAGAATCCTTTGACTAGGCTCTGGGAGAGGTCTTCCCCCAGGAACATAGATGGTGAGCACTTCTAAGCTGAAACCCCTAGACAAGATAGCCACAGGAAGACTAGCAGGGAAGGAGTTCAGTGTAGGGAAGGCAGGGGGTGGAACAGAAGCAGGACCTCGGTCAGAAGCTCCCACCAGCAAGACACACTCCACGTGAAATGATAGGACTTCTCTGTGGAACTAGGTTTCAAGGAAATAAAACCATTCCCATTTTAAGAACCCTGGTGGTAATGCCTCTATTTTCAGAGATAGGAAGGCACTAAGAGCTAGTCCCAAAGGGCAGACTGACAGCAGGGAACACAAGATGGGACACCTCAGGAGAGACTGCAGTCTTAGAGGAGTAAGAACTTTAGATAAATATGATCTAACACTTATTTCTCATCTACACACTACTCTGAATTCTGTGATGGGGACACACTCTTCCACTTCAACACCTCAATGTTGTTTTCTCAGAATCTTCTGGACCTTGCTCCTGAAATCCCTACTCCTCCCTCCATGTGGCTTTTCCTTTAACACCCACTCTGGTCCTGAGCCCCCTTCCTATGTAGCCCGACCACAGTTCAGTAACAGAACCCCTTGCTCTAACTGCAGGACCAAATGCCCACACTCTTTAAGAACCATCAGAAAGAAAAGGAAAGGAAAGCAAAGAAAAGCAAGCAAGCATACACTGGCATCTCCCCAATCTCATTCTTAACACAGGCTGAGATGTGGTCCTCACTGGTTAAGATGAAGATTTAATAGATGAAGGTGGGCCCTAATGGTTTTTAAAGTGTGGTATGTTTACAGGCACAGAGGCAACTAAGTGGAGATAGGGCAGAGACTTAGATGTGAACAAGAGCCAAGGCTTATCAAGGCTATTGTCTGCCCCCAGACACTGGAGAAGACAAAACTGTAGCTTCCCTGAGGCTTCCATCACATCACAGCAGTCAGAAAGAATAACCACAGCACTTTATGACAGCAGCCTGAGAAACTACTAAAGAAGGAAAAGGCACACTATTGGGAGCCCTGCTCCATCTGGGGACAGTACACAAAATGGATCTCTGTTAGTGATGTGTATGTTCTGTAGGATCCATCCTTCTCCCAAGCCTGCCTCACTCTAAAAGCTGGACTACCCTCCTGCCTATGCACCCAGAGGGAAGGGGTAGAGCATCTCATTTTCCTCCAAAAGATAACACTCACAAGCCCCTTAACTTCCCCCTTTCCACTCTAGTACTTTCACGCTTTTCATTTCTCCAGGAAACAAAGTTCCATAAGCAGTGAGTAGTTCTACCCACCCCCATGTAGCTGGTAGCAGCAGGACAAAGAGTGTGGCCAAGACACAGTATGTATGCCATGGATACAGTGCAGGTGGCACTGCCTTATCGCCATCCACAATACCCAAACAAGTCTTGTCTCTGGAACACAAGATGAACAGCAGTGCTCTAGGCCTGGTGTTGAGTCTAAATGGCTTGAGTGGAAGCAGTCACCAACACTCCTCATGATGCACATTCTTCCCACTACAGTCCACTGCCCTAATTACACTCCTTAAATCTGACCCAAGTGCCAATGTCAACCACAGACAAAACAATGTATACATGTGTGTATTATTATTATTATTATTATTATTATTATTATTATTTGATAGCTCAGAGAAGATTGAAGCTATTCTCAGGACCAGCAGGCTCTGCAGAGATAGTGGTACGTTCAAGCTTGTTCTTGAGAGCAAGCATCCCAGCTCTGAAATCTTGTAAATCTTTTCATATCTTCCACCTGATGTCCAGGGCATTTGTTCTTCCTTCACTACACATGGACAGAACTTCTTATCCAATGAGCCTTAGTATGGGCAGTGTCTCGTATACCAAAGACACCTTGGACTCTGGGTACCCGTTCTTAAGTTTACTAGCACTGTGACCTCATGCACATTATCTCCAAGATCTAAATCCTCAAATGTTAGAGACAGTATACCAGAGCTATAGGATCCTATGGAGAATAGTTTTTTTTTCCCTTGCTTCTATTCTCTACCTTAATTGCAGCCCTTCCTCAAGGATTTTCTTTCCATTTCTAAACAGTGATAAAACATTTAAAGCTTGCCAAAGGGCATAATATAAAGACCAGAAAACAACTTGGAACAATCAGTTCTTCCCTTCATCATGGGGATCAAACTCAGGTGGTCAGAACTGGAACAGGAACCATTATTTGCTGAGTCATCTCACTGGCCTGGAATTAACATTCTTGTAAAATTTTAATTTTCACTTCTATTATGGGAGACATCAAAGCCTGTAACCATAGAACTTTAAAGCTCTTTGATAATTTTTCCAAGCCTGAAGAGGCTCAGAGACACCAAGGGCTGAGAATCTACCTAAAACTCACCCTGGAAGAGGTTTGGGCACATGTGAACAGAAGCACAACTTGCATGTGCTTTTTTGATTCCATCAGACTGTCATCAACATAAGGGGGGAGGGCAAGAAAAATCCAACCTCAAATCCCCTAAGACCATTCTAATCTATCTGTTTTAACAGAGTGTAATTTCCAAGTGGAAGTAGCTTACTAAACTTGCTCCTAAGCTGCTCCCCTGAAGGATGGGCGCCCCACTCATAAGCGAGTGCAGCTCTCCTCAAAAGCAGTCAGGAAGCCTCAGAGATCAATATACACCAGGTTCTAATTTGGCAGGTCTGAGAGGAAGCACAATTCCAAGGTTCCCCATCTCACCAAATTCAATGAAAAGACTATTTGGTACCGAGGCCTATATGCTATTTTCTTCCCCACCCCATTGGATGACTCCTCCCCCAGGGTCTAGGCACACAACAGTCAGGTAACCTTCCTCCCATCATCACCACCACCACTGCAGAAAGCTGCAGCTGAACACCAAGGAGCAGCTTTAGCTAAGAGCTCTGGCAGATCCATCTTCACTTAGCCATCTGCCTTAGAAGAATCTCAGCAGGACTTGCCACTCAATGACTAGGACTATAAAATTCGGTCAGGGTCTCCTTTGTTTCTGTTAGTACCAGCAGCCCAGAAGACACCTTTCCATTGTCCAGGGAGGGTTAAGCTACAGAGTCCTCCTCATACTTCATTTGGCACTCCAATTTGAAGATACCAGTTCTGTTCTTTCTTATCAGTCATGTCAGATGTGTCCTGGACCACTGCCCCACATGTCACAGTGAGGCCCCACCTATAAGGTTCACCAGTTGTCCCAACTTTCCTAATATAGCTGCTAAAGCTTGCACCTCTGTGCACCAAACCTGACCTCCAGCTGATGGCAAATGACCCTTTCTCAAGGTGATGTCCTGTCACAGAGGAAAACAGGCCTTCTTTCCTCCTCAGGGCCAACTACAGATAGTCAGAGCTAGGTATGAGTCCAACTCAGAGTAGTCCCAGCATGTACTGGGGTTGCATGAGTTTGTTTTGTATGGTTGGACTTCTAATACTAGAGGTCCACTTTCTACTTTGCTAAAGACTGTCTTGTCCCCCTGGAGCTGGCTGCCACAGGGCAGTATCTCAGCAATGGGTCATTAATGATTTAAATGCTCCCTTAGCAGCTGGCTTCTCCTGGTGAATTCTGAGTGTCCTGCTTCCACTGTAACAGAAGATGCATCCCTAAGGGTTTCAAAATTCTCTTTAGGTTCTGAAACCTTTAGGCTGCTTTTCAGACTTGTCAAAAGGGGATCTGAGCCGGGCAGTGGTGGCACACGCCTTTAATCCCAGCACTCCGGAGGCAGAGGCAGGCGGATCTCTGTGAGTTCGAGACCAGCCTGGTCTACAAGGGCTAGCTCCAGGACAGGCTCTAAAGCTGCAGAGAAACCCTGTCTCGAAAAAACTAAAAAAAAAAAAAAAAAAAAAAAAGGGGGGGGGGGGGGGGAATCTGAATATGGGTTAGCTTCTATAACCAAACTGGAGACATCAAGCAAGTTGTATCTTTCTCCTTTTTCAAAATCATATCAAAGTGTAAAAACTTTGTTCCCTTATTAGCAGAAGGTCTGACGTCATTCTTGCTGCCTCATTATCTGGATCTGCCACTACCGACTGGGAAAAGATAGTCACCCAGCATGACTGCAGATCATGGACTGAGACCCACTGTAGGACCTTCTAGCAGAGAGGCAACCTCATCCCTTCTTTCTTTTTCTTCACGTCCTAGGATCCCTGATTTTACTCATAACAGACTGAAGTGTACCTAGACTGTGTTTTTTTTTCTCCTGTACTTTAATTAGTGCATAACCGAGTCTGGTGTCTGCCAAATGTGCTACTTCATGGGCAAAGGTTCCTAAAGGCTATGACCTCATCTTGAGTAATGAAGACCTCTTCTCCATCCAAAGCCTTGTCTATTCCCCTGCCACCCCCTCCACTACTATCCTCACTCTTCAACACCACCTACAGAAACAGCAATGTAATGGACAGAAGGCAGCCTTTGGGGGACAGCACAAACAAGGACTAAACTTATCTTTTCTACCTAGTAAATGTATACGTAACATCTGAATAACCTGAAAGGAAAAGGGTTATACACAAAAGATCCAAGTTCAAATCCTTGGTCTCACACTAACTAGCTATGTTGTTGTTGCCACTGGTAACGTGTCCCCATCAGCTTCAGCAAGAATAGCTGACCAGAGTTAAGAAAGCTGCTGGGATCATGCCAGGCACAACCTCACCCAACCATCCATTTAAGAGATGAGGTATCTACTCTGTCCTTATGAAGGAAGAGCATAATAAGCAATCAATGAAATAGAAGCTCCCAGGGTATGATCAGAAGGCTTAGTAAGGGTCAGGGCATGACAATATAAAAATGCCCCCTTCTCTAACTACACTCTGCCTGCTCCAGAGTGGTGCACACTATGCACACTACAAGATGGTGGGAAATAAAAAGAAAGGATGGAGAGGTAGGCCAAATCTGTTCCCTTTCTTGATAAGACTCACATACTAACCCAGTTTTCTTCCTTCACTGCAGCAGTAGTGAGTGCCAATGGGACAAAATGAGCTCAGGCCCCAAGATAATAAGCCAGAAAGCTCCAGCCACTGCCAGGAAAAAGCAGAAAGGCGGAAGAACAGCATGGGCCCAGATCAGCCAGTTGTAAGGAGATAAGACAGTCTTTAGCAAGTGGAAAGTGGACCTCCTTCAGCACCAGCTCACCTTCCATATCCATTTCTCTGTTGTCTCTATGAATCACATGACCCAGGGATCCTAGCACTGGCTACTGGTATACCTGGATCATAACTCCTTAGTTGGGCCACTTAACAAAATAGAAGTGAACACACACACACACACACACACACACACACACACACACACACACACACACAGCACAAGCAGGCTACGTCCTCTAACAAGGATCCAGATAGTGAGCACCCAGACCAAAGACAGGGTAAGCAGGACTGGTGCAAGGAGAGATGTTCAGTGGCTTATCCACAAAGGGCACTTAAACCATAAAAATAAAATACTCCAAAAAGATTTTCTATCTTGGACAAATGGTGAAGCAATGGGAAAACTGACCATAATGAGTCCTCAGGGCCACAGTGGTTGCAAGGCTATAGAAGTCTTAGGGTCCTACTAGTTACAGACAGGACAAAAGTACCAGATTTACACCATGGAAAGCTGAGGTGCATAGGCGCTTTTGAAGAACTGGGTACTATGAATGAGCTCACAGACAGGACAGACCAGTCATGCCAGGAGGTCTCTGTAAGCATACAGGATCCAAGACATGAAAAACCAAAAGAAGGAAAGTAAATACTCAAGAAACTATGGGGAAGAAAAGCAAGGCTGCCTGTACAACTCCCCTTAGTATCATAGCGATTCTCCTTCAAGGAACTATATCCAACTAAGATGGAGGTCACTGGTGCTGGGTGGTTGACTTGGCTGGCAGGAAGCCCAGAGGAGCAATGAAGACAAACACACACCAAACAGAGGGCCTCCTGGCCTGGCTTTACCCTCCATGTTGGGTAACTTTCACATGAAGGTGAAGAAAGGAATTACAATGAAGGCCCCAGAACCTACAAGGTACTAACAGGATGAAGTTAATAATGCCTGGGCACTTACTAATGCTCACAGTTTGATGGGTTGGTTCATCACTGATGGATAGTCATTGTAACTGCTGCACTTATTCCCCACCTTAGACCCATACCCACGGCAGCTTGGGTAGAAACTTCAATGTCTGTTTTTAGGCCTTCTTGGGAGGTATGACAGGATAGCAGAGGACTTCGGCATCAACTTGCTATCTATCATGTTTTCACTCAGATCAGACATGTACTCACCTGTAAGTTGTGAATCTGGGGTGATGCTAAACTGTTCTGAGACTTTAGGGAGAGAAACACATGACAAGCAGACAGCCACACTGCTGATACAAGTGGCCATAGCATTGTTAGTAGTGTTCATGTGTAGGAGAAACGGGACTATTAGTGCCAAGGACAGGCTCTACACTGTCAAATCAAACAGGAAATACCTTCAGTACATCAGAGACAGTTTTTCACCAGCTTCTCTGTAGACAGAAGGGGGCTGTGGGACATGCTGTAAAGGAGAAGTTGCACATAGTTTTGATATGGGTCCTGATTGAGCACATCAGTCATAAGTGCCTCTCAGCCCATGAGAGCAAACACAATTATCTGATTCCATACCTTAACTGTGGCCTATGGCAGGGTCTGGAACAGTATCAAAAGCACCAACAAAATCAGATTTTCTCTCTTTCCAGAATATAAACAACCCTGAGAGAATACAAAAGAAGAACCTGTAAGATTACCAAGTATACAAGTGCTGCAGAGGGTCCAACACAGCAAAAACCAGTTTGGAGGAAGATGAATCCATCAGCAAGAAGCTGAAAGCAGAAGAGAAAATGAGTCCAAGGGTTTGGAAAAGACAAGCAAAGTCAACTGTCCTTGAAAGGAATGCCCTTGTTCCTGAGGGTGTCCTGAGTCCCAAGAATCCTGACAACACAATACCCCTTTCTTAAAATTGTTTGAATGGGGCTGGAGAGATGGCTCAGTGGTTAAAAGCCCTGGCTGTTCTTCTGGAGCACCAGGGTTCAAGTCCTAGTACCCACATGGCAGTTCACAGCTGTCCATAACTCCTATTACAGGGGATCTGACACCCTTACACAGACATACATGTTGGCAAAACACCAACGTACATAAAATACAAATAAATAAATTATTTAATATGGGCTGAATGAATCTCTATTCCCCGCAACTGAATTACTTCCATGTTCCTAAGGATGCAGCCTCCTCAGGAAGCTCTCTGATCACTGAAACAAGCAGGGTCTCCCAAGTCTACTCCACCAAGCAAGCTTGACATTTGCCTCTGGAGTGACAGGGCTATCTCAGCCTCCAGGCAGAACAGACTCCAAGCTGTGAGCATTTCAAAGATCAATGTTTTAGGATGGACAATAGAAAACCAAGGGAATGCACAGATCCACAGGAGTTTGGTAGGAGCACAGCATGGAGTTACAACAGATGAAAATAATGATGACAACATAAGACATGAGTTTGCTGAAGGCTGACTGCACACAGCACAGGAAAGGCCTGTGCTGGGGTTTGAATGTAAAGTGTCCCTAATCAGTCTATACTTGGTAGTGTAGTTTTGGAAAACTGGAGAAGGGTGGAATCTGGCTGGAGGCATGGATTACTAGGTACAGGCTTTGAGACTGTATAGTATAGCCATACTTCCTATCTGTTGTCGGCTTGAAATGCCAACAGGTGCCCTAAGTTCTTCCATAATGGAATGGATCCTTTTTTAAAACTATGAGCCAAAATAAACCCTTCACTTAACCTGCTTCTTGTATTTGGTACTGCAACAAGTAACTAAAAAGGTCTCCAAAGGTCTGCACACCAGTTCAGTGTTGAGGAACATGTCTACAGCCAGATAGTCTCTACCTACTGGGCTCCTGTACAAAATACACCTCACAGCCTGCTGCCACTCAAAGCTAACTCATAATCCAAGCCCTTTTCCCCTTCACTATCCTATATTGTTGGTGGTGCCTCTGACATCAGGAGGGAAGCTCAATTATTTCCATCAAAAAGGAGAAAACATCACTTGTGACAGCAAATAGTCCTGTACACTGAAAGGACAGCTTTAACTTTTGGCACTTGCCCAAATCATCAAAACTTGGTCTCATCTGCTCTTTCTTACTTAAGAACTCTCTCAACTACAACAGGGAGACGGAACAGTCTCTCCCATTTGGTCAGTAAAAACATAGGGCCAGGGGCTATAGAATGGCTCAATGGGGAAAGCCACTTGTTGCCAAGTCCAATGACCTGAGTCTGATTCCCAGGACCTATATGGTAGAAGGGGAGAATGGAGTTGTCTTCTAGTCTCCAGATGTGTGCTCCATGGGGTGAATATATGCAAACAAAATATAGAAAACTGCAATAAAAATAAAAGCAATTATCACTCCAGACAGGACAAAATGTATGGGTGCAAACAAGCTCCCACCTGTCCTCTGTGGCAGCTAGCTCCCAGACAGCCAACACCAGCTATGTAGGCTCTAAGGGAAGTGCTATCCAGCCTGATACACTGCCTCTGCAGAGTGCTGTTAGTCTTCCTCTTGTTGAGGCCTCATTCTACACATCTGCGGTTCCCAATCCTCAAAATCTTCCTTCTCTGGTCTTGCCCAATGCCATCATCATTTCCTTTACTCTTTCCTCCTAAACATAGGAGTCCCTGAAGGTCTGTTCTGACTCCATTGTTCTTTGTTTTTTGTGCAGTAAAAACAGTAATGTGCCAAGGCACTGACCTTCCATGGCCCACAAGTCATTTCTGTATTACCCCACAGTGAACTGGACCCTCCACTCACATCACCCTATCTCATGCAAATGCCCCCTTGGCTTGTTCTTCTTCTTCAGCATTTAACAACCATTAAGGAAAAGCCACACTTTACCACTCCTACCTCCTTCTGCAGTTGCCAGATGCCCTTCTCAACCTGGGCTCAAGGACTGACTTCTGCCTTGCCTTCCATCCAGTACTGCTGGCACCCATCAAACCCACTTTGCCCTAGTAATTAGGAGCCATTTCTGTTCTTTCTCACAGGCTACTAGAGGACATATGCCTTTGACTCCATATAGCTTTCTTCCCCAGCTGCAGAAAAGCCTCCATCCTCAGCTGGCCTAACAGGCCTCTGTAACCCCATCTCAAGACCACTTTGATTTCCAGGTCACATCCTTGCCAGTTTCAACAATCTGGCCCTGATTTTGGTTATTACAAGAGAAAAAAAAATTCATCTCAGTACCTCCAGAGGGCACTCTAACACCAGCTCAGAGACAGCTCAGCTGTCCACAGCTTAGCCCAGGTGAACAGTCAGGTGGGATGCAACCTGACTGCCAAACACCTTGGGAACGTGCACTTGATTCACGCAGCTTCATGCAGGCTCTTGGGTTCCAGCTGAGGCTTAGCACTCAGTTCTATTACAAGGTACAGTAAATAACCAGGCAGATTAACAGAGACTTGACAGCAGTGCCGACTCTGGAGTGTTTCACACTCCACATGGGCTCACCTGCTCTTAAAGATGAGACCTTTAAAGAAAATGACCAACTCCCAAACCCCCATCTATGCTCTAAGGGCCAAGCTGGCACAGCCTTCTGGAAAAGCAGGGCCAGAGTGATACTCTGATTATGTCCTTCTCCTTCTCCATCAGTTTATCAGCATTACAGAAACCACTCTGACACACTACTGTGTCATGAAAACTGAAAGCAGGGCCACTAATGCCCAAAGCACCCCAGACTGCCCAAATATCACCCAAAGTCAGAATCAGGACATCTGTAATAATTCCATCTGACATCAACAATGCAAGCTAAGCTGTACAGACATGCCCTGGCTTAAACAATTTGCAATGTATAATCATATTTCAAAAACAAATTACTACAGAGAAACAACTTCAATGACAGAGCTGAGCACTACACTTCAGAGAGCAAAGGACGCTCACAAAGTCTCCAGGAAGAAACTATGTGACCTGTATGTAAGTCCCTCAACTCCATAGGTCTAAGGCCAAGTCTCATTATTGCACCTGTCTTGCTAAGTGGGACCCTCTTAGATCTTTTCATCTGTTCCAGCCAGAAGCCCAGGCACCATCTGCCTCATCTACCAAGACTTGTACCCTCTATCTCACCAGGCTTCTCTAAACATATCATTTGCTTCACCTATTTCTTCCAAAGCCTCCCTCCCTCCCTCACCCACTCTAATGGAACCTTTCTAAAACATTAAATTGTTCTTACTCTGCTTATAATTTCTCAATGAGTCCCGTCCACTTCCACTGAAATTTCCAAATATCTATGGTTTTAAAAGAACATGCAACAGGGCAGTATTGTACACGCCTTAATCCCAGTACTTGGGAAGCAGAAGCAGGAGGATCTCTGTGTGTTCAAGGCTGGCCTGATCTACATAATAAATTCTAAGACAGCCAGGACTACGTAGGAAGACCCTGCTTCAAGATGAATGAATGAAGGAATGAATGAGCACAATCTTTTATTATGCAGCTAACAGGTTCCCAATATAATGTAATTTGTAAAACTAAATGTTCCATTGCAAATATACATTTTTTTGTAACTATAAAAAGGAGAGATTATATTTAAGTAGCTAAAAACCATAATACCCAAAAGTCCACAATTCTTAAATTTTTCATCTAATTTCTTCTAGACATTTTTCCATTCACAGGTTTTAGTGGAAGATTACTGAAATTTTTTGCACATTTATATTATGTCTGTAGCTGTGTGTCCTGATTTTCCTTTACTTAACGGTCATAAGCTTTTTAATGTATTTCCTTGGTATACATTTTAAGTGGCAGCATTATTTAGGGAATATATCGCCATCATTTTACAATTAAACCCTTAAGATCATTCTACATATTTTGTGAATAAATCTCTTTACTATATTTAATGTCTCCCATGTCAGAAAACTCAAGTACTCTGACACTTGATCTATATGGCCAATATAACATAACAATATTATCACTGGTTCAGTACCCCTAAACACTGAACAGTTTTTTTTTTCTGTGTTAATTACAGAACTTACAGCCTCTTCACTACAAGTTATTGCTCATATAAACACCAAGAAATGCAAATCATACAAAAGGGAAACTGGCTTCCAGTGTTTGCCAGCAGAATCAATCACGGTTTCCATGGACTCTTCTAGATACTTTTCTGTTTTTATCCAAACACATAGTTATTTTGCTTTGTATGTTACAAAAATAGAAATGAAGCCTGTGTATTTGTTCAATAGCGCACTACAGACACCTATCCAGGGTATTTCTTTCCAAAGCCAATACACCATCCCTATATAGAAACACCAAGCTTCCCTGTGGTTGTCTTCAGCTCCTCCTGATCTTATCAGAGCTTCACTCACATGGATGGTCCCAGGAGCTGCCAGGGGTTTCTGCCAATTTGTCTATTTGTTTAGTCTAACATTAAAAAAAAATATTTTCTATACAGTATCACTGGTAAAATTTGAACAGCTCTTTAATTTTTTCTTATATGTATGGATGTTTTGCCTGCATGTGCCACGTGCATTCCTGGCACCCTAACAGGGAAGAAACTGTACAGTTGTGAGCTGCCATGTGAGTTTCAGGAACTGAATCCAGGTCCCTTGGAAAATGTACGTGTGTATGTTTTAAAGTGCCTTTTGGTTGGGAACATAGACCCAATGACAGAAAACGTGCCTGGCACTTAGAAGGCCCTGGAGTAGGTTAGTTGCTCTTGCTTTTATTGAATCTCATCTCTTAAAAGAAAAAAACAAGGCCTTAAAAAAAAAAAATCAAGCTACCTATTTTGGCTAGCAGTGTAAATTCACCATGAGGGCTAAGGAACAGGTTACCCCTCCAAGAGCACAGCGAAAAGGTCCAGTGTTGTCTCCCCATTACAACTCTCCACCTCACACCCCACTTTCCCCATGTGGCAACTGGAGAGGTTGTTTAAAACTCACATTTCTAACCGAGTAAAGGCCCTACACAACCTGCCCCACCTCACCCCCCTCAGGCTACACTCTCCCCTTAACCACCATACAGTAATGCCTTAGCTCCCACAATGAGCACAACTTTCCCCCCCTTTCAGGCCTTGCTACACACTGTTCCTCTGCTGGAAATTTATTCCCTACTTCAATGACACCAGGGCTTACTCATCCCTCAAATCCCAGCTTAAATCTTGTTTTGCAGGGATGGAGGAGTCATTTGGGGCCTCAATCTAGAATGTGGTCCCTTCATTTGTAAGCCGTCTCATCTTAAGTGCTGCCTAGGTTCCGAGCAGACAGCCTAGTCTGTGTCTATATGCACAGTTCTGAGATTAATCTCTCATCCTGTCATTCTACAGTTTATAAACTTTAAGATAACAAGGACAAATTGCTACAAAATGAGAACACTCACATATATCTGAATGAAAAACAAAACCCCACAGCTACAAAAGGTGCTGACTGAATTGATTTTTATCTTGAAATGTTTTCCATTTCACCATTAATTAACTCAGCTGGTAAACTTTCTGATATACCTACAGACTCTGGAGTAGGGGTCCCTTTTCCCGAAAGGGACTAACAGGCAATCTGAAAGCATGCAGAGGATGCACAACAGGAAGTAATAAGTTTAAATGGCCAACTAAGATTCAGTCAACTAATTAATGTGTTTTATGTTTTTAAGGAATAGAAAAGCATTAGAAAAAAAATGTGCCTTGTAAAATATTCATTAGAAACACAGCATTGCATTTCATAAAAATTCTAACAGGACCAAAAATTTAAGTTTCAAAGTTGACTGTCATAAGTAATCTATGTTAAGCTCATCCGATGAAAAAAATTGTACAAATGACATTTCAAGTTGTGGGGGCGCTATGTATCACCGAGACTAACAAAACTATTCTGTTGACTGCTTTACACACTTTCACGTGGCTTCAGTGAGGTCTGTGGAGTAGACAGACCTTTACAGAAACCGAGGCTCTAAGTGATCTCCTCGAGGTTACAGGCACAGGCATGGTAAGAATAGTCTGCAAGTCGTTCAGGGAGGGCTGAGCTGACCGAGTGTACATCCTAACCAAGGAAATCCCCCATCATAAATGTTTCCATTCTACAATTAGCATGGCTCTGTGGCTCCCTTCAATAAAATTCCATCTTCCCATAGGACACCACTAAGTTTTTTTCTTGATTTTTGTGTTTTTCTTTAAAATAATTTCAAATGCCATCACTGTGAGACATGGCTGAATAAGCAATGATAGACCCAAACTCTAGAGCGCTAGGCCACTGCTCTGAATAAACGAGTTAAAGCCTTATATGCTAAAAAGGTGAAATGCACAACTAGTACTCAACATGACGGAAATCCCTTACATATAATAATTTTGAAAAAAAATCTAGGATACGCACCACGTGCATACTAGTTAACGATGGGGACGGGCTAACGGACTTGTCATCTGTGATTACATTCACCCTGACAAGAAAACATCTTTCTCCACTCATCTACAAGCAATTTTGAAACCTTAACCTGGAAGTGGGACAAGAAGGCCACTACTTTCCTGCTCTGGGAAACTACACACCTACCGAATAAGAAGAGGTCCCTCTCTAGAAGGGTCCCACCCCTTTAAGACGATACACGGTTTAAAGGGCGCACACTGTCCCCGGCGAGGAGGACTGTGACTTCCAATCCCGGGACTCCTTTGTCGCAATAGGCACACTATAAACTCCCGGCGGGGCAGGCGCATCCCCGAGACCGACTCGCGGGGAGTCTGACCAGCAAGGTCTCACAAAGAAGCCGAGTCCGCGGAGAGCGGCGACCTGGCCGGAGACGCGGAGGCCGTGGGGGAGAGGGGCACCAGGGGTTAGGTGGCGGCAGGAGAGTTGCGCGCACCACCGGCCGGCTTACCTGCGGAGAGCCGGGCCCAGGAGGTGGTCAGACAATGGAGGAGTCCGGCGGCAGCAGCCAGGCTTGCTGGGGCCGCGGGGAGGTCCTCATCACCTCGGCGGGACGCTGGGCGACCTCGGCCGGGACCGTGCGGTGCTGGAAACGACACGACACAGCGCCCTGCAGCCGGCCGCTCCGCGCCCCCAGTGCCCTGGCTCGCGCGGCCATTAACGCCCTCCCGGGACCCGCCTGGATCCGCTCCAGGGCGCGGCCCTCGGCTCCCAGGGCTGCCGCGCTCCCGCCCGCCTCGGCCCCGACAACAATGGGGCCCGGCCCGGGAGTCCGGCTCCCGCGGGGCCTCTCCAGCCTCGCCCCGGACCGCCCCGGGCCTGTGCCGCAGCGGGCGCCGCGCTGACCTTCCCTTCCCGCCATGCCCGCTGCCCAGGCCCGGCTGAGAGCTGGGTTGTTTTCATTTTCTTTACCCCCGACTCCACCGCCTTCCGCCCCCGGCCCGTTCGTCGGCCCACGCCCCGTCCTGAAAAGCCGACAGACGTACACACGCACCGGCGTCCGCCGGTCCAACTCACTCCCAAGTGCGGCGGAGCAGCTCGTCTAGGCCGCGGACTCCGCGCGCCCACCGGCCCGCTCCTCGGGGGACACCTCACAGGTGCGCCTCCGAGCCCCGCTCGCGCGCGCGCGCTCCGCACACCCAGACGCCTCCGGGGGCGGGGGAAGGCGCGCGTGCGCACGCGCGAGGCCGGCCAGCCCCAGGGAGGGGCGGGGAAGAAAGGCGGGGCGTCGCACGCACGCGTGCGTGCCTCTCGGCTCGGGTCCCCGCCCCCACCGCCCGCACACGCACGCGCGTTCCCCCTCGGCTCCTCCACCTCTCGTGGTCCCCGCCCCACCACGCCCTGGTTACCAAGGGCAACCGCAGAGCGGCCGCACCTGAGCAGTGCGCTTGCGTGTTACTAACATCCCTCCGTTTTTTTTTTTCCCCTCCTCCTCGCCCTTGCCCCTGCCCTGCCGCAGCCGCAGGGAGCGGGGCGGTGCCCCTTTCCCCTCTGCGGAGATAGCATCGATCCGCCCGGCCCTCCCCTCACTAGCTGACCGCCGCCGCGTCGGCGCCGCATCCTCCCCCTCGGACGGCCTCGGGTGCGAGGACCAGCCCGGCGGCCAACGGCTCCCGGCGTGCACTGCGGCGAGCGCTCTGAGGGAGCGGGCGGGATGCGCCGGCGGGGCGGTGTCTCTTGAGTCTCCGTGCCCCGCGGCAGGGCCGCTGCGCACCCGGCTCCGACCGTCCCTGCCCATGGGCCGCGGGCCACCGCGAGGAGCAGGCCGAGCGCCGCCGCAGCCGCCGGAGGGAGCGTGGCAGGTGAGGCGCGCACCTGCGCTGCTAGGCGGCGGCTCGCCCGCGGGGCTGGGCGCCAGGATGCGCACCGGCGTGGCGGGGGAAGCGCGGCGCAACGGCCGCAACCGCCGGCCAGGGCGGGGGACGAGCCGCATTGCGGGTGCGGGGCAGCGCCCGGGGGTCCGGCCCAACGCCGGCGGGATGCTGTGGGCCTCGCCCGCCCGCGCCACACCTGCCGCCCCCCACCCCAGACCCGCAACCCTGGTGAGCGGGTGGCCCCGCGTAAGTCCTCCTCCCCGGGCTCCTGGGGACCCGCGGACGCGCGCGCTGGCCTCGCTCTCTGGCAGCGGGGGCCCCCACTCCGGTTGAGGTCTCCTCGGGTTCGACCCGGCCCTGCGGGCTGATGTCAAGCCTCGAGTTACCTTTAGCTGCGCGGTCTAGTCCATTGATGACAGTGAGGTGACCGAGGAGAAAAATGTGACCGTGCTCTGTGACAGGTGGCAAGGGTCGGTTTCATAACTAAGTACAGGCTTCCAGACACCTTTCGGAGTGTTAAAGCAACCGAGCGTGATGGCGCACGCCTTTACATTTCAGCTATCGGGAGACAGAAGCAGGTGGATCTCCGAGTTGGGGGCCAGCCAGCCAAGGCTGCATGGTGAGACCCCGTCTTAGAGAAAAAGGAGTGTTAAAGCCAGGATCGCTACCTATAAACTGTTTGAAATTTATCTCAATAGCATTGGTAATATTAAGTTATTTATGTGCACAGACAAGAATTCCCTTGCCACTGAATTGTAGGGGGAAAATGCTAGCATTCTAAGTGACTTTTACCTCCAGTTTTTCATGTTTTCCTTTTGGCTAACTGTTCACCAAAATGGCTGAATATTCTAATATGTTTGGAAGAAAGGCTTTAAGACTTGGGCTTCTTGATGTGTGTGTACACGTGTATATCACTACTGAAAAACCTTAAAATAATTTGGATTGCTCCTTCTCTGTAGCATATTACAATCAATTAGTTTCATTTAGATTTTTTTGTTTGTGTTTGCAGCGTGGAAGATTGAACATAGGACTCCACATAGCATAAACAAGCACTCTCACACTGACCTCTTGCCCCAGCCCTGGGTTAGCTACATTTTAAAGCATAGAACGATGATCTGCGTGGACCAGAATTTCCTGTAACACACTTAAATGTCACAAATTGATGTTCTGGCAATTAGACATTTTTAACATTGACTCTCTCAATGGAACACATGAATTCTTTTGTTTAGAACAGCTCACTCATCATCTGTCCTAGGTCAGTAAATCGATTTCAGCCTCATTATCTAATTGTCGGGATGTGTTTGCAGCAGGATTGATGTTAATTACGATGATGATGCTTTTAAGAATACTTGTAAAGCATCCTCTCATATTTCTGGCAAGAAAACATGCAGAGCTTTTTTTCTTCTAAAACAAGGTCAGCCATAAATAGATCCTAAATGCATACTGGGCGACACATTTATTAGCCAAGATTAACTGTCTCCTGAACTTCATATACTATGAGGGCGGTGGCGAGGCGCTCTACAGTGCCGTCCATACAGAGACTGCTGCAAGTGGGAATTCCAGGCCAGCTAGGTGGCTCTGACAGTTCTTCCCAGCAGAAGTATTGGCAGGGAATGGCATGTATCCTGATGATCTTCAGGCATTTGAAGATCTGCTATGCAGGAGTCATTTTATTGCTTTAGATTCCTGAGCAAGGAAGAAGACACTTAGTACTTACAGGAAGACAGCATCCACGCTGATGTAAAAGCAAAATTACAATCAGAACTTAAGCAGTGAAAAGAAGGGGGGGGGGCTACTCTTCCTCAGGCTCTCTCCTAGTGCAGCGTGAATGACAACTCAGCTCTGGAAGGGCTGGTGGGGTGTGGGTGGGATGTTAGTGTCTCCCAGGATTCCAGTGGCTACTGGATTCCAGAACATCTATGTTTCCCTCTTGGGGTTTGTGGGGCTCTGTGGGGGTTTGTTCTTGAATGTTCTGCTCTTGGCTTCTACAGCTGTGTGCATGTTGACATCCCCAGACACCTACTTGAATCCTGGGAAGATTGTATATGGGTTACTTACTTGGTGTCAGAGGTGACTCGAACCCTCCTTTGCATTGTTTTGGGACCTTAGAGATAATAAAGTGCTTCCACCTTAGTGTGTTATATACTCTTCCTCTGGCTTTTATTTTTTGTACTAACCACCTGATCAAGAGAATTGTCTTTAAGAAGGAAGTAAAAAGTCATTCTTGCTACAAATTAAGTGGTGCCATTTGTTCTCAGAGTCAGCAAGTTGTACACTACAGATGGTGAAGAGATGACTCCTGTGCTTGCTCTGCGGTTTAGTTTCTGTTTATTTCATTACTCAAATATGACTTGTTTCATAGCAAAACAGTTGAGTCATACCTACCTAAAGTGTTGTATTCAGTGTTTTCTGGATGATTTCTAAATATATCCAGAGTAAAACAAAACAAAAAAATAGAGCTACTGTGAATCGACGAGGGTGAAAAGTACCGACTTAGGGTGACTCTTGCTGTGATGAGATACCAGGACCAAGAGCAGCTTTGGGAGGACAGGGTTTATTTCACTCACAGTTCCATACAACAGTTCATCATCCAAAGCAATGAGGACAGGAACTCAGAGGCAAGAGCTGATGCAGAAGCCATGGAAGAGTGTTGCTTACTAGCTTGCTCAGCCTACTTATAGAACCCAGGACTAACAGCTCAGGTGGCCCCACCTACAATGGGCTGGGCCCTCCAGCATCAGTCACTAATTAAGACAAGGCCTTTCAGGCTTGCCTACAGCCCAGATTTAATGGGGGCACTTTCTCAAATAAGGATACCTCCTCTCTGACCACTCTAGCTTGTGTCAAGTTGACATAAAACCAGACAGCACAGGGGCTTTGTAATTGAAGAAGGTAGAAGATGTGCCCTGTCTGTGCTGTGTCAATCTTGATGAACTGATTGACGGTGGGAATAACTCTGTCTCCATTAGAATAATGACCAAGCTCCCAGGTGTGTGTACTGATTGGGGTGGCCAGGGAACAAAGCAGGTTCCTGGAGCACAAAGATCTGAGTGCAGCAGGACAGTCACCAGGTCAATGGAGTTAAACTCCACTGGATACTCTGTGAGCCACCATACGGGCTCTGCCTCAGATCTGTTGTCATGGGAGTCTTTCCTGGTGGAAAGTGGCTGTTGCCTTCTCATTTGTTGTGCAGTTAGTGTTTATGAGCCTGGAAGTCCATTTTCATATTGATGTTGCTTAAGGTATGTCTGCTACTACACATTGCAATTCCCAGGACTATTGTGGTCCTTGCCATCTTAAGGTTGCACATTTTACCCAGAAGTGAAGAATTACACTGAAAAGGGCTACCTTTGATATGTATGTGTGTGGGAGCGGGGTGTGGGGGCCGGGGTGGTGGTGGTGCATAAAACATTGGCTTCACAAGAGAAAATTTTGTCCTGTTGTGGATGATTACCCTGGGATTGCTAATGGTTTCTAACCTAATTTCTAGTGATGGATGAAGTAGGAAGTTATACTCATTCTGTACTCTGATATCAAAGAAGCTTATTTGAACTGTTGTCTCTCTAGCTATCATATACATTACCCTAAGCAAAAGGCACAGAGGTTATTCCTCACTAGTGACATGGTAACAAATCCACATATGGAGGTATTAGAGCCTTGTACTTTGATAGGGAGGATAAGGAAAGCTGCAGTTAGTTTTATGTCCTTGTAGACAAGAATACAGCAGAGATCACCAGTACTACCTGTCCTTTTCAAGGGGTGTCAGTCTTTGTCTTTCATAGTGTGTCATCTGTATTTTTTTTTTTTTTTTTATTTGATGCCTGTGACCAGACCAGAAACCTCCAGAAGCTGAGCGCAGCAATCTCTCAGTTTGTGGACCTGCCTATTACTCTGGGTAAGGAGAGGTGGTCCTTTGGCCAGGGAGGAAGGATGTGTATCCTGCATCTGGCAATAGGTCTTTAAGTAAGCATACTTCCCAGGAAGAAAGTGGTCAAGGGCTGGCGAGGTGACTTTGCAGTACTCCAGCAGTACTTTACAGAAATTGAACTCAGGCACTTGCTGCCAAGCCTGATGGCCTGATTTGGATCACTATATCCCATATAAGAGATCCAGCTCCCCCACATCACCCTCTGTCTTCCATATACCTGTCAGAGTATGTGTGCATACACACATAGCCAAATACATAAATGTAAAGTAAGTGGTTGAGGCAGTTTTTGATAGTTTATCTTGGTATCAAAGCTATGGTATTGGGGTCCAGTGAAAAGAACACCAAAGCAGACAGGTAGGAGTGGTCTTTGGGGATGTTCTTGTGTCTTGCCCTAGAACATCATGATGAACTTTGCCCAGTGGCTTTTGGGGCTCCACACATTACACTTGTGGAGCTGTGTATTGAGGACTTGGACCATTGTTTGACTGCCCCTGGCCACATGAGCTTCTCACAGGATGTTCATCAATGCCTTTAGCATGGCTTCTGATGACAAACAAGATTATCTCACACATTAGTGCCTGTAACTGAAGGGAGTGGTTAGAAGTCTCACAGCTGCCCAGCCATTTAGGTGAAAGTTCTAGATTTTTTCTGAGTCCTGGGATTAAAGCCATGTGCTACAACACCTGGCAAAAGTTCTAGATTTTTATTTTATTTATTTATTAATTAGGTTTTTTTTTTTTTTTTTTGAGAGTTTCTCTGTGTAGCTTTGGTGCCTGTCCTGGAACTAGCTCTCGTAGACCAGACTGGTCTCGAACTCACAGAGATCCGCCTGCCATTGCCTCCTTAGTACTGGGATTAAAGGTGTGCACCACCACTGCCCAGCTAGTTCTAGATTTTTTTTAATATTTATTTATTATGTATACAATATTCTGTCAGTGTGTGTGCCTGCAGGCCAGAAGAGGGCACCAGACCTCATTACAGATGGTTGTGAGCCACCATGTGGTTGCCGGGAATTGAACTCAGGACCTTTGGAAGAACAGGCAGTGCTCTTAACCACTGAGCCATCTCTCCAGCCCTAGTTCTAGATTTTTAATTGTTGAGTTCTCATATGCAGTCCCAAGATGGGGCACCCAGATTCCACAGTCCTGTCTCTGCAAAATGCTGCCGGAGTACTGCACATATTCCACTTTAAACTATTATCCTCCAGTCCAGTCTTGGGAAACAGTGAACACAGGGTGGAACACAAAGTTGTATACCTGCCATATTTGTGCTTCTAAGTCAACACACATTATGTTAGATCGAGGAATAAAATATTTTATGTGTTTTTGACAGTCACATGTCAGCCTTTACAGGCATCTATCTGCTGGATGAGTGGAATGACTAGACACCATGTGATTTCCACTCCTGTTCGAGTGACTGATGAGAACATGTTTATAAATGCCCCCCACCATGAACTACTGTCATTGCCCAGTGGCTTCACACAGGGCTAGCCATATGAGCAGAGTGACTCATACAGCACTGTTAGTAAGCTGGGAGGCCCGGAGGACCTGCCTCTGTCCAACTCTCTCTGTATTCCTTTTCTTTTTGCATCCAGGCAGGGGATACAGAATAGAATCCTTTGTCACTTCCAAGGGCCTGTTTGAAATACCAAAGGCTACCTGGCTGCAAAGACTCTCTGGCAGTCTCAGAGGCCCTGTTCCTACATGTACCTAGCTTGGAACAGGTACAACATGGAGAGAGCTGGTACGCTCAAGACCGCCTTGACAGTGTTATTCCCCAAGCAATAAGGTTCATAAAACAGGCCTGATGGAAGATAGTGTGAGACTCATAAGTGGTTTGAGCAAGGAGCCCCCATCAACATCTCAGTGCTCCACTGTCAGTGTGAGAGTGTTTGGTCTTCTGGACAGAGAATAGCTACCATGAAGAGTGGAGACGCTTCTGTGTTGAGGATGGAGGCATCCCTAAGATCAGCTTTGCTAGGAGCTGCTTAGCCTTTTCTCCTCTATACAGTTTTTGTTGCTTTTCTTTACTGTGTTGTAGTGTTCACAATTAGGTACTCTGTCTTACACTCTCTGCTTAAGTAGCAATGTATTATGCAGTGTTTAAGTGTACCGAACGTATCGGGTGCCCATAATACATTGATTTAACCATCATTGTTCTTAAAAAGCAAATGTTAAAGCTGGATGGTGGTGGTGCACACCTTTAATCCCAGCACTCGGGAGACAGAGGCAAGTAGATCTCTGTGAGTTTGAGGCCAACCTGATCTATAGAGCTATTTCCAGTACAGGCTCCAAAGCTACACAGAGAAACCCTGTCTTGAAACACACACACACACACACACACACACACACACGCACCAAAAAATAGGTGTTCAGAACTGTCCAGCTGTTACCCATAAAGACAGGTGGGTGACAGGTTTGACAGGCTTGCTTTCCTCATTTGAATTTTAATTTCTTTGTAATTCTTTTTTTTTTAATTTATTTATTTATTATGTATACAATATTCTGTCTGTATGTATGCCTGCAGGCCAGAAGAGGGCACCAGACCTCATTACAGATGGTTGTGAGCCACCATGTGGTTGCTGGGAATTGAACTCAGGACCTTTGGAAGAGCAGGTGGTGCTCTGAGCCATCTCTCCAGCCCCATGTAGTTCTTTTTTTAAGATTTATTTATTTATTATGTATATAGCGTTCTGTCTGCATGTATACCTGCAGGGCAGAAGAGGGCACCAGATCTCATTACAGATGGTTATGAGCCACCATGTGTTTGCTAGGAATTGAACTCAGGACCTCTGGAAGAGCAGCCAGTGCTCTTAACCACCGAGCCATCTCTCCAGGCCTTCTTTGTAATTCTTTAGATGAATACATATTGTTCCCTAATCATTCTATTATGCACTAGTCTGTAAGGAATTAAGGATTTTAGAAAGCAAAGTTTACATTAAAAATCATGTAATTATTGATATTTCAACATTGGCAGAGAAACATTACACCTGAACATATTTTTTCAGCCAATAGACTAACTTTACAGTTGCCATCCTCTATGATGTCTTAAGATTTTTTTTGCTTTTTTTCCGTTTATTTTTTTTTGTTAAAAATTGCCATCTTCTCCCCTCCTCCTCCCCCTTCTTAAGACTTTTTTAAAGGCTTATGAAGAGACTGTGTCCCTACTCTGAAAGGATAGGGTAGATATTTAGCCTTTGTGAGAGAATTCTTTCTTGTGACTTAGTATGTGCTGGGATGTCCAGCCTCCCTTACATGTAGACTCTGAGCTATGTAAAGGTCATATTAATGTTTGGTCCTTTGCCTATTTCAAATGGTGACCCTAGTTCCTGGCACTAAGACTAAAGAAAGATGCTTCACTGGGCTGGCAAGATGGCTGAGTTGGTAAAGGTGCTTGCTGCCGAGGCTGGCAACCTGAGTTCCATCCCCAGAACCCAAATGGTGGAAGGAGAGAACAGGTTGTCCTTAGACCTCCATACATATGCTGTGACAATAAGCAAATGTGGAAAAGTAAAAAGAAAAGTGCCTTATAGAATGAACTGCAGAAGTTTATATTGCCACCCCACAAAGGGAAGCTCTTAGACCATGCAACAATGAATGTGTTTAAGAGCCTTAAGGATGTTATCTCGTCTCTGGTGTCATCTCCCATGTTACATTGGAATGCCTTCACTCCTGTGCTTCATACAAGTACTTGGGGAAGTTGGGGTATTTTGGTGTTTTTTTGTTTTGCTGTGCTTGGTCTTGAACACAGCCTGAGCTGTGCTGGGCAAGTGCTGCACCACTGAGCTAAATCCTCAGCTCATTTGTTTATTCATTTGTTTGTTACTTTGAGATAGTCTGAGTTGTCCAGACCAGCCTGGAACACTCTATAGCCCAGGAAATCTTCAAATTTTTAATTCTCCTGCCACACCCTCCCAAGATTACAGCCTGTGCCATCGGGCCAGGCATTTTATTGTTGTTTTATTTTGTTAAAGGTTTTTAAAACTGTATGGGTATTTTGCCTGAATATATGACTGTACACCATATGCATTCCTCTTACCTATGGTGGCCACAAGAGGGCATGGGATCCTCAGACCTTAAGTTATAGGTAGTTGTGAGCAACCATGTGGGTGCTGGGAACTGAACTTGGGTCTTCTGGAAGAGCAGCTAGTTCTCTTAACTGAACCATCTCTCCAACCTCTGGATCTTTACATTTAATTTTGAACTAGAATTTTGTACCTGAGTAGTTGTTTTTGCATTAGAGCAAGAGCTGTTTTCCAAATAGGAAACAGTTTTGATTGACTGACTCAGCACTGATTTCCTTAACTTCTCCATTATATTTGTGCAGATTGCAAGCTTTAAATCATGGCACTGTACTCAGGGTGTCCTGGTGACCACAAAACCTGTTATTTTGTTTCTTCCATCCTGAAGTATTTTTACATGGAATAGAAGTGTCTGATCACAATCTCATCAACATCTTGAGACACTTTAGTCTTTTTAAGGTTCATGTAATTAGCAGTCTCCTTAAAAACAGGTTTCCTATATATAAATTAATGCTAAAGTCTTTCAACAGTATGTTCTGGAGTTGACCTGTGTCAGCTCTGTATAGACTTCAGAGAATGCCCACAAAATTTTCTCTCTAATCACTGTAGCACAAGTAATAATAACCCAGTGACAGAAATTGGGGTTCAACCTGAAGGTCAGAAAGGCAAAACAGCCAGCCACTGACTCTTACCTCTACCTCAGTCTGAGATGGCGATCCTGCCTCTAGCAATCTCAGGATGAGACTGTGTGAGAGAGTTGTCTCCTCCCGCTTTATATGTGTGAGAGAGTTGTCTCCTCCCGCTTTATATTCCTCTCTAGGGCTGGGATTAAAGGCGTGCACCACTCCCGCCTGGTTTCTATGGCAAACTAGTATGGCTACTGGATTAACGGTGTGTGTGACCACTGCCTGGTCTGTAAGGCTGACCAGTGCAACTGTTTTACTCTCTGAACTTCAGGCAAGCTTTCTTTATTAAAATAGAAATGAAATATCAGTACAAACTACAATACTGGATTTGCCTTATTTGCAGGGTTCCATTTCTTGGTTATCTTAGTATTTAGACAAGAACACCAAAATCTTTCTGCCAAGGATTGAGAGGGACACTCACGATCACAAGCAATATGAAGTTTATATGTGGGCCCAGGAGAGCAAGGAGGTGTCTGAGTTGGCCCAGCATGGGGGCAGGTTAAGCGAGCCCTCAGTGCACTTGCCTCACCAGGGGTGGAAAATTCAAAATTCAAAACAAGCTTACATGGGTTTATTCTGATGGCTTATTGTTGTATGTCTCTTTCTCCAAGGCCAGTAGCTGTCTACAATGAGAAGAAGGCCTTGCCTGGTCAGGTATTGTCCCTCCTCTGATCTCTGTATACCCACACATGCCATTGAAACTCAAGAAGAGCAGAAGTGTCAAATCACAAGAAAAGAAAGCCTCACCTCAGGGCAGAGCTGCATCATCTGGGATCCTGCAGTTCATATTGGGTACTGGGTAACTCTTTGCTGTGGGGCTTCCTGGCTGTAGGTAGCTCCCTCTTATCAGCTGTAGTGACCCAAATGGCTGCAGATGTCTCTGAGAGCTGCAGCTTTTCCACAGTTCCTGGTCAAACCCTTTAGTGCACCAGAGATCACATTCTTCGTGTTCTTTAATTCTGGTCATTTCCAGCTGCTGTACATCCACAAAGAAACAATGGCTGTGCAAACTGTCTAGTAGTAGAGACTGACAGGGTCAGACTACATAAGTGTCAGCTGTTAGCAGGTACCTCTGCCTTCCACCATGTCGCACATTCTTATGCGCTGTCCTATCTACTCCCCACTGCCCTAGTACTACACATCATCTAAGTCATGGTCTGAATGAGGAATGAGTCAGCAGCCATGGCCTGATATTTATAAAGAGCAAGCCTGAGCCCCTCCTCCAGCTAGCCAGCAAACCACAACCTGTGTCATCGAGAGAGGTCACCTTACACTGTACTGGAAGACAGTGTATTCTCATGTAAGACAGCCTGTCAGAAAAGCAAATTATTAGGATTTCTAGGATGCATTGTACAGAATTATGTTGAATCTAAAGCCTGGATGTTTAAAATACTTATTGGAAAACAACAGCAGCACATTCTCACAGTGTTCTGTACCAGCTCACAAGCAGGCTCTAGGTTCCTAACCCGGTACAGAGTCTGCTTTTCTGCATCTTTAGGGCAAACACCTCTTGTTCTAAAGTGCTGTCTTCACATGAGTGGCTGCATCCTCAAAACCAAGCTGTTGGACTGTTACACTATGCAAAAAGTCTGTACACAGCCACTCTCAACTTGAGCTGTGCAGTAGGGGAAGTGGGGAGGGTGCTTTGAAAGAAGTACTAATAGTGTGTGTTATCACTGCAGTGAGTGCTGGCTATGTGTTTGTTTGTGCTCGTGACATTTCCATGGGGGCAAAACAGTACAATATGTCAGGAATGTGGACTTGGGAGTCAGTGGTTCAGAATGAATCCCAGCCCTGCTACCTAACAGCTGCA
This sequence comes from Arvicola amphibius, assembly GCF_903992535.2. NCBI lineage: Eukaryota > Metazoa > Chordata > Mammalia > Rodentia > Cricetidae > Arvicola > Arvicola amphibius. The sequence goes on along the minus strand of NC_052056.1, from coordinate 82,923,647 downwards.
GCTTTTTACTTGCTGAGATACAGATTGGGTAAGAGTGTTCAGCTAGCTGAAGATAGCACCTGACCTTGTAAGCCTTTGTCACAACTTCCTCCCAGACCTAAGAGACCTGGGCCACTGTACCTCTCCTCTCCTGCGCCCTGCTTTATTTATCCTGGCCAGTCTGAATTCTGAACTGGGAACTGTACCTCTATTGTATAGCCTTCCCCTCTTGGTTTCTACCTTGACCTCAACTTATGTGTACAATTTTTTAAATTATGCTTTGTGTATGAGTGTTTTGCCTCCATTTGTGTCTGTGAACCATGTGTGTGCCTGGTGCCACAGGAGCCAGAAGAAGGTTTCTGATCCCCTAGGACTGGGGTTATATTCCTTAGCTGCCATGTGAATGCTAGGAATTGACTCCCTGGCCCTCTGCAAGAGCAGCCAATGCTCATACTTGCTAAGCCATCTCTCCAGCCTTCTTAATGAGCAGTTCTTAATACGGTAGTGTAAATCTGGTAGTCGTCTGTCTATCCCACCTTGTTTCCACACCTCTCCAAAGTCAAATAGTTTGTAGTCACGCTATTGTAAAGCTTCATTCATGTTTCCCTCCCCAGAGTTGCTTCCTCCTTCCTAGGTCTGCCCATCCTCCAGGCCTCAGCTCAGCCCCAGCCTTTCCAGAAGGGAAGCTTTGTCCTTCCAGGCAGCAGTTAACTGGTGCCACCTGGTATCATACAAAGTGCCGGGAATGCTGTGACAATTGAGGCCCCACCCCCTCCCCTCCAGGGATCTTCTCTGCCTGGAGAAGGTGACGGGTGCACTAAAGGGCACCTCCCTGGGCTCCTTTTCTCTGGCTCTTGCACTTAGTACTTCCACCTCAGGAGGTTATAATTACAGATTGTTATCTTCCCTCACCAAGTGATTGTAAGCATGGAATGAAGTTAACATTGGGTGCTTTAGGAGCATACCGGATTGGTTGCTAAGTACACAATCAAAAGGACTGATCCAGATAGTGCTATAGGCTTTGTAAATGTCAAGATAAATTTAAGCAAGGTGTGGTAGCACACACCTGTGATCTCAGCACCCAGAAAACCAAGGCAGGAGGATGGTAGGTTTGAGGTCAGCCTGGGTTATGTGCCAAGTTTAAGGATAGTCTAGGCAGTAGAATAGAACACTGTGGGAATAAATTTTAAACAGATTCAATAATGATGTTAAGCTCCTAGCTATCAGGGTGACTTCTGAGACTCAAGAGGTCCCTGGACCCTTGTCCATTGAAAGTTTCATAGGTGGAACTGTCTGTACCCTGTCTATATATAGATTCTTCCCTTGTTGGCTCGGGGTGATCCTGATGCCTGGCCAGCTTGAGAAGCTCATAGGTGATATTTCTGCAAAGCCATGAGTGAGTTAGTTTTCTGCTAGTACTGCTCACCCTGATGGATTACTCCAAAGAGTAGTTACCCTGAGTGCTGCCTGAAGAGAGAAGAGGATATAGAAGTAACAGAAGGGCCTAGGCAGGGTCACTGTCCTACATGCCCTTGGCCTCTGCTGTCCCAGCCGCCGTTTGTGTCTAGAATATTCTCTGTGGAATTGTAAGTGCTGGGTTGATTCCTCTGGAGTCTGAGGCTCTTACCTCCTAGGGTAAAATCTGCTTCAAGTACTAGTTCCACAAAGCCCAGACTCCAGCAGGTACCCTGTGATGGAGAGCTTGGTCATTGACCTCTTCTGGCCTACACATCTCATTTAGAGATACATCAGCCTCCTGCATTCCAGACCTGTTTTCTTGAGGAGACCTTGCACACAGAAGGACTCATCCCTTATCTGAGTGTGGGTGCCTGGCGTGGTTTTAAATAGCAACTCTGAAAGTGTGAGCTAATTGCAGTGAAGAGAGACATGGGAGTAAATCCATCATGCAGGCCTCCAGTGACCACAGGCTTCCCAGACAGGCTGTGTATCATGTTTCCATGCCTAATTGCCAGCTTCTGATCGCATCTTTACAGCCCTGACATCAGGCCGTGCGCTGTTTTGGAAGGAAATGGATGTCAGTGGCTGGAGAATTGTTGGTGGGCTTATGTTTTATGATGGATAATGTCATCAAGATACAGGAAGGTAGTCTGTATGGATAGAGGATGCACTCAGGGGCTCTTGTCATTCTCTGCCTGTCTTGGGGGCACTAAATTGTTGCTGTTGTAAAACTTGCCTCCAATGTACTCTGGTGTACTTGGGCAAAGTAATGACAGCTCTAGTCATCCAGGATCCCCTGACATGATGTTAGGAAACACTGCCTCCTCCTTAGTGGTGTTCATTGATTGCCTTTTTCAGGAGAGAGCATGCGATCATTTCTTCTGACTATAAAGTGATCTTTGGGTAGTACTGAAATGAAATTTTAAAAGTTCATTTACTTTGATTTTATGTATACGGGTGTTTTGATTGCAGGAATGTCTGTGTACCACAAGTGAGTAGGCCAGCTGAAGTTATTGGATCCCCAGTAACTAGAATTACAGACAGTTTTGAGTCACCATGTGAGTATTAGGAATTGATCAAGGATACTTTGGAAGAGCAGCCAATGCTTTTAACTTCCAAGCCATCTCTCCAGCCTAGAATTTTTAAAAAGTGAAAAATCACTCATAACCCACCATCTAGAAAGTAATGTTTTAATAACTCTATGTATATCCTTGGACATTTTGTCATGAGTTATGCAAAATGTGAAATTGCTGATATAGCTTACAACATGAGCTTTTCAGCTTAACCCATCACAGGCACATGCTGTTAACTTTTCATCTTCACACAGTGCTGTTTTGTGCTCCCTGAGTCCTCCCTGCCAAGCACTTTGTGTGGTAGTCATTGTGCAAAAGTTAAGTATTTGTTTGGTTTCTTTCTTCTGTTGGCTTTTAGAAACATCTGTTAAAGAAAATGGCTTCTGTGTGGTTAGAGAGTAGAGTACCCATAAGACATTTTTACATAAAGTTTTCAGTTTTGGTTGACACCAGAGTCAGTTTGTTTTTTTGCTCTGATACAGTACACCAGCCATTCTGCTTTTTTAAAATTTTCTTTTTATTTATTTTTTATATCCTTCATATTATGTGTCTCAGTCCCATTCATTTCTGCCCTTGGAACCTCCCTTCCAAAAATAAAATAAAATTTAAGAAGACGAAAGAAAAAATCTCATTGTGGAAGCTATAATGTGACATACTAAGTAATGCAGTAAACCTTTTATCCATATTCTTTACGTGTAAGTGTTTATTGCAGAGAGTCATTGGCCTGGTTCGAGGCCTCTGGTTTCTGCTACACTTTCAATACTGAACCCTCTGTGGGACTCCTCTTGGAAATCTGTTGTTGCCCTGTGTTGTGAAGATCCTGCAGCTTTGGGTCTACAGGACCTGCCCCTTCACATGCTCCAGCAGATCATAAATGGAATAGATGTTGGGGTGGGCCAACTCATAACCCTGGTTCTGGGCCTGGGTAGTTGCAGGCTTGGTCAGCCCACCAGCTCCCTGCTTCTTCACCACAACCATTATGCTTAATCTTGTAGCTGGAAGTCTTTTGGCCCCACACAGGCAGCACGATGACTCTTTGGGTAACAGAGGACTACAGTTCAAACTTTGGACTCCTGTGCTGAGCTCTATCCACACTTGTTCTATTTGGTTTAAAACAAAAAAAGCATGGGCTGGAGAGATGCTCAGCAGTTTAGATAGAGCCCTTATTGCTTTTGCAGATGACCCAGGTTTGATTCCCAGAACTTCAAGATAACTCACAACCATTCAAAAATCCAGTTCCAGGGCATCCAAAGCTGACTTTTGAGGACACCAGGCACATGCATGGTACACATATATACATGAGGTAAAACATTCATACATGTGAAAAATTTTTTTAAAAAGCTATCTCAGTTCTTTTGTTTAGGTTAATTTCACATATATGAGTGCTTTGCCTATATTTATGGCATTGTATCATGTATGTGCCTAGTGCCAGAGGCAGTCAGAAGAGGGCATTGGATTCCATGGAACTGGAATTATAGGCAGTTATGAGCTGTCATGTGGGTGTCAGAAACTGAACCCTGGTCCTCTACAAGACCAACAAGTGCTTTTAACCCCTGAGCCATCTCTCTAGGCCAAAACACCCTAATTCTTTAAGATTACCTTCTGTCTCTTTAAAAAAATTAATTGCACTTCTAATTTTAATATTTAGTGCTATAGTTTTGTTCTTCAACAAGATATTTCTGGAGTCTTGTCAAATGCTTGCCTTTCTGGGAGCTGATGCAACCTAGCTTTTTTTCTTGCAACCCTAGCTCTTTGGGGGAGTTTCAGATGACTCGCTCACTGAATTTCCTAAATACCTCTGCAAGAAGGAGCAGAATGTTACCGCAGCTTATAGGAGTTTATTCATCTAGGTTACTGTGAATTCAGAATTGTGTGTGTTGTCTTCATACATGATAAAGGTGCATTTTTAAGATTGTGGTATGTACGTGTGCGCCATGGGTGCACACATAACATGGTATATGCATGTGAAGGTCAGCAGACTGCTTGTAGGATCAGTTCTCTCTTTCCACCTATGGGTCCCAGGCATCAAACTCAGGTTGTTAGACTTGGCAGTAAGCACTTTTAACTGCTGAGCCATTTCAACAGCCTCCCTCCAGGGTGCATATTAAAGCAGGTCCAGGTCCAGGGAAGGGCCACTACTTAGCCCCGGGCCATTTTTAGGCATTGGTAGAGAACTATAGATTGGTTCAGAGGAAGATGTAAAGTTTTACTGTCTCTGGACTCTACCTGTCCATTTTATTGGCTTCCCTGGATGACCTCTCTCCAGTGGAGATGGAGCGGGAAGGCAACTAAAGTGCTTTTACAGATGACCTAGGTACTTTATGTTGTCTTCTTTGGAAGCAACTAGAATTTGCTAGCTCATTCTCATACTTAGTGATCAGGAAATATCTAGTATGAACAAATAAACAGCTTAGAGGTAAATATGTAGAGCTATGAATCAGTATTTACATAGCAGTAGGTCACTGATATTGAGCACTTAACTGTATGCCAGCACCAGAGCCTGGTGCACTTAGCACTGAGTGGGCTGTCATGAAGATCAGGTTCCAGCTAAATGACTTCACTTGCACCCCAGATCCAGCCCCATCCCTCTCAAGTTTGTCTACCTTGTCTTTTTTGGTTCTACTGTGCTCTGCAGATCTTCTCTGGACCTGAGTTTTTTTCATGTGGAGAGACAGGTTGCTGGCCAAGTAGTTGGAGGCTTTTTTCTCTGGTGTCCTCTGAGCCCATACATCCACCTTGAAATGTGTAGCATACCTTCCTTCCTGGCCAATATTTTTCCTGATGGCAGTCACCAGAGCAGTATATAAATTCCTGTAGGAGCCCGCTCCTGCAAGTTCAGCTAGGGTTCCTGGATCCTTGAGGCCAAAGAAAAGTCAGAAGAAACAGAAGACAGGATAGAATCGGGAGGTCTATCTGGTTATGCCAAAGCAGCCAAACAGCCCCAAGTTTATTTCAGAACTTGCTTATATACAAAAGTAGAACAAAGCACAGCACAGACGGCCGGTCAGTATCTAACCACAAGACCATTCCTGTCCTTGAGTGAGCAGCCTCCTCTCCAACACGTGCTTGCTGCTTTAAAGCAGCCTTATTTTCTATCTTGATGTTCCTGAGGTTTGTCGTCAGCTGTATATGCTCTACTAGATAGAGTGTTCTTTTCTCACGGGCTAAATCAGAAGTCACTCACAGCCCTCAAGGTTATAGGAAAAAGCAGAACAGGCAAGCTTGAACTCAAATGACTTCTTTAAGTCAGAAATAACTACAGATGGAAACTGAGTCACACCTGGGCTCCCACAATTCCCCTCTTTTTATTATATTTTAAGGACCTCTCAGAGTCCTTCAGAAGACTGTGTCTGCCTTGGGGGTTCCTTACTGCACCCTAGTCTTACCTGTCATAGGAAAATGGACCTTAGAGATCCATCTCCTATCTTAGAGAAAAGAGGCAAAGAAAACTCACCTATCTCTAACTGCAAGTCTCTGGTGTCAAGTTTTTAGGGAAGTGTGCAGAGTTTTACTCCGTGAAGCTCCGAGCCCACTTTCCACAGTGAGTTCATAATAAGCTTGAAAACTATAGGTAAACAAATCATGCACAAAAGAACACAAGTTCCAACAACTGCAGTATTGCTAAGAAGTGAAGTAAATGCTGACATGGTGGAACAGTCTTTTTAAACTGTTCCAAAATATCTTCAACTGCTTTTGATGCATCAAATCCATTTTAACATTTTTTTTTAATTCCAAAATTCTCTTGATGTAATTTAGCCAACTCTAAGGACTCATTAGAACCATGCCAAATTCCCTTAAGATGTGCTTTAAATCTTTCCCAACCGATAACACTTTTATTATACACAAAATGTGTAACAACAAATCCATTCATAGTTAGCATGACATTTCGACTGGACTCTGTTTTTTAAGCTTTGGAGCTCATCCCCTAAGGATTGTACCACATCATACAAGGCATTCAATTTCTGTTTCATCATTACATCTATGTCTTCTTGTGTCTCCAGTGTCATAGAAACATTCTTAGATAATCAACAAATCCTGCATTTTGAATAGACTGGAACAAAGCCACTGAAGCAACTGCAGTAGTCAGCATAATAACAGGAGCAGAAATTCCTGCTGCAACTAATCCAGCAGCACGTTTCTGTCTACTTAAAGCTTTCTTAATTTCTTCAATTATTTGTACTGGTACATTGCAAAAGAAGGTTATTTTAACACCAGTACACAGGTATGAACATCCACTTGAGAAATACAGTTAGTCAAAATACAATCAGGGCATGATACATTAACACAATACCATTCATAAAGATTTTTATCTCTCCTACTAAAATAACATAAGGCATTTTGACACAAGTCAAAACAGTTTTAGGGGGCAAACAGGTTTTGAAGAACTGGATTGTCCTGCCACTTTTCCCATGACAGCAGCAAGTTTCTAAAGTCTGTGGAAATTTTATACTGGAATACCAAATTCCAGCTGGCAGTTGTTGGTCCCAAGATTCTGCTGTAGTCAAATTATCTTCTTGATTTCCAGATCAGTCAAGAATGTACTGTGATGTCACTGTGATGTTGTACTTGAATGGAATAATGCCAATACTTCATCTTCACTACAAAGTTCTATTAGGCCCTCTTGGTTCTTCGTGCATGGAGGAAATTTTTGAAGGGGTGAAGTATCATTTACCCAATTACCTTGAGGAAACAATCACTTTATAAAATAAGTACATTGTTTATTATGTCCCATAATTAATTTTGGAAATGCTCCAAGACATACTTCTAAAACAATATTCTTTGCAAAACATACAGGAATTTCTTTACCATACCCAACATAAGAAAATTTTTGAGTAATTGGGAACTCTTGTGTGGCAGGTCGATCTATCTATATCTATATCTATATCTATCTCTATCTCTATCTCTATCTATCTATCTATATATATATCGTTGACTGTGACTACAATCTCCTTTTACTCCCAAACAGCAGGATGTAAAATGGTGGATCAGGAACATAGGCCTAATTGGTCTTGCTCTGGCTTTTCTGGATTATCATCAGCAACATCAGGATCAGGATCAGGATTTTTCTGTTCCACACACTATCAATTGAACTTCAATTTCATCCTATGAAAAAACACAAACATGCCTTCTCCCCATACCAAAACAGTGTTGGGACTCCTTTATAAACCAGTAAATGGATCTTTCCATTAGACCTGAGCAAATTATGTGGTGGTGCTTTCATGCCAAAATCTATTCATAGAAGATTGCTCATAGATATCCCATTTAAATTTTTAAAATAAAGCACATATATGATAACTGTGTGTATAACCCCAACTGCCCCTTTTTTATTAAATTTTTAATTGAGTCTTAAGACTCCCATGTGCTCTTTCAAAATTCCCTGCCCCTGCATAGTACATCTTCTCAAATCCTTGAGATGAGTTTGTTTCGGAGGCTGATATTAGGATTTTAGCATTGTTAGTTTAATGGCACCTAGATAGAATTATCATTTATTCAAGGCATCAATGACCAAATTCCTTGTGATGACTGACAGAGATATTCCCTTTTTAACCTGACATTCCAGGCAGGGGAACAGGGACAACATATTCATTTCTGTAATTACTTCCTGCTGACCTTAGGATGTTTTTCTCAGGGCCCTGGAAGGCCAGAATGTTAGTCAAAGACAATGAGGGAACTTAGAAGAATCTGGTTCATTGACAAGCTGAAAAGACAGCATTTACATTGTATGGACTGGTCCACATCAGGATTCAGCAAGTTCAGGACTCATAGTCATTGGAGCAGGTTGTTTGAATGTGTTTGTCAGCCAAGTGGAAACCTGGTGAAACAGATACAAACTGGGAACAGAAGTTTATGAATGCATTTGAAATTTGTATACTCATATTCTCAATAATTAAGGAAGGGGGAGAGTTCCAAGACCAGGACAAAATGTGCCAATGGTCCTTAAGTCCCAACATTGAGATGCTGTGTAGTGCCCATAAGGACAGATTCTTTGAAAAAGTAAGAGACAGTGTGTCCATCCATCCTTCATGGAGAGAGAACCCACAGCAGATGAACTAACTAATTGATGAGTAGACTCAAGAATAGCTTGCTCTAACCAGTCTTCAGTCACATTAGGCACTGTTCTCATATTCTGAAATTGTTACCTCCATGGCTTTGTGAATTACGCTGCTTTGGATAGCCCAGAGCCCGTGTTTAAATGAGACCCCTCCCCCAGAGATACTCATTTCTCTTCATCTGCTAAATGTAGCTGCTTTAAAATATCTTCTCAGGCTGTCAAGACTTTATGGGATGAGGTCATGTTCAGATCAATGCCGCTGCAGTGCTTTTTGATTAATGTGAGGTAATGGGCACAGGCTTCTCCTTAGCTCTGTGGTGGAGCAGGATAAAATTATCTGACATGCATACGTAATGCATGAGTTTTCGGGGGAGGGGAAAAAGAGGGTAGAAGGTGGGGGTTGCTCAGAGTAGATCAGAGGAGAACAGGGTGTGCAAAGGCCCTGTATTGCAGGATGTTGCAGATAATAGAGGGGTAAAGGATACTGGGATGATGAGCACATGAGTATACTGGGGACCTGCAAGGACAAGGCTGGGGAGATGCAGCTTGACTAGAGCATCAGATGCTTGCTGGGAAAATGTAGACCAGATGAGTGTGTATACAGAGGGGTGCTGTAAATGGATATATTTTGGAAAGGGGAACATCTGGACCTGGCTGAGCATCTCCCCTCATAGACATACCCAAATGGTGTCTGGCAGCTCATGACTGAGCAGAACATTAGTTTTGACCCAGGACACCTTGTGCTGAGTCAGTCCTGAGAGGCTCTGTCAGCCTGGCTCTGGGACAGGAGGTGAATGTGAATCTGGCCCTTGGCCATTCCTGCTGGTATCCAGGGCATGGGGACATACATACTGAGGGTGGGATTCCTTTTAGTTTTTCTGAAGCAGTCTTGATTTGTAAAGGTGCTGGTGAGGTCTAAAAGCCTGGGCCTTTGTTCACCTTGTCTTAAAAACAGGGCTGATTTGTGATTATCTGGAAAATGAACAAAAAGCCCAAAGGGTGGAAAGCTATTTCTGCTTAGAACAGGCATGGTGCCTGGCCTCCACCTTGCAGAACTGTCCTCTTTAGCTGAGTTGCATCAGTTTTGCTTTATTTGTCAGAGCTTGGATGTGTATACACTATGGGAAGCATTTGCTTTCCTATATGAATCTACGTCTGCCCAGCCTTGAATGTTATTGCTGCAGACCCTAAAGCTGAGGGGAACTGCCAGGTTCAGGCACATTTCTTGATTTACCTGTTTCTGTTCTGCAGAGAGGACTGCCAGAGCAGACCATGGAGTACTGGTGCAGACGTGCTCCATGAGGAAGATCTTAATGCCCCGGAGCTAGGAGGCAGGATGGGAATTGGGCTTGGCTATTGACAGGCCATTTGTCTTAATAATGGCAAGAATGGTTGCAGGCAGGGCCCTTAACCACCAAGGCCTTCATTAGTATTGAGTTACCTCAGAAATGGTGGCGCAGTACTTGGGAGCTATTGCAGCTGGGCCTTTATAGCCCTCTCTAGAACAGTGACTTCCCTGATGGGTCTGCTGCATGCAGAGAGTATGATGTGAACTGATGATGTTCTGTGGTACCAGGGAAGTAACTCAGCAAGTGTCTGAGTGCCTCACCCTTCCAGTCAGTCGAGTCCTGTTAAAGGACACCTGTTCCCACTGCAGAGAAAGACTACCGGTCTGTGTGTGTTCACTGTGGTTGGGCCACAGGCCCTGGTAATGAGAGTGACTTAGAACCTTACCTGCACCTGGGGGCAGAGTTTCCAACAGAAGGGAACTGGCATCTAGTTTCTAGCCTGCAAAGAGCTGTGAAATTGCTGGTGTCTCTCAGCAAGGCACAGAAACAGCTGAATCACCCTGGGGCAAAGGCCACAGTTCAGAGCCATGAGCAGGGTGGTGCCCTTACCACACAGAATTGAAGTATTGGCAGGATGCCTGGGACCTGTTAACCATCTGCAGAAAACCTACAGTTGACTCCGTCCATCACACCAACCAATTTCAGACCCGACAGTGTACCCTTTTACATGTGTATGGCTCTTCAGGTTGCTTGGGGACCAGCTCCAAGTCCTGCATACCATCTATAATGATGGTATGATATCAGTAGCTCAGGAGAAAAATAGCATCATTGACTTAGCCTGTGCAGCTCTTTCCCCCATGGATTCTGTAGCAACACCATCCTGCCCAAATGGTGAGAAAGTCACTTAGCCATCTCAACACCATTCAGTCCCACGGTGCACATGCCTTGTCCTGTAGACTTGCATAAGCAGATCTCCTCTTTGGAACCAATTAGGGCATCCCAGAGGAGGGACATAAGGGGACCTAGACATGACTACCACAGGGCTGAAAGTCCTTGTCCTAATATCAGAGTACATTCATATGTTCAGGACCCAGCAAGCCTCCCCAGGTGGTTTGTTCTAGGATAATAGCTGCAGTAGCAAGATCACAGTGAATTCCTGAGTCGAGTTAGGTTCAAGCACTGATTCCCTAAGGCAATTCAAATAGGACAGTTCCTTAAATCATACTTAAATGGATTTCAAATAAACCTTATGTGCCACCCATGGATTGGGGCAAGGTGGTTACTGAGGGGCCCAGTGTAGATTATAAAAGCAAGTATCTGAATGCCTGTGTAGATATGTTATTCTCTCAGAGCTACATGAGATGTCTTAAAGTTTAGGCTATTAAAGTACATAGTTTCTCTGGATATACATGCCTATGAGTTACAGACCTGAAGAGGAAGCCCCTGCCAACATGGGCCTTGGTACTTGTAGGTGACCATTGGTGTTTACCATGGCCTCCTGGGTGCAGGCTCTGGACTGAACTTAGGTTGAGGCAGGGACAAGCCTACAGGATGTTCAAGGATAAAGGCAAGAGACACATGCCCATAAATCCACTCTGACAGTTCCCTAGGACAGTAGCCAGGGATATGAGACATGTAGCCTCATCTGAGTCCGGCTTGGAAAACAGCGAGCTTAGGCTGAGACCTTGGGGGTCCTGGGAAGGCAGATAGAGGAGGGTACAGAAGGCTGTTCTGCCATTGGAGGACACTGATAAGCTCTGAAGGGAGCTGCACTACTCCAGAGGGAGCCAGAGAAAGTGGCAGCAGCAGACTCAGACTGGGCAGAGTAGTGGGACCCTAAAACACCCCCACCTCCCCAGCTACTGTATGGAGTACAAGGGAAGAGGAGGGGGACAGAGGCAATTCACCTCTGTAGACCAAGTGAGAGGAAGATGGAACAGGCCAATCAGGGCAATAGGGATGTCTGGCTCCAAGTTTTCTGTGGGGCATTATTTCTTCCTAGTTAAGGACTCTTTTGGAGGTACTTTGGGCCAGTCACATAAGGCAAGACAATAGAAAGGTGGGACCTGAATTTGAGTAAACCCTGCTCCATACCTACTGACTCTACAGTCTACCTTCCAAACCTCTTCCTCTCCAGGAATGGAAGCAGCCTGGAGTTGTGTACTGGGTGCCATTCGTGCTCTCAGCTGGTTCTCAGAGACCTGGCAGGTGGCAGGTGCTCTGAGAGAAGTGGCTTAAGGGCCTGCACCTCAACAATCAGAAGAGGGCCCTGGATCCCAGGACCTCACCTGCTCCCTACATCTTTCCATGATATGTACCTAGAGCCCCACCTTCTCTCGGCTCTCATGCTGGGGACAGTGGTCAGAGTTTTGTGTTTCCTACAGGTCACCTGGATGTCAGCATGGCAGCCACAAACCTGGAGAACCAGCTGCATAGTGCACAGAAGAACCTTCTTTTCCTCCAGCGGGAGCACGCCAGCACACTCAAGGGGCTGCATGCTGAGATCCGGCGGCTACAACAGCACTGCACAGGTGAGGACAGGCTGATGGCTACAGAAGCAGAGCCACTCCCCATGCTCATATGTCCACACATGTTATCCTTTGTTGCCCACACCCCTGCAAGTCTTACCACTGCACAAATCATTGAAGCACTAAGCACTCAGCTGCTAGCCTTGTCCTAGAACAGCAGGTGCCTACGGCACTTGGCCACAGCATAGTCTGCAGCACACGGGGCAGCTGCTCACTCACTTTGTGCTGTTGGGGTGTATTCGGGGAAGATGAGGAAGGGAACTCTTGAGAGACAAGTCCTTTTGCAGCCCTGATAGTGTTTCTTACATTGATCCTTGGAGCTGCCAGCCCTGCTTCTACAGGGCAGAACCCATTCACTGGGGTCTGATGCTGTTTTCAGAACTGCTGTGAAATACATCATGATAATCTGTGTGTCATGTTTCCTTTCTAGATCTAACATATGAGTTGACCCTCAAAAGTTTTGAACTGACAGGTAAGAGCTCCTCCCACATGTGGGTGCATCTTGATTTCTTTGTAATGTATTCATTCCCACTGGTCGTATGTGTAGGGTCCCTTTGCAGTGAGAGTGGTTTCCCTGAGCAGAGACACGTTTAGAGCCCTGTGACACCTGTGGGCTGGAGTGGTAAGTGGCTGTTTTTGCTTCCCATAGATAACATCTATTATATACTTTTCAGAATTTTCTTTTTTTTTAACCATGAATGTATATCCTTCTGTAATTCAGAAATAAACTTCAATGTGACTTGCCAGAAAGGAGGAAAAGTGAGAACTAAGCAGGAGGCTCTCCTCCCCCAGTCTTCAGAGCTTAACCAAGCCCTGGCTCAAAGTCAGAGTGATCCATAATAGCAGGGTAGAGGCAGTGGGCTTCAGTTCATGCCCCAGAGGTTGGGACCATCTTTTTCTGGACTGCAGTCTAGATCTGCTTCCCTAGCGAGAATCGTTAGGGCCCCCCAAGGGTCTAGCAAACCAGTAGTGGCTAGAGAACTGACAGACGGGGTCTTCTAGAAGCTTCAAGTCTGTGAGAATGACTTGTTCCTTAGCACAGGGCCGGGACTCTAGGGCATCGAACGTGTTCCTGGGGGAGACCTTTTTCCTAAGCTCTGCAAGGGTAGTTTGCCCTTGAGTCCAATCTTTGTTGAGGCCTCAGGTAACATCACCGAGTATTTGTTCCTCTGTCCCATCTCCTTCCTAAGCACTCCTTTCATGGTTTTGTCTGAGTGGGTGCAGAAGGCCCTGTCAGACTTCGTAGGCCTTTGGAGCAGGAGCCGCCATCAAAATCTCTCCATAAAGCAGACACCCAAGTCCTCTGCCCGAGCTCAGGCAGCAGCTCAGGACAGAGTTGTAATTTGTTGTGGTTGGTCTATCCCACACCCCCACCATGACAGGCTTGAGAAGGAACTGTCAGTGCTGTGGGAGCCAGGGTGCCTTCACACCTCCCCCTTTTGCCCCATTAGCCCGCAACAGCTCTCAAGCCTCTGTCTCAAGCCCCTTCACCCCCCTTTAGGACACCCTTAGCAGCATTATGGCTTTTGTCAAAGGTGTATGACTCTACTTCAGCAGAGGGGGCAGTTTGAAAAGCCTCTGGGTGGCTGGGTTTTGTGGGGGCATGCCCCATCCTCTGGGGTGAAACTAGTGTTTAGTTCAGTGCACATCAAACACAAGCTCAGAAGGCGGGTCAGAAAGAATCTGATTCTCTCCCCTGAAGGCCATGATGCCTAGGGTCTACACACCTGAGTGCCCAGTGACACAAGCAAACTCAGGCAGTACAGCCCAGTGGGGAAGAGCAGGTGGTGTACACCTGACTGTGGACTAGACAAGGAAAGTCAGAAGTCTCTAGAGAGGGTGTGTAGAGAACCAGGGGTACCAGTGCCTTCCAGAAGCACCTGCCAGATCTGGGCAAGACTGCACCTGAGAGCAGATATTTGGATAGCTAGGTCATTTATAGGGAAGGACAGTGTTTGCCTAAGCCTCTTAGGGATAAGAGGCCAAAACAAGTACCTTACTGAGGAGCCCTGGATTTCTTGTTGTGCTGGAACTAGTATTGTGTACCTCTGACAACGTCTGAAATCACCCTGAACCTGTGGCTGTCAAGGACTGTGTCCTACATCAGCACCAGAGAGTCTGCTCTAATGTCCCAGGTCTCTCAGGTCTCTTAGCATTCCCTGAGGACACAGATCCCAGAAGTTTTGTCTGGCTGGGATGCAGTCAAAGGCCTGAGGTTAAAGACCTACCATGCTGGTAGGTAGGGCTGAGAAGGGAGGGCCCACCTGCAGGTGTTTGGAGGAAGAGCAATGGATTTCAAGCCTGATTACTGTGCTGGGGCTCTCAGTGCACTTGAGAATCTAGTGCTGTGGGGGTTTTTGCATTGTTTTAGTTAGTCTAAAAACATAAGACTCATAGATAATATGGCATTATTTCTAAAACTACCATTTACTGGCTTAGTCTCTCCTTCTCTCTCTACACACACACGTCTGTATTCACCTTCAGTGAGTTTGTAGTGTACACTCGCCCACAGGACTTGTAGTAATTCAGAGTCTACCTGAAGCTAAAGGCATAGGGAGTGCAGTATGCTCCCAGTACCCAAAGGCACGGCAGGGCTATCTGCACATTTTGGATGCACAGATCTGGAGTTGAATCAGCTGTAGTGATCATAACACGGAAGAAACAAGGAGACAGGCAGCTCAGAGTTCATGTGGGTGCAGAAGGCAAGGAACAGATGGACTGTCAGACTGGCAGCTTGTTAGGTCATGAGGAGTCATTGTTAGTCAAGGAAGAAAGGGGAGCAGAGTGAATTAAATGAGGCCTGGGAGGTGGTGACACCAGTGGGAAGTAGGGCCAGATGGACCGGAGAAGAGAGCAGGCTGCGGCCAGCAGAAAGGGAGCAGAGAGCAAGTGCTAGATTGGGGCAACTGGGAGATTAAAGTGGCTGAAGAGCAGGGTCTAGGCCTGAGGGACATGTCTGACACCCTTCACTTGTAGAGCTGGCATTCCAGAGACGCTGACTCCAGCTGACGCTCAAGCTGTTTTAACTTCAGCACCTTCAGATTCTGGAGACGTTCCTTTACGCAGTAAGCCAGGGAACCAAGAGCTGGGAGGGGCCTCAGAGACCCCCTGATTCGCCTTTAGTGGGAACAGGGCCTGCAGGCCATCCTGCACCCTACCTACCATAGGGCTCCTTGCCAGGGCCCTCCACACAGGCCATGAGCATCTGCCTCCTCTACTAGGCTCTGACCTAGCACCTGACTTTTTCCTGCAGGAGACGGCTCTTCCAGAACGACGGAGCTGAAGAGGCGCTGTGAAGAGCTGGAGGCCCAGCTGAAGGCCAAGGAGGAAGAAAACCGCAAGTTATTGCAAGAACTGGAGCAGAAGAATGCTGCCATCGCTGTGCTGGAGAACACGGTCCGTGAGAGAGAGAAGAAGTACCTGGAGGAGCTGAAGGTGAAGAGCCATAAGCTGAGCATGCTGTCAGGGGAGTTAGAGCAGCGCGCCAGCACCGTGGCCTACCTCACCTCTCAGCTACATGCAGCCAAGAAGAAACTACTGAGCTCCAGCGGCACCTCTGACGCCAGCCCGGCCGGCAGCCCTGCACTGGCCAGCTACAAGCCCACACCCCCCAAGGACAAGCTGCCTGAGACACCCCGTCGCCGCATGAAGAAGAGCCTGTCGGCCCCACTGCACCCCGAGTTTGAGGAAGTCTACAGGTTCGGAGCTGAGAGCCGCAAACTCCTTCTGCGGGAGCCGGTGGATGCAATGCCAGATCCCACCCCGTTCCTGCTGGCCCGGGAGTCTGCTGAGGTCCAGCTCAAAGAGCGGCCTCTTGTCATACCTCCCATCGCCTCAGACCGTGGCGCCAGTGGGCAACATAGCCCAGCCCGAGACAAGCCACACAAGACCCACATCGGGGTGGCTCATCGCATCCATCATGCCAGTCCACCACAGCCCCAGCCTGAGGGAGAGACGAGGGCTGTGGACCAAGTGAACACAGGGAAGGTGGTACGGAAGCACTCAGGGACGGACCGAACTGTGTGAAGCCTGCGGCCACCACCGCAGCCATCCATGCACTGTGAGCGCCACAGGGAACCTCGCCCACACCTTCCTCACCCCACTCATGCCAAATGTTTCCTACCATCGCAGCCTGGCTCCTGGCCCCATAGTGACACAATGGTGTCTCCACTGAAGATATTTACTGGCACTGTGGCCAACGCCTGCATGCCTATAGCTTGCTTCTAGCCCCATGCCATGAGATCTCGGCACACTCCTTAACAAGGACCAGCCATGGCTGCATCACATGCCACACTCGGAATCAGAACCGCTTGAAGTCAAAGCAAAATAAGGACCCACCCCTCCCAATATCCAGGGCAGCCTATGAGAGCGGAGCAGCAGCTTCTGCTTCCTCCTGGAACACCTACCTTCCCACAGACCCTTTGCCAAGCAGCTGTAAGCAAGATGACCTCACCCCTCATGTCACCCCAACCTGAATGTGTGTTCATAATCTTTTGTTAGTTTTACCCAAGTGTTCAGGATCCAACAAATGTTATTTTCTAAACCCACCCTTCTTCTCCTCTGTCTTTTTGAAGCACCGAGGGACTGTGGAGGAGGTGGGAGGGGAGGACTCACGGGTGGGGGTGGGAATACTTGCTGCCCTGAGCTGTTGCTGAGATGTTGGTGCGCCTGCATTTCTGGCAGAAGCTGCGTTCTGTCCTGCCCAGGCTCCACGCTGCCTCCCTGTCCCCAGCTGGCCAGGCCAGCCTCACCAGTAACATTCTTCCCCCAGCCACACAAAGGCCTGGGAGAGGAGGAGTCTGGAGGCTGAGCAGGAAGTGAACACTTGACTCAGCAGCCTCAGCCTTCTGTGCTCTGGCCAGCAAAGGGCACGTACCGAGCAGAAACGGGTAGAACCCCTCTCCAGTGGCTTAACAGGAAGGAAGAGAGAATGCACTTGCCTTAAAACTTGCACTGGCGTGTGCTGTGTCCAAAGTTCTCAAAAAGAAGATTGAGACGCAAAACCAAGGCTAAAAAGATGCTGCTGCCGATTATAGCACCCACGTGGTGGCTCACAATTGGCTGTAACTCCAGGGACCCCGACACCTCACATGTGGTGCACACATATTCAGACAGGCTCACACATACATACGCAGAAATAAAAACTTTAAAAAAGAAAAAAACTAAGTGTGATGGTGCAGATTTGTGACCCCAGCCCTCGGGAGATGGAGATGGGGATCCTCAGGCTTTGGCGAGTCAGCAAGTTCCAGGATAGTAAGATCTTATCTCAAGAACAAATAAGGCAAGAACCTGAGGAATAAACAAGATTGAGGTGCACCCACACACATGCATCCACACACCAAAACCCGTTGCAAAACAAGGTTCATTTAATAAAAATGTACGTGTAGATGGCCACTTTCAAATGCAAGAAAAATCAGCATCAAATACCCTCGGCCAGCATTCCAGCTGCCCCTTGGAAAACTCCCTGAAATGACGTCAGCACCTGTGTGACCCAGGCATGGTAGCTCCGTGTAGTCCTCCTCATGCTGATGCTGGGGTTAATCTGAGTTCAGGGTGAGGCACACCCCCTGGAGCACCCAGTGTGAGATGTGCTTCGTGGTAAAGAGGTCAGCTTCGAACACTAGGCCGACTCCCATGGCATTTCTCCTCATGGAGGTGGTATAGACAGGGGTCCGGAAGGTGTTCTGCAAAGGAGTGGCAGGTGACATCCTCAGGGTTGGAGGCATCAGCTCATGACTAGATGAGATTCAGCCTGAGAACTTCACATGAGCAGTTCCAGGCTTACATCTGATACCATGGGGTGGCTGTGCAAGTGCTGCCTAGTTCCCAGCCAGCCAAAGTAGAAGGCACCTGCTGTCCACACTGGATGGAGCCACTTTCTGACTCAAATAGTGTGTCCAGAATCTTCTAAGAAGGAAGTTTCCCCAGGGTCTCTACCACAGGCTCTAAGCTTGGACTTGACCCCAGGGATTATGGGCACCCACATGCATGTATACCGGCATGTTTTCTCCTGATCTTTAATATAGCTTTAATCATGCCCTAGCCTGCCCTGAGAGGAGGGACGGCACCATGGGGCTAGGGAGGTGACTGTCACCTGTAGCTTCAGACGGTGAGCTTCAATGGGGATGATCTTCAGGATGGGCAGGTCCACAACCAGCACCTTGGGCTTACTCTTGATAAGACACCCACTCTCTATATCCCAGTCAGCGCCCTCCAGGTAGAGCCCTGAAACAAAGCACCCTGGGGGTGACAAAAAGAGGCATCTGTGTTCTATTGTGTGGCAACTCTCCTCTCACAGGTGTGCATAGAGGAAAAGTACAAATGCCACTGGGGTGGGGTGCTCAACTCTGCCCTACTTCCACATAAAATAGCAGCTTGATAGGAGATGCAGGGCTCCAGGGAAGTGATCCAGGCAGTACTTGTCTTCCTGGACTCTGGCTTCAGGGCACCCAGCAATCCCAGCATCCTCTGAACCAAAGGGGAAGTCCAAGAGAAGTGTGGTCTCTAGCACGCAGAAACCCCAAAAGTGAGAATGTCTACACTTTCTGGTGGTCTAGTGATAACGATTCAGCGCTCTCACCAAAGGCAAAAATCGTCCACCTGCCTTACAGAATGGCAGCTGGATGCTCACCAGTGAGACCTGTCTGAGGACCCCGGAGACTTGCCCATTAATCCACTCTCTTTAAACAGGCACAAAGGGGCTTCTGCTCTTTGCGGTTCAGTGAACTCTGGCTAGGGAAACAGTTTCCAACTAGCGCCGGCACAGAATGCTGGCATCTAGCAGCTGTGGCCCATGGACAAAAGATAGGGATGAATGCAGCTCAACCCAATTGCTTAAAACACTAGGAGGGGTTTGTTTTCGTGATTTTACAGTTCTCAAGTGGGAACTTTGTAGCTGACAGTGTCAGGTCGCGATGTCGAAAGGTTGGGTGTGCCTGACCAAAGCTCTGGGCTAGCCTATGTGCTTTTTGGCTCCTACTCGTCTGCCCTTCAGGGGAAGCCACTCAGTTATCTCTGAGAACTTAATCTAGGCGCCCACTTGCCACAAACTAGCATGGTCAGGCCTCCCTGCCATCCACCCTGTGACTCAGCTAGTCTCCATCGGGAAACTCTGCTCTCTGAGATGCCACAATAGCACCATAGGATCCACATGGTGTTCATCCCGTTGAATTGGGAGACGGTTCTGAGAGGGAAGCCCCAGTTGGAGACCAGGGTATGTGACCCTCACTGTACCTTGCCCTGCTCGCTCATTCACTTCATCAGCGTCCTGGAACTTGGTCACTTGTGTGAACAAGGTGGACCGGTCCAGCGGCCAGCCATTTCTCCGGCACGTGGCCTGTACCAGTGCTGTGAGGTAGGACTCTGGGATGTGCAGCCCTGAGAGCCACATCACACTAGGCTCACTCTCGGTAACCTGGTAGGGAAGGTGGGCAGGGATAGGAAGCTGGGCTGTGACACCAGCTTCAAAGCTGATTAAGAAAACGAAAGCCTGGTTTTCCATGGCGACAAATGTTGACATTGGGTCAGTTATCTGTCCACAGGGGAAAAGGTGACCACCAAACTCCCGGTGGACCAAAACTTTAGGGAAACACCAAGGTCATTAAAGTGCTTGCTACACAAATGTCCCCACTTGATACTCAGAACCCACATTAAAGACATCAGGTGTGGTGACACATGCTTGCAATCCTGTGCTGAGGCAGTAGAGAAAGATCTTTGAGGTTTCCCGAACAGCCAGTCTAGCCAAATCAGTGAATCCCAGGTCCTAAAGAGAAACCCTGTCTAAACAGTCATGGCCCATTAGGAATAACACTCAAGGTTCGTGTCTGGCCTCTCTCTACATGTGCACACACCTGCATACATACAGATGGGCACAAACCTACAAAAGGACCACACCTAACCTCTCATTCTTTTCTCAAGTGGAGAATTGCAAAGCCCAGATGCCATAAAAAAAAGAAAAAAAAAAAGAAGTTTTGACTGCATTCATACTGAAAACCTTCCTATAGAAACACACACATCATCATCCAAATAAAAGGCTCCCAGCAGGGAGGAGTCCATGCATCACCAGCAGACCAAGAGTTACTGTCTTTCATATACAAAGAGCTCTTAGAAACCAATAAAAAGGGCTAAGGAGACAGTTCAGTGGACAAAGCACTTGCCACACAGTCCTAAAGACCTAGGTTTGGATTCCCCAGGAAGTACATAAAGTTGGGGTGGTGCCACCCTTCTAATCCTAGTGCCCCCATCGTGAGATGGGAGACAGGCAAGAGGATGGCCAGAGGCTCACAGGCCAGCCTTGTACTGCCTAGCAGTGAACAAGGGACCTTGTCTCAAGATGGAAAGCAAGGACTGAATCCCAAAATTTGTCCTCTGACTTCCACATATGAGCCCAAATGCATGCATTCACACACACAGAGATATAAACATACTTCATACATACATTTTTAAAAAGTCAATGTAAAAAGATGGAGTCTTCTCTTGAAACAGACATGACAGTTCACAGAAAATATAAATATCTTTAGGTATATGAAACACCCTCCACTTCACTTTCATTAAAGTAACAGGGCAGGGCTGGAGAGATGGCTCAGGGTTAAGAGCAGTGAGTGCTCTTCCAGAGAACCAAGATTCAATTTCCAGCACCCACATGGCAGCTCATAACTATAACTCCAAGATCTGACACTCTCACACAGACATACATGCAGGCAAAACGCCAATGCACATAAAAATAAATTATTTTTAAAAAGAAAAGAAGCCAGGCAGTGGTGACGCACGCCTTTAATCCCAGCACTTGGGAGGCAGAGGCAGGCGGATCTCTGTGAGTTTGAGACCAGCCTGGTCTACAAGAGCTAGTTCCAGGACAGGCTCCAAAGCTACAGAGAAACCTTGTCTCAAAAAAAAGAAAAGAAAAGAAAAAATAAATAAAAAGAAAAAAGAAAAGAAGTAGGCCAAAAACAATTAAATGCTCCATCTCTGAGCAAAGGCCCCAGACTCAAAGACCGTACAGATTTACAGAAGAAAACAAATGTCACTCCCCAAGTATTATGACTTCAACTTTGTAGAAAACTCACAGATAAGACTTCAGCTCAAACCTATAATCCCAACGCTTGGGAGACTGAGGCAGGAGGACTGCACCAATTCATGCCAGCATGGCTGCAGAAGTAAAGGTGATCTCACAACAACAGATGAAGTGCACGCGTGCTCTAGGGTGTGTGGTGCACACACCGAATTCACTCAAGGACACTGACTACAATGCTCTTTGTGACACAAATGTGTACAGTCACCACCTAAATGTCCACCACTAGGAGGAAGGATAAAGACCCTAAAAAGAATGAACTTGAACAGTAGAAGAAATTATCAAGTGCGTACATAAATCAGACTCACAAAGGCATGACAACTGGGGACATCCCTGGGACACCTGATATACATTCCCAGGGGAAAGCGGGGGTGGGTGTGTGGGCAGACCCAGACCCACAGCGGCCTGGCACTCACCCACAGCGTGTACTGGCTGTACCGCCGCAGGAAGTAGACCATCCAGTTTCCAAGGGTCTTCAGGGTGTCCGGGGCAAGCTTCCTCCAGATGTGAGGAATGTGCCCGAGGAAGAGAGACCTGGCTACATCATCTAACTCATTGCTCATCCCAACTTCGCCAGCCAAGGCCTGTTGGCAGAACAGAGAGTCCTCAGCAGGTCTGTGGAGGGCCTGGGGCTCCCCGCCCCCAGTCTTGCCCTGTCCGCCCTGGGGCCACACTCACTCTTTGGAGCTCAGCCAGAGACCTGGTCATGCGGATGGCAAGTTTGTTGAAGCGCCCCAGCTCCTGCAGCAGCACCACCGAGGTAGGTGAGATGTTCAAACCCAGGTGCTTCCGGACCTGGTCCAGGTCAAATATCTTGGGCATCTTGTTCTCAATGTCCTTGGCCACCTGGCCAATGTAGTCATCACGGCTGATGCCACTGCTGGATTCCCCTGGAAGGATGACACTTTAAGAGGTTTCAAGACTATTTGCACGGGAGATGGGGCTTTGCGAGCCTCCTTGTTCTTGGGAAAGCTGCCTGTGCCCACCAGGAGCACCTCTGCCCCAGCAGCTCTACCTGTCTGTGGCTGTAGCTCCAGCAGGTGCTCCCACATGTCCCGAGCTGCCTGTGTGTAATAGCCGATCTCAGCATTGGAGTGGAGGCCGAACACTTCCGGCGTGTTGGCCAGTGGGAGGGCCTCGATGGCCTCTAGAATCACGGTGAGAGAGAGCAGGTTGTACTATGTTTCTGAGGACGCCCCAAATCAAAAGTAACTCCATTGTTGGTGTGTTTCAGAGTAAAGGCCCCATTGTGCCTCGCCCATCGGCATGCACTGAGTCTGTGGTGCACATGGCTCAGCGACCACCCCAGTGTCACCCTTCCAGATGCCGTTCCAGGGTTGGTAACCTCAGCTAAGGAGCAGCTCTGAGGTGAGGCAGAGCCCAGGGCACAGCCTCACTTGGCCAGCCCAGAAGTCCCACCAGGAGAGGGTGGCAAAGAGCTCGAGTCAACCACAGCAAAAGCAGGATGAAAAAAAAGGATGAAATCTGTCATCCTTCAAAGAATTTTCTTCACCCTAGGGACAGCTCACCAACAAATTTATCCTTCACATCACCCGCAGGGATTTTGTAATCCACTTCCTTGTTCCGGAAGAAGTGGAATGGTTGAAAAGTATCGAAAATGAAGTCTCCCAGGTATTCGTCCATGTACGTGGTGAGGATGCGCCGGTCGAAGCTGTCGATGGCCCGGCCTCCGTACATGACCTGAGGTCAGAGTGGATGAGAACCAGTGGGGTCCCATCACCCCACCTGCACCTGCAGCTCCAGCCTCCACCACTGCCTGGCTCCAACCTGTCTACTCAAATAACCTGGGCCAGACAGACGAGAAACGGGGCTTATCTATAAAATCACGCTCTAGGCTGAGGCCTCCTGGAAACAGAGCAAAAGCATGAAGCAGTCCACAGGGAGCCTAAAGCAACTGGGAGAATTCCCAAATGGATCAGACAGACAGACAAACAAGAACCTAGACACCAGCAGTCAGTCCTTCTTCATTGCGGAATTCCCCGAATCTAGCTTTCCCATCAGTTCAGCTAGAAGCATGGTACCCACAGCCCAAGAACACAACAAGGCTTCTTGGATGTGCTCAGCACATTGGCAAGCTGGGAACTGCCCAGAGAAAGATTAGCAGGGGCCCTGGGTGATGGAGGATTCTCATTGGCTAATAAACAAACTGCCTTGGCTTTTTGATAGGGCAAAATTTAGATAGGTGGAGTAGACAGAACAGGAAAAAGGAAGTGAGGTAGATGGCTCAGACAATTGCCTCTGCCTCTCCTCTCTGAGGCAGACTGCCATACTTCTCCTAAGAGAGAGAGACGCAAAGAAGCTCCAGCCCAAGATGGATATATGCTAGAATCTTTCCCGGTAAGACACCATTTTGTAGTGCTACACAGATTATTAGATATGAGTTAGAGAAGATGTGAGTAAGAGGCTGAAACTAATGGGTCAGGCAGTATTTAAAAGACTACAGTTTCCATGTAATTATTTCGGGGCACAAGCTAGCCCGGCGATCAGGAGCAGGGCTGCAGGAAAGCAGCCCACAGCCCCTCACTACACCTGGGCCTTATGGTCACACAAGAGACCTCTCTGGAAAAACACTGAGGAGGCAAGAGTATGTTCAAGGGACCTTGGGTGGTGAGGAGTGGGTGGGGGCAGGAACAAGGCCTATCCCAAGGGCTCAAAGGACAGGTGTCTCCGTCCCAGACCCCAGCTCACAGGAAGCACCCAAGCCTCGTCACCTCTCCGATCAGGTACTTGAGGCTGCCCCACGGGATGCGCGGGTCACGCTGCTGGAAGGCTTTCGTTAGGTACGTGTTTAGGATCTCCATGCAGACCTTAGAGAGAAGAAACAGCTGTTAACAGCCACTCACACCCCGCAACTTGCTGTTGGTGACTGTGGAAGGCAGATGCAGAAGCCAGGCAGCTCGGGGTGCACCGGCGGCTGGACCAGTGTCACCACCCTCACCTGGAAGTCGGACTCGTTGAAATCATAGTACACATTCCAGCCGATCTTGCCAAACTTCCTCCTCTCTTGTACCACAGCATGGAAGAAGGCCAGCACGTAGACCAGAGGCTTGAAGGCACTGTGTGGGCACTGCTCCAGCATTTCATGGGAGATCTTGAAGTAGGTTGCCCGCATGTTCAGCTTGAGCCCGTTAGGCGGCTCTGTGACCACCTGCGGAAAAGCAGAAGGCAGACCTGACCCAGGAGCCCTCCGCCACCTCCTGCTCCTACAGCTTGTCTGAGCTGGAATGGGAGATGTGGGCGGCACACACACAAGTCCCACAGCCATGTAGGAGGAGTGGATGGGTACGCAGGCTACCCCTTCACCCTAAGGTCCCTATGGCAGTGACCTGGACCGGGACTGTAGCATGTCTGTGTTGACCCCAAGGCAGACCTTTAAGGACTTCTGCAGGATTCCAATGGGGAAGCCCTTGGTGGGGTCTGTGGTGAGCCACAGGCGGAAGTCAGGGTGTGGCTTGGTGATCCTCTCCAGGGACTTCTCTAGGTCCTTCAGCCACTTGACCAGGAGGTGGCAGTTCTGCAACATGAGCCACTGTCCACGAGCCACTGCTGTCTCCAGCAGCTGCAGGGCCAACTGCAGGGGCAGGACAGGGTGTGGGTAGACTAGCATTCCCAAGAGAGTCAGAAGAATGCAGGAATCCTAAGGTGGAAACCCTCCTGAGACAGTCTTCCTGCCACCTGTGACATCCATGCCAGTCAGGGCTTAGAAGATGAGCCTCGTGCCTCTTCAGCCTCCACAGCCCCAAGATCCCTAACTTCTGTCACAGTCACATTGCTCCCAAGACTGGACTCAAACAGGCCTGCAAAAGTCCTGCCCATCCCTCCAGAAAGCATAACTGACCCTCAGAATTCAGACCTAAAGAGCCTGGAGCACAGAGGTAGTCCATGATCCTCCAGAGGACCAGGCCTGGGTGGCACTCATGTGGAAATGGCTTCCTCCAGTTGGGAGGTTGGACCTGCCTGCCGTGCCCTGTCTACCCAGTGTCACTGTTCCTGCCCTGCACGTTGGTAGCAGTGTTTCCCCGAGACTCACAGGTACTTCACAACAAAGCCACAGCTAGGAGTCGGCTCCCTCTGACCTCAAGTTTCCCTGAGTGCTATGCCCTGTCACAATGAGCTAGCGGGTGGCATGGGACAAATGGCCTCCAAATAGCCACCCTATAATCCCCATGAGCCACACACCGGAAGCCTAAGACTGCTGACCTGTATGGGACCCATGGTGACAGAGGCTTTGAAAGGAGTGGAGTTGAGTGGTCACAGGTGGCGGAGAGACCACAGTCAAGCTGTCGCCAGTGTCGCATCGTTTGATCCTGACTTCCGTTCCACCCCAGGAGTGCTCCGGGACACAGCTTACAAGCCCACTAGTTACCTTTTCTTGGCCTTGACCCATTGCAAGAAACTTGAGACGATTGCCCCCAAAGCCACTCCGCTCAGCCAGTTTCATGAGGTCACTGGCAGGGTCAGAGCCAGGACTCAGGATGAATACAATGGGCGAATTGGGGGTGCTCTGCTCGAAAATGGCCTCAAAGCTGATCATCGGGGGCTGAACATACCTGGCAAAAGGGAGAACACGAAACGGGCTGCGGGACAGCTCCAGGCCCCCTCCCTACCCTGTTGCCTCGCCCTCCCCCTCAGCATCCAGAACTGGTTATGGCTCTCACATAGTCCTTCACACCTTTGTCCTGGCATTTTGAGAATCCCGTTACACACACAGACCCAGCACCCATGATGCTCTCCTAGGTAGCAGAGGCCTCCCTGGCTCCCTCTACCTCATGTGACCCCTGTATACTAGTTTCAGCAAGTCGATACCGAGCTGGGTGCTTTGACCTGCTCTTCATGTGTACATACTCGGAAATCACACATCAGCGCCTCTGTGCGCATGCGCCATACTGCCCCTCTCTTTAGGGTTTTTAATTAGCTATAGTCTAATTTAGATAGTGTTTGTCCCCTGGAACACACTTGTGCTAGACACGTGGACCCTAGCACAATGGTATTGGAGGTAGCATACTGGGTCACCAAGGCACCACCCTTGGAAGGGATGAACATACTTCCTACAGGACTGGGTTCCTCCTCACGTGATCAGGTAGTTACAAAGTGAGGTTCCTCATGTG
This sequence comes from Arvicola amphibius, assembly GCF_903992535.2. Classification (NCBI taxonomy): domain Eukaryota; kingdom Metazoa; phylum Chordata; class Mammalia; order Rodentia; family Cricetidae; genus Arvicola; species Arvicola amphibius. The sequence goes on along the minus strand of NC_052056.1, from coordinate 82,897,069 downwards.
CCTGGCTTCTTTGGCACATGGCTCTTTCTCTTGTTGCCAGGCTGTGATTCTGGCTACCAGAATCACGAGCCAAATAAATCTCTTTTTGCTCAACATCACTCAGCATCAAGTATTTGGTTGTAGCAACACTGAAAAGACTAAGACAGCCACCAATGCATAAGGAGGGGGAGGAGTTCATATTTTAAAGAAATCAGAATTTATGTGTTAATCACCATCTACTGCCAAAGGAAGCTTCCCTGCAGGGTTAGAAATGAATCACTAGGGGTCGATAATACTGTGTCAGTTTAGTAGCCTGCCCTTATGACTTGTCTGTCCCAAGTTCTGGCAGGAAGTGGGCACAAAGTCCCACCCCTACCCAAGAAGCTATTGCCAATGGAGAGAGAATGGGAGTTAGCTTTTTTCAAAACTGGACCTGGCAGGTCCGCCACGCTCCTGTGGTCACACATCCAAGATATACAGGCAGCAGAAATGGGACTCAATGGGTTTTAAAAAGCGAGAACACAAAGATGGGAGGGGGATTGGGAGGAACTAGAGGAGGGGTGAATATGGTCAAATTACACTGTACGAAATTTTCAAAGAATTAATAAAAATTAAGAAAAGGGGGGGCTGGAGAGATGGCTCAGAGGTTAAGAGCAGTGCCTGCTCTTCCAAAAGTCCTGAGTTCAATTCCCAGCAACAACATGGTGGCTCACAACCATCTGTAATGAGGTCTGGTGCCCTCTTCTGGCCTGCAGGCATACACACAGACAGAATATTGTATACATAATAAATAAATAAATAAATAAATAAATAAATAAATATTTTTTTAAAAAATTAAGAAAAGGTGCCAGGCAGTGGTGGTGCACACCTTTAATCTCAGTGCTCAGGAGGCAGACGCAGGTGAATCTTTCTGAGTCCAAGGCCAGCCTAGGCTACAGAATGAGTTCTAGGATATCCAGGGCTACATAGCGAAACCCTGCCTCAAAAAAACCAACCAAACAAACAAACATAAAACCAAAAACACAAATTGGATGGCTACTAAGGAATGACACCCAAGGTTGAGCTCATGCCTTGAAGCATACATACATACATGACCCACTCTCCCACACACACACATGTACCTCTACTCCCACACATGCACAAATTACTTTAATAATTTAAAACATTAAACTACTTTTAAGTTTCCCTTTCCTCCTGAATGTGGCCCCTCATGTTTGTCTGGAACATTCAGGCCAGGTTCCTTAGAGCAGGCTAGCCCTGCTCCTGTGGGCTGGGCCGGGGCACTCACTTCTCTCCCATGGTGAGAGTCACGTAGTCAGTCACTGCACGGTATACCCGGTCTACCCGGAAGCAGCGTAAAATAAGCAGTTTCTGGAAGGCGGTGATGTAGTCATCGTAGCCCAGGGGGAACGGGAACTGCTCTAGCGAATCCAGGTCATACCACTGGGAGGAGCAAAAAGTGTTGGCTGTGGCATTAGCTCAGGAATGGCACGGGCCACAGTTCGCATGTGAAGGTGGCAAGAGCCACCAGAGAGAGGGAAAACTGAACTTTTGATCCAGCTGTCATTGTTGACACCAAAAACCATGAGCTGAAAAACTGGAAGAGTAGTAATCACTGTGGGGTTCAGAGGGCACAACAGGGAAATAGCAGCCAGGAGATGCCCAGGGAGTATTTCTCAGACGGATGGTTGGACAGGTAATATGTGATAGAAAGATGGGGAGACAGACAGATGGACAGTTACATGGATGGAGGGATAGATGAGCAGTTGGATGAATGGGTGGATGGGTGGGTGGGTGATAGAGGGATAGGTAGACAAATAAACAGTTGGAGAGATGGGTGACGGACAGATGGATTAAAGGATGGACAGACTGATGAATGGGTGATGGACAGATGAACAGATACATGAACAGCAGCTAGATGGATAAACAGATGGATGGGTAATAGATGGATAGATGGGTGATAGATGAATTGATGATGAATAGACAGATCAATTAGAAAAATGAATTGATGCATGGGGATAGAGAGATTATGAGTGGATGATAGATGGATGGATGGATGGATGGATGGATAGTGGACAGATGGATGGATGGATGGATGGATGATAGATGGATGGATGGATGGATGATAGATGGATGGATGGATGGATGGATGATAGATGGATGGATGGATGATATAGATGGATGGATGATAGATGGATGGATGGATGGATGGATGGATGATAGATGGATGGATGGATGGATGGATAGATGGATGGATAGATGGATGGATGGATGGATGGATGGATAGATGGATGGATGGATGGATGGATGGATGATAGATGGATGGATGGATGATAGATGGATGTATGATAGATGGATGGATGGATAGATGGATGGATGGATGGATAGATGGATGGATGGATGGATGGATGATAGATGGATGGATGGATAGATGGATGGATGGATAGATGGATGGATGGATGGATGGATGGATAGTGGACGGATGGGTGAGTGAAGGAGTGGCTGGTTCTCCCACACAGCTAGTAGGACTGGATGAAGAAAAGTATATCCAAAGATACTCAAGGGCACTCACTGACCATATGGGGTAGCTTCCTCATGTATTGTCTTCCTGGTGATGGGGAGGCTGTAGGCTCAGTGTGGAGATGGCTGCTGTGTCAGGAAGGTGGGGGAGAGGATGTGCACACTCACCTTCTGCCAGGTGGAGACGTCGCTCTCGATATCATCAGGAAGCTGCCCAAAGACTTCAGAAAACACCTCTGAGAGGAGAATGATGTCTTCCCAACCCTGGTCTGACAGCCAGGTACACGGCTTCTTCCGTTTGCTCTTCTCCAGGGAAATGTTCCCTAATCACAGGGAGAAGAGGGTGCCAGTCATGGGCTGTCCGTGCCCAGCACACTGACTGCACACACTGCACTTCCGTGGCTCTTGCTTTGGGGAGAGGTCCCTTTGCCTAGGAGAGGCAAGGCATGGGCTTGTCCTTGCCACCAATGAGCCCAGCTGGGCAATTTGGCCAGGCCTCCAGCCTCAACACAGCCCCTGACAGAGGTACCCTGAGTCAGCCAGGAAGTGTTTCTGAGGGCTGCTGGGTGACCTGTGGCCTCTGGACACTGAGCTTGGGAGGGATTTCGCTACTGGTGTGTTTATAGTGAATAGACATGCATGTCCCCCAGATGGCAGAAGAGTGAAGTCAGCAAGCCCTTTAGAAAGGATAGGTGGTTGTCTGTCCTTTTCTCGTTACCTTTTAGGAAGAAGTCCAGTTCCTCCTGGGGGACCCTCCCCTCCGCCTGCTCTATCTTGATGGTCATGTTGAAGGAGAAGAGGAGCTTATGCCTCTCAAACAGCCCTGTGGAGAGACAGAGACAGGGACTACACTTCAGAACTGAGGCCCTTGAACAGGGCACGCTCAAGTCTGAGGGAAGGGAAACAAAATCCCACATCACTCGGTGAACCCTCTTCATATCTGATGGCCATGGCTGTTCAGGTGCAAAAAGGCTGTCTGTAGTGACAGACACCTGTGTGCCCCTGGCACAATTGCATGATCTATTCCATAGGTGGAGGGTGTGCAAGCCAGGTAGGAGCCACCTTCTCCACAAGGCAGCAGAGCTGAGTTCCTGGGAGAGACATGGCGTTTCTGGCGTTTCCGGCGTTTCCGGGGCTGGAAGCAATGGCTGTGCCTTTTTTTTAAAACGCACATGACCAGCTTAAGAGGTTCAAGCTGTGGTGCTTACTGACAGGTGAGTTCAAAACTCACAAAGGGGACTGACTGTGAAGATGGTGCCAGAGCTGGCACTGGCCAGATGGTGTTCAGAATGCTCCAGAATGAAATGTTCTTCATAAACAGTGTGTTTAGAGAGTAAAAAATAGTATAGCCATTTTGGAAACCAGCCGGGTAGTCCCCCTAAAAGTCAGAGACTTGGCATGAAACCCAGAAACTCCACTCAAGGGAACATATGGATCCAAAATCGAAAGCAAATGCTCAGGCTGGGAAGAAGCTCAGGGGAGGAGCACTCACTGGGCATGCATGAGGCCCAATGCTCCAGCCCCAGGACCAACAGCCCAACAGCATAGGCAGGCATACGTGAGTTCATGCACACATGAGCGTGCACACACACACACACACACACACACACACACACACCTGTGACAAATGTTGACAGCTGCATTAGCCTAACAACCAAAAGGCAGAAACAAACCAATGTCCAGCAGCTGAGAAATAAGAGAGTGTGGGGCGCTACCCATTCAGCACTGGACCGGGCGAATCCTGGTATTACAGCACAGATGATGTTCGGATTATTAAATGAGGAAGCTAGCTATGAGAACCACATATTCCAGGACTCCCTTGGCAGGAAGTGTCCGGAACAGGTGTCTCCTCAGTCAGGAAGTGCAGCAGAGGCTGCCAGGGTGAGGAAGGGAGGGAGGGATCCAGAAACTTCTGATGGCACAGGCTCAGCCCAATGGGAATGCCCTAGACTGAGCATCTCTGTGAACCCCTGGCAGGAATGGGTCAGTTTTAGGGTGTGGGGGGATGTGCGGTGGGTGAACCGCATCTCGCTGAAGATGTGGGTTAGAAGTCAGTGCTCTGGACATCCCTCTGTCAAGTGAGCTGTCGGCCCAAGGCGAGCTAAGTTTCCGTGTTCCACGCAGAGCTTTCCCCGCTCCCCTGGCTCACCCGTGCAGCCATAGTTGTAGATGTTAAAGGTCAGCGTGTCCATAATGTTCTTCAGCCGCTTTATGAGGATGGAGTCAGGCAGAGATTTCTTCAGCGACAGCCCAAAGACCTCCAGGAAGGCAATGAGGGAGTACTGGTACATGGAGTTGACAAGCGCCATCTCCGACAGCACGAAGAACAGGATGGCGCCCCGCCTCGCCGCCGGCCGGTAGCCATCCCGCAGTCTGTCGATGTCCAGGGCTGTCTTCTCTGCCAACTTCAGCTTCTCCGATACCTGCAGAAAGACCTCAGTTACCATGGAAACGGAGAGGTGATGACAGCCTGTGCTGGGGGCTGTGGACCCCCCAGACCCTAAATTTTCTGTAAACGACTTGTTATGCTTGCAGCTGCTCTGAGCAAAACAACTTGTTTTCCTGTGTTTGCAGCTGCTCTGGGCATGAGACAGGGGAGTGGCTTTTGGTGGCTTGCAGCTGAAGGATCCTGAGAGCTAGGGCATGGCCATTGGTCAGGGAAGCTGCCTTGAAACACAATAAAGTGGGTATTCTTGGCAGACTTGTTTCAAGGATGACCCGTGTCCCCATGTCTCTGCGCGCATGTATTTAAACCTCTAGGCCCTTGCCCGAGACTTATGGACAGTACTGTAGAACAGGTGGATGGTACAAGCCTGGAAGGCAAGTGTAGGGTACAAAAGGGACCACGAAGCCCTCCCTGGAGTTGACAGTCACTAGGCCCTGCAGGGACTTTGAACTTGAACCCAAGGGGACATCAGGCCATGCCCTTTAAGGCAGAGACTGGAAGAAGATGAAGTTAACCCAACATAGGCCCAGCACATAAATGGAGGGATACAGAATCTATATGGTATTTTTGAATCCTGCATCCAGCCTCACTTGAAGCCATAACTGTAACTCTGCTTTTGAATTGATAATGTCTTTTTATATTTAGAGTAGGCAAGGCTGGGATTTCCATGACTCTCAATTCGAGAAGATTACCCAGCTGCATGGGAATACTCCACCCTCCCCCAGCACAGCCCCATATAGTTAGCCCTTCCTATTTCTTTTTTAAGATTTATTTTATGTATAAAGATTTTGCCTGCATGCACATACGTGCACCACACACACTCCTGTTGCCTGATATAGTCATGAGTGGGCATCGAATCCCCTGGAACTGGAGTTACAGAGGGTTGTGAGCCACCATGCAGGTGCTGGGAACTGAATCCTGGTCCTCTGGAAGAGCAGCCAGGGCTCTTAACTGCTTAGCTATCCTCCAGCCCCAAGGTGGGCTTTTCTGGTCAGATGAGAAGAGGTGATGCTCTCTTGTCTGCTAGGCTCAAGGCTTTGCCTGAGACCCTGAGGCCACTGGGGTGAAACTAGGAGACAGGGCCCTCCCACCTGCACAGAGGTCCCCACCTCTGTGGCTTTGGACTTGGTCTCTTCCAAGGTGTGCACCAGCTCTACATTGTCCAGCATGTTCCCCGTGGATGTGGCCAGCTCCCGCAGGAGTGAGTCCTCAAGGTCCTTTAGCAGGTTCTTATTCTCGCTTGTCTCCTGGATGAGGTGCTCCCTCTGCTCCTCCAGCTCCCGCCTCTCATAGGCCACTAGCACGCTCAGCAGCTGGTCTTCCAGGCCCTTCAGCGTTACTGAGAGGACAAAGAGCCCTCACTGCCCACCTTGAGTCCAGGCTTGACATATACCCAGCCACCTGCAGCTCACTGTCTTCCAAAGTCCCCACCCTTCTGGAGCAGGGGCGGGGTCACCCAAACATTAAGAAGAGACCAGCAGAGACAACTTCCAGGGAAAGAGCAGGGCCACCAGGAGCCCAGGCAGGGTCTCTCTCAGTGTAGGGCCCTGCGTGTCTGCAGCAGATCTGCCCCTTCTTACCAGTGTAGTTGATGACCATGGCCTTCCCAAACACTGATGGCGAGTATCTGGGATTGGCCAGCTTGGTGTTGAGGTACAGCCTGAAGTTGGAATCATAGTCAACCTCTTTGTCCCCCAGAATGATGAACTGGCGGCCTTGGGAAATCTTGATGTTCTTCTCCAGGACACTGTCAATCACGGGGTCGATGTACTCATCCACATCGTGGAACAGGAAAGGGGTCCCGTACTTTATGGACATCTCCAGCTGCTTGAGGAAGTCAGGGTCATTGAAGGAGGCAACCTGCAGGAGAGAGGCGGGCGCTGGGGTGACCCTTCAGCGAACTGAGGGAGAGCTCACACCAGGAAGGTCAGAGGCTAGAGGTAACTAGCAAAAGCTGGAGTCCCAGCGATCCCACTTCTGGGTGTGTGCCCTGGAGGACCGTGAATGTGGACACAGACAGGGCTGTGGAGGTGGCTCAGTAGGCCCAGGCATCTGCTGTGCAAGCCTGGGTTCAATCCCTAGAACTCAGATGGTAGATGGGGAGACTCAGCTCCACAAAGTTGTCCTCTGGCTGCAACATGCATGAAACCCACACCCAAACATAAACAAAATATATATAGATGTTCACAGCAGCACCGCAAAGTGGGAACAACAATGGTGTGGGATTCCCCTCTGTAAGCTGTGAATATGTTTTATTACCATTGGTTAATAAGGAAGCTGCTTTGGTCTATGTCTGGGCATATAGCCAGGCTGGAAGAGACAGACAGAGAGAGAGAGCGAGAGAGAGAGAGAGAGAGAGAGAGAGAGAGAAAGAGAGAGAGAGAGAGAGAAGGCAGAGCCAAGAAGACGCCACCATGTAGCTGCCAAAGAAGGACGCTGGGATATTACCAGTAGGTCACAGCCTCGTGGTGATACATATATTAATAGAAATGGGTTGACTTAAGATGTAAGAGCTAGACCGGGCGGTGGTGGCGCACGCCTTTAATCCCAGCACTCGGGAGGCAGAGGCAGGCGGATCTCTGTGAGTTCGAGACCAGCCTGGTCTACAAGAGCTAGTTCCAGGACAGGCTCTAAAAAAAGCTGCAGAGAAACTCTGCCTCGAAAAAACCAAAAAAAAAAAAAAAAAAAAGATGTAAGAGCTAGCTAAGAATGTGCCTAAGCTATTGACCAAACAGTGTTGCAATTAATACAGTTTCTGTGGGATTATTTGGGTCTGGGCAGCTGGGAAATGAACGAGTAGTCTCCATTTACAAAACCCAGCTGTTCTTCAACTGATGCTGGACCAACAGAATGTGGTATGTTCACACAACGGAATATTGCATGGCTGTAAAGAGGGACAAAGCACCCACACCTGCTACAACATGGTTGAACCCTTACAACATAGAAGAAACGGGTTACAAAAGACTAAATCCTGTATGGTCCTACCCATAAGAGATATCCAGAATAGGTAAAGCCATGGAGGCTGGGGAGCAGTCACTAAGGGAAACATCATTCTTCTCGGTGAGGTAGGGATGGGGGTACTAAAAACATCCTAAACTGACTCTGTTATAGGACTCAGCAAATATGCTAAAAAAGCCACAGACCTTTCTGTTTTGAATGACTAAGAGACTGCTAAGTGAGTCACAGTCCAATGAAGTTGTCACCTCTACTTTCCCTCCCTACCAGCACCTACCCCGTCCCAGGCTCCAACTCCCCTGAGGCCTCCAACCCCCCACCCAGACACACTGGAGCATCTTGTGCCACCAAGCCCTGGCCTGGCCTGAAAGAAATAAAGACAGAAGACATGATTTCCACCTTAAAGACGTTCTCAACCTGAACCCCTAAGCAGGGGAGGGGGGTGGGAGAGGACAAGGAAGGGGCTCTTCGGCCCTCAGGTGGGGCTCAGGGTGGGGCCGCACCCTTAGGTTGTTTTTCTCCTCCTTTCTCTTGATCCAGTTGAGGGCCTGCTGCTGGGGGTCGATGCAGAGCGGGAAGCGGCTGGCCCGGGTGGTAAGGATGCCATTCTGAACTGAGAGCTCATCGGGTGGAAGGCCCTGAGAACCCCACCTGCAAGGGACAACCATAGAGAGCTGGAGGTCACGGGGTCAGCCTTCTAGAATAATCCATGACCTTTCTCAGGGCTGGTTGTGCTTCCTAGCCCTGCAGCCCACCCGCAACCCCAGGTGACGCCCACGCAGACCCCTCTGGGATCCGTGCGGTACCTGCTGATCTCCACATCATCTGTGAGGAGGTTCTCCAATCGGAAAGGCTGGCTAAGGGGGATGTCTCGTTCCAGGATGTCGTTCTGCCACACCTGGTTGACCATCTCATCCCGAAACTCCCAGGTGAAGGCACCCTCGTAGCTCAAGAAGGCCGCGCAGAGTAGGCAGTCACCAAGCAGCTTCACCCGCCGGTGCATTAGCTCATCCAGGTCGTTGAGCCACCTGCAGGGGACCAGGAAGCCATGCTGAGCAGTTCCCATCTGGCCACCACTGATGGGAACCTGCTGAGGACTCCGTCAGTCCTTTGGAACGTGTGCTAAATTTGCATAGATTATGGGTCCCTTCATTAGGTGGGTGATGCCTCTCACCTGACATTTTCTGATCCCAGACCAGAGATGAGCTTGTCGGCCGCGATCAGCCGCCTCTCCATTATCTCTGCCTCCTCCTGCAGCTTCTGCTTCTCCAGGATGGCAGCCTCATATTTGGCCCCCAGAGCCTCCAGCTCCTTCTGGATCGCTGACAGCTCGTTCTGGATCCGTTCTAGCTCCCGTTTGGTTAGGTAGAAATTCCGCTCCAGCCTGGCCACCTGTGTGAAGATAGCTAGCAGAAGGATGGCAGAGGGACTGCCATCTCTGTCTGAATCAGTGGTTCTCACTTCCTACGACTCTTTGATACAGCTCTTCGTGTTTTAGTGACCCTTGAACATAAAATTATTTTCATTGCTACTTTATAACTAATTTTGCTACTGTTATGAATCATTATGTAAATACTGTGTTCTCTGCTGGCCTTAGGTTGACCGCCCGTGACAATGACTGGAGATACTTCTGGGTGAGGCCAACTGGCTTCAAGTAGATAGAGACAGGGCACTGCCAAATATTGTACAATCCACAGGATGTCCTGGCAGGAAGGAGAAGCCATCCCTGCAGCCAAGAGAGCCCAGGCTAAAGAGCCACCGCAGCTTGGGGTGTGGCTATAACCATCTCTGCATTACACACAGGTTCCAACCCCATCTGTCTGCACTGTGTGAGTGGGAGCAGTGGCCGGGCTCCTAAGTCTTTATGTACTTCCAGGCAGGACCTGCCAGAATTTTCCAGCAGGTCTGATCCCAAACGAGGCCTTGGCTCACCTTGTCTCTTTTGGGCTTGATCTCGCGGAACACGTCGCAGTAGCCCATGACGGCCTCCACGAACTTCAGCATCCCCAGCCCTGCCTTGCTCACAGCCTCCATTTCTTCAATTGTGGTGTTGAGAGTTTTCAGGAGGCCTAGAGGTCAAACACAGTGACTGTCAAGCTCTGTCTCAGGGCACATAAAACTGGAGACACGCTGCATGGACAGAGGAAGTGTCGCGAGTGCCCACTCTTCAGGGTCCCGCAGCCTGGAGGTTCTCGAGTGTGGAGTTGAAGGTGGGTATGAAGGGTAAAACCACTGCAATTTGGGACTCCCTGTGACCTCATATGACCCAGACACCCCACCAGACACCCTCCACTCTCTGGGGACCAGGAGCACTCAGAGGGCTCAGACAAGCAGGTGACTGGGATTCAGAAGCTATGGAAGGGTCCCCACCATCACCCCAGCTATGTCACAGAGGTGGAACTAGGCCCAGTGGCATCCAGATGCAGGGGGACTTGGGGTTTCACATTTCATCAGTGAATGTGTTTAATTTAGGGACTGTGAGGGGCACTGGTAGTGGGAGTCTTTCTGCTTTCTTTAAAAGAATTATTCTCTCTCTCTCATATGCGTGTATCACATATATGCACATGTTTTCTCTCTCTTTCTCTCTCTCTCTGTATGTGTATGTTTGTCACACACACACATGCCATGGTGCACTTGTCAAGTGAGGTCAGTTGACAACTTTGGAGTCAGTTTTCTCTACTTTCTGGGGATCTAATTCAGGTCACCAGGCACTCTGAATAAATACCTCTATCTGCTGAGCCACTCCAACCCCCACCCCCAGGAGTAAGGCTGCACACAGCTGTGACAATGGAATCTATGGGGACATTACCCCTCCTGGCAGAGCCCTGGCCAGTGCCAAGAGTCAGCCGGCAGGGAACTTGGGCATTCTCTGACCCTTTCCCTGGTTGGTCCCCAGGTGCACACAGAGGCACGGCATTGGCAAGAGGCCCAAAGGGAAGGTGCTAAGCCACACAGAGGGCCAAGGCAGAACTGGGTTCCCATCAATTCCTGTTTTCCTGCTGGGGAGAGCCAGACCCCTGCTGAGCCAACTGCAGAGAGCCAGCAGCCGCCTCTGTCCCATCTCCAGGGCTATGGTGACACCCAACCCCCACTCACCCTTGATGTTCTTTACTTGACTCTGGGAGATGGAGTCGAAGTCGATCTCCATCAGGGACCTCAGGAAGTTGGGGTCAGACATCATGCCCTTAGCAGTTTTCCAGTTAAGCTCCTTGTAGCCTTTCATGATAAGGATGCACTCGCAGACTGTCTGCACTTGCTTTGGGGGCTTCGCAAATGACCTGGGAGACAGAAGGGCCCCAGGTAAGAAGGGCCAGGGCCCCGTTAGAATTCCTGAGAAAAGACAGGCATGCAGAAGGGTTCCCTGGAGCTGCCTACCCAGGACTAGTGTATGCCAAGTCCCTAAAAGGAAGGAAGGTGGCCCAGGAAAGATCTCATTTGCTAGCCCCACACCAGGCTCCTGGAAGACAGCAGGGAGCAGAAACGTGATGGTAGCCACTAAAATTCCAAAATGGCAGTCCCCAGGCCATCATCAGAGCCAAGCAGTTGGAGCTGCCTGCACTGGGCAAAAGCCTGCACCAGGCCCTGAAGCCAGCACAGGCCCCATAGGCAGCAGCAGCAGCAGAGAGAGAGCAGAGCTGGGAGTGAGGCCAGCGCTAGCCCAGCCTTGAGGTTCAGTGGGTTCAGAACTGGCCTTGGGGGATAAGGGGAAGTCTTGACTTTGCAGGGCATTGGATGCTAATGGCAGGCAACAAGACATGGCTGTCAAGAAGGCCAGGGAAGAGAAAGTCCATGGGTCTGCACATACAGGCAGGGGTGGACGTGGCCTGGTGGGTCCTAAGCTATGGGCAAGTTAGGGGTCAGCCAGAGGTCAAAGTTTTTCTCTCTATAAAGCAGGAGTACAGAGCCAGAAGCTTCCAGCTCCAGCTCCCGCGAGTCCATGAAAGCAATGCATTCCACTTTAAGTCATAATCCAGGACCTAATTTACCCAGAATCCTCTGTTTTCCCAGAATACCATAGAAATGGGGTATTGGAAACACCTAGTTTATAAGAAATAAGTTTTGAGCCAGACAGTGGTGGACACACTTTTAATCCCAGCATTTGGGAGACAGAGGCAGGTGGATCTCTGAATTCAAGGACAGCCTCATCTACAGAGCAAGTTCCAGGACAGTCAGGGCTACACAGAGAAACCCTGTCTCAGGAAAGAAAAAAATAAATAAAATATTTGATAGTTGGTTCCAAAAGTGTCTCCAACTAGTTTAGGTTAAAACAGATTAACAGAAAGCACTGGCCCCTGCCACATGAATCTCTGCAGCCATTCCCACCCCCACCCAGACTCTAAGCTACCCCCTCGCCCAGGCTAGAATAGAGAATTAACAGCCAAGCTTGCCCAGTGACCTACAGATGTCACAAGATCATTTAAGTTTTAAAATAAATATAGGGATGAACCCACACCCAGATTCATGGCATAAAAGACAAATGTGGGCATCCGAGATGATTCATAAGAGTGAGCCCCCCCGGGTTACTCCTCCCATGAGGATAGGGCAGGAGGGCCAGGCACGGGGGCTGTGAAGTCTGCTCCCTGTGCTCAGTCAGTACGCCTGCCACACTGCTTTATGATCGCATGAAATAAGCTGCTTTCGGTACTTGGAGTCTGGTGCTCTTATTGTGAAGTGGTGATCTTTGTTGCAGAGGTTGCAAGTTAGAGGAATGAACATGTAGGGTTTCACACAGCGGCTTCACTCTGAAGGAAACATCTGCAGAGCCAGCCCCTTGGACCTGATGTGACCTCTTAGCAAGTTTTGGTGGCCCAGTGTGCTCCCCCTCCCCCACCAGGTTTAGTCTCTCTTCCCTGATTAGTTTCCCCCAAACTCCCCCCTCTTGCTGGCATTCTATAAATCGGGGCTACAGAGCACAGGGTGCAATAGAATTCAACAGGGGAGGAGGAGGAGGTGCCTCCGGGACTTGCCTGGACCTCTGGCACCTGAGTCAGCCTCCAGAACTTAACGGGCCTCTGAAGGCTGAGGGGACTGGTTCTTCCTTGGTAACCCTGTGCTTCTGCTGCAGGCAGGAATTTGCTCCCTTAGCAGGGTCCAGTCTCCAGATACCAAACATGATGCTCCCCAAGTCTGTGGGGACAGGCCTGCTCTGCACCCCCAGCCTCTAGAACCTGAGCTGTGACCCTTCCCACAGCCACAATACACCCCGGAGCTGGATTGGGTCCTGCATCTCAGCTAGCATCCCATTGCTACCGTGGGCTCAAACCCATTTCATTTAAATCCCAAGTGGCAGTCTGTGTGTCCTTCCCATTTGAGTTTATTAACTCTGACTCACTTACAATGACGTACGGTTCATTTGCCCCATTTCGCTATCAGCCCACTCCATTCCTGGAGGGGGGTGGGACAAGTTGTTCAGGAGAGTCTCCCGGGACCACCTCAGCGTCACAAGTTAGTTACAAATGGGGGCGGCTGTTCCTTTTCAGGGGAGAATGGAACACAGGTACCTTTGTTATCCATCACCTTCTGATTTATGCTTAAGCGTTCCTACAGAGGGGACTGAGTATACTAGAAAGATATTTTAAGGAATTAAAGATTCTGAAACTGTCCAGCTATGACAGTTATATTTAACCTTTAAATGACCCATCAAAGGCAGACTGTAGTTGTTGCGGGGGTTGGGGGCGCGGTTAGCATCTCGATGCACACTGAACTCAAGGGAAAACACCCTAGACACTAACAAAAGATTTAAATAAAAAGAGGAAAACATATAAAGGTGGAAGCTGCTGCCCTTGGGGTGTTATTTTAGGTCTCATAGTGCCATCTTACCCATGTCATGATCTACACACCACAAAAGAAAATCTTCCTAAACAACGCCACGTAAACCCACGCCTGTGTGAGAGAACCAAATGCACACACCAGCCTCACGCACCAAGTCAAATACCCATTGACAGAACCAGAAAGTATCTACAGTTCCCTTATGGATGTAAAGATACGCTCCATTTTATACAAAGTCTTTGGCTGGCTGCCAGTGGTAGAGCACTTGCCTAGTGTGTTTGGGTGAGACCTTGGGGTTTATTCCCTGGCAGGACACACACACACACACACACACACACACACACACACACACACACGGCGTGGGGGGAGAAGGGGAGGGAGAGAGAGAGGTGTTATGGAAAAACACTGTGAGACCTAAAATAGCAACAGTTAGAACAATGCAATACAGAAAGGAAGGCCGTGTTCTTGCCTTTTTTTAAACCACATATGCAAAAGGCCACCTAATGAGAGAAATATAAATTAAATAAAAACGACACACAGACCTCATTTCTGCTAGAAGAGGGGCAAAAATGCAGACACCTCTTTAATGAAGCTATGAGGAGACAGGTACAGATGTGGACTTGGGGTGGGGAGACTGTCCACTGTGCACCCTGAGACCCAGACATCCCACTCTGGAACTGGATCCTACAGGGGACGTGCCAGGTGCTGTGAAGGCTTGTTTGCTGTGTCCTTTGTAAAGACAAAAGATAAGTTTCAAGGAAAGACACAGCAGAGTGCCCACTGAATCAGGTGTGGCACCCATACTGTGGGATCCTCTGGCCAGTTTAAAACCCTAAGGAAGTAATTCTGCATTAAAGCACAAACACGAACTAAAACTTTGAAATTGGGGGTGGGGAGGCGGTGAAATGGCTCAGCCAGTAAAGACCCTTGCCGCCGAGGCTGATGACCGCGTTCCGTCCCCAGGGTCCACATAATAAAGGAGAGAACCCACGCTGGAAAGTAATCCTCTGACCTCCACACAGGGGTCAGAGCATGCACACATACTTGTAATGAAACAAATACATTTTAGATTATAAAAACAGGTAGAACATAGGGCCAAGCAGAAAGGATACAGACAGGTACCACAGGATGGACAGGCAGCCTTTACTCTCCAAACCCTGACTCCACAGTCAGAACCTTGTGAAACTGGTTGCCTTGATTCCATATTAAAATTCTCTGGCTTGGGGCTAGACGGCTCAGTGATTTGGAACACCGCCTACTCTTTCATAGGACCTGGGTTCAGTTCCCAGCACCCACATGGTGGCTCACAACCATCCTCCTGGTGGAGCCTGAACTCCCTGGGTGGGTTTGCCTGGCCTTGGGGGGTGGGGAGCCTCTTTACTATCTGTAAATAGGGGGGTGAGCACGAGGCAGGCCCTGAGTGAGCTCTAGGGGTGTAGGTGGGAGCAAACGTGGTAACGCGTACCTGATTTCAGTCACATCCGACTTGTCCAGCTTCTGTAGCTCCAGCTTGGCAGCCTCCAGGATAGGCATGACCTCAGCCAGGGCTGTCTCGGCCTCAGCCTTCTCTACAGCGATGATCTTGTTCTGTTCTTCTATCTCTATGGCCTTCTCCTCCGCCAGCTTCTTTTTCTCCTCCGCTGCAGAGGGAGGGGCTGGTGAGATGCTGGGGTGCAGCACAGGGAACCTCAGTCGTGTGGGAACCTCAAAGCCAGGCATGGTCATCAGGGAGAGTGGCCAGGGGGTTCTGGTCACTGTGATGGCCATAGGTGTTCACACAGAGAGGACTCTTTGTGGCATTTCCTGCTGGATACTACCCTCTGGGTCCATGTCAGCTGCACCTGCCTGGATACTGCTGGCCAAGGACCCTGGGTGGTGTTGTGACTTCAGACGGCTGAGATGAATCTGTTCCTCCTCTTTCCCCCACAGTCCTCACTCTCTCCCTTTATTTGTGCTCCCCTGCCACAGAGTCAGCTCCTTCTTCTGTGTGGATCCCAGGATCAAACTCAGGCCATCAAGAGTGGCAGCAAGCACCTTTCCCACTGAGCCATCGCTCTGGCCCTTCATCTCCCACCCCACCCTCTGCTTCTCGACATCCCCCCCTTTTATTTATGCTCACTCAGGTCCAGCCCTAGAGATGCCCCATCTAGGGAGAACAGCACCTCAGTCTTACTTCCTTTCTGCCTGGTGACACTGGTCACAGCCTGACGTCACCTTATCATTGGCTCATGTTCTGTCTGATTGCCTCTAAGTCATGGGGACCTCCCGTAACTAGAGCTCAGAGATGACGGTGACACAGGGTTCAGGGAGTACAAGGGGGCAGGCAGTGGCCCCCGGGCTCACAGCCAGCAGAGCCTCAAAATGAGACCCTATTGGAAATGATGTCATCAGCGAAAATGAGGTCACACTGGCTTGGGGACAGACCTGTTCCAGTATCTGGTGTCCTCATGAGAAGCCATGCCTCTCACTGAGTTTATATTGAATTACTACAATGACCCCTATGAATAGGGAAAAAACCACTAAAAAATAACAAAACGTTTAGGAATTAAATAAACAAACATGGAGACACTCAGGGTGGGTGTCCCATGATGGTGGTGGGTCTGGGCCTCAAGGCTTGCTCATGGCTGCCCACAGCACAGCGGTCTCTCAGCAGGGACCTGGAGCAGCCCCGGGCCCTCAGGCGCAGACTGGCCCCAGGGCAGGTGGCCCACACCAGGCACTCGCCTATGGCTGTGTTGGTGGCAATTTCATCTAGCAGGGTCTCGCAGGCAGCCGACTTCTCGGCCAGGACGATCTTCTGCTCGGCCAGCTTCTGGTTGAGCTCGTCTAGCTGGATGGTGGCCTCCTTCAGCTTGTCCAGCCCACCCTCTAGACGCTTGCACTGTGCTGGGGGCAAACAGCGCATGGTCAGTGGTCCAGGCTCCAGGGCAGGAGACTGCATTAGCCGCATTGGGATCCATCCAAGAAGAGAGGGAAAAACTCACTTCTACAAGATGCCATACCCGCTCTAGCTACCAGACTGCATGCAAGGCATTTGCGAGCATGAAGACACTGCTGAAAAACAGTGTGTCTTTTTTGTTTTGGTTTGGCTTTGAGATAGGTTCTCTGTGTAGCCCTGGCTGTCCTATAACTCCCTCAGTAGTCCAGACTGGCTATGAACTCAGAGATCCGCCTGCCTCTGCCTCCAGAGTGCTGAGATTAAAGGTGTGTGCCGCACCTCCCAGCTAACAGTGCATCTCTTAACCAACCGCCAGAGAGCCCTTCCTCAAAAACCCTTTCTAGCAGAGCACACTGGGGACAAGAGGACATCCAGGGCAAAGAAAACAGACCTGCAAACACAGGGCCACACAGAACTAAGAGCATGCAGTGTCTTACCCGCAGGATGAACCGCCCCAAATGCAAAAGCCCCAATCATGAAGGTGCTAGGCCTTGCAGGGATGAGCCTTACTCCTGAACACTGTCCAAACAGTCTTGCCCTGCCCCTGCTCACCTATGTTGTACTGGGTTTTCTCATCCAGCAGTTTTGAGTACGTGTTGATAAAGTCTAGGTAGTTCTTAGGCGTCACGTAGTTGCTGCGCCTCAGCTTCTGCTGGAACTGTTTGCTGAACTCACCCACCGACTGGTGGACCATAACCACATGCTCCACAAGGTCTTCAATATTCTCTGCGGGAATCATGGAATTGTCCCCTGGACAGGAAGGAGAGGAGAAAGCGGGGGTTAACAACAAGGAAAAGGAGGGCTGGAGACAGCTCAGTGGCAAGTACCTGTCTAGCATTATGAGGCTGTGGAGACAGGCCCCAGTACCACAGAAAACAGAGAAACAACATCATCATCATCAACAACAACAACAAAAACTAGGTCCCCAAAAAGTGAAATATTGACCCAAAGATTCAAGAATGCCATTCCTATACATGTGCCTAAAAGAACCAGACACCCAGCCTCCAACAGGTCTGTGGATGCCAGTGTTCACAGGGGCAGAGTGGTAAGGAGAAAGGAATGAGTCCATCTGTGCTGAACGGTAACAATATGGCATGCCCACACTGTGGAGTCCTGTTCAGCCTTGGAAAGAACCAAAGGACTGATGTGGGCTATACCATAAGTGACCCTCCAGAAACACTATACAAAAAGAAAGAAACTGGACACAAAGAAGCAATGTGCCTGGGTCTGTTTACATGGGATACATAGACAGGGAAGAGCCACTGAGTCGGGAAGCAGGTTAGAGGGATCCAGGCCCTGGGGGAGGGAAGTCAGTGCTGTGGAATAATCCTCTGTACCCTGTGAATATGTATTACTCTCATTGGTTAATAAAGAACTGACTGGCCAGTAGCCAGGCAAGAAGTGTAGGAGGAACAACCAAAATAAGGATGTTGGGATGAAGAAGGGTAGAGTCAGGGGAGTCACCAGCAGATGTAGGGAGAAGCAAGATGAGTAGTATGCCATACTTAGAAAAGGTTCCAAGCCACTGGACAGAGTCTACGTAGATAAGAGATATGGGTTAATTTAAATGTAAGAGTTAGTTAGTAATAAGCCTAAGCTATTGGCCAAGCATTTATAATTAATATAAACCTCAGTGTGTTTATTTGGGAGCAGCTGGAGGACAGAAACTTCTGCCTACTAGTCAGTGTTTAGATGGGTGCAGAGCTTCAGTTTAGGATGATGGAAAGTTCTGGTAATAGATGGCGGTGGTGGTTGCATGACACCATGAATGTGATTGATGTTTCAGGTGCACTCAAGATAGAATGGAACAGTTTACAATAGACATATTTTCCCTAAATAAAAACTGATTTCATCAAAAATTTAATTTAAAAAGGAAACGAGCAACTATTACCTGTGGAAACTTCTGGGCCCTTTGATCTATCCATGGTGATTTCTCTAACACAGGGGCCAGCCCTCCTGCCCTGGGAGACTGACCCTCTGCCTTTCCTCAGGACTCAGACACCATCATAAGAAGCTAGGGCTTCAGGAGTGGGGCCCACAACCAACCCAACTGATCCAGAGCCCAGCATGAAACCTCCACTCATGGCGGCTGGGTGGGTACATGCAGCCATTCTGTGACAGGTCCCAGTGTCCAGCACACACTGGCAGAAGGGGGCCCTTTGTGGGAATCTATTGGAATGATTGGCGCTCTCTCCCAGAGCCAAGATCTTGTCACTTGGATCAGCTGATGGCCCGGAATGCAGCAGCCTCCAACAGGATATGAGAGAAGGAAGATAGGAGCAAACACCATTGGTGTGTCCACATTCTGCAGCTCCGCCATGACTCAGATTATACACAGCATGCCTGAAAAAGTCTGCCCACAAGCATCCAGCTTTGCAACATGGTCACCTCAACTTCAGGGAACACATTCTAAGGGAAAAGAACTGTAAACAAATTTCAGGTGGCTTTGTGCACAGAACTGAAACACAGCATGCTGGAGCGGTATGAAGATGACTAGTATACCATGGAAGCTAGCATGCACAGTCACAGCATGGCTGGTAGCCACAGCCCCACAGGGCAAGTGTGACCCACCACTTGTTTCTTGTGAATAAAGTTTTATTGTAACACAGCCACAAACATTTACAAAGCACACAAACATTTACAAAGCACACTGTCAGAATTCAGCAGCTATGACCGAAGCGGATATTGCTACATGGACCTTCACAGTAGCAGCCTGCCAGATTCTAAGTCACAACACCACAACAAATGTTTTCTTGGCTTCTTTCCCAGAAGGACTGCATTATAACTGAAGTTATGGTTTTGGCTTGTTTGGAAGTTAAGGGTTTTTTGTTTATTGAGTTTGTTGGGTACATACTTGTAAAGTTGGAACTATTTACCACCCTGTGACATTGGTCATACATATATTTCAAAATAGATTTAGAGAAAAGGAAAAATCGTGCTGGCACCACCATGGTAGTGGCCTTAAGTACAGTTTTTCTCTACAGAGAACTGAACAGTAATAGGACTGTCTATGGTTAAGGATGTGCCAAAGACAAAATGTTCATGAAGTGTGGGCCAATAAAACTTTATTCATGAAAACAATCAAGGGGCCACATTTGGCAGCAGGCCATGCCTTACAGACTCCTGATCCCTTTGGACTAGAGCAAAATATAACCCCAAGACACAGTAACAACACAAAGCTATTCTTTGCCACCGGGAATCTATGGTGAAGGAATCTGCTGGATCGAAATTCAGAGAAGCGACAAACTTCTTTATGGTCTCCACCACGCTGTCCTTGCAACAGTGGTGGCTTACCTAAAAATGACTTTGCAACAGCATGCAGGGCCTGGGATGGCCATGGCATGAACCAGTCGATTCCAGTGTTGTTCACTAGGCCTTGAAGAGAGAGAAGAAAAAGGATCATCGTGCAGCCCAGAGTGCCTTCAATGTATACTGCGGTCTTTAGTATCGACCAGCGTGGTAGCTCAGCTGAGCACATTCAAGTATGATTTTGTCTCAGCATCTTGTCCCTGTGACACTGGGAGAGAGAAAAGGGGCAACCTCCCCACACCATGCACCCTGCAGTTGGAGAGAATGTGCACACCCGCCTGCCATGCCTATTGGGGATTGAGAGGGACCAGGGACGTGTGCCAAAGGTGCAGGGCCAACTTTCAACTCAAGTGCTACATCCCCATGGGAGCTTGGATGTCCCCAGAGCACACACTATGCCACAGCAGTGGGGAAGGATACCTGGGAAATTCCTGCACCGGGTCCTCAGGGTGTCACCCACTGGTGACATGCCCAGGACAATGTGTAGGTTGTTGGCACTTTTATTCACGAAATATTGCCACACAGACTCCTTGGCGGGGCCCATGCCACACTTCAAGGCTTCCTGCCCAATCTGACTGAGGATGCCGTCCTTTTCTTCTTCAGGGAAGAGCGCAGGGACGATCCCTGGAGGACAAGGATGTAAAGGGCTTTTAGATCTCCGAGTTCTGACCTTGTGTGCAAAAGGAGGTGATGGAGCAAGGCATGATGGGAAGAGAAGAAGACAAGGGCTAGGGTCCAGGCTCAACACACACCGAGATCAAAGCGGTGGGAAGTGAGTGTCCCTGCCTGCCCTGAGGACTGTGCTGGGCACCAAAGTCCATGCACATGTGCCTCTCACAGTAGAGATTCTCGTCACAGGGGGATTTATCTCCCAGGAAGCATTTGACAATGTCTAAGGACAGGTTGCATGGTCACAACTTGAGGGGAGTGAGCTGGTGAGTGTCAAACACCAGCTTGCCACAATGTCGAATTACCTGGGAAGAGAGTCTCTCTCTGGTTAGTCTGTTAATTCATGTGGGATGACTCAGCCCATCATGGGCAGCACCGTTCCCTAGGCAGAGGGTCCTTAACTCTTCAGGGCAGGAGAAAGCTGGAAGCAGGCAGCCTGAGTACATTCATTTCTCTCTGCCGTTGACTTTGCATGTGTAAGGTGACCAGCTGCTCAAGCTTCTACTGCTGTGACTGTCCCTAAAATAATCTACTTCCACCTGGAATCATGACCTAGATGAACCTGCCCTTCCCTAAGGCACTCTGTGCTCGGGGCCAGTGTCGCTGCAGCAGAAATAAAACTAGAACAGTGAGGGTCGGTGTCCAGTGGGACCAGCCTGGTGTACAATGTCGAATCCTGCAAGGCCCAGGACAGACCCACAGTCCCCAATGCCAGCCGTGACTGTAGGTGACTGTGAGCATCGTGCCTTAGATGGCGAGACATCTGTGTTAAGGGGTTCCTATGCAGAGGAGTTCATATTGTGACCAGAGCTGATCACCCTCAAAAGGCCATGACTCTTCCCTCGACTCGGGCACAGACCCCACAGGTGGCCAGAAGGACATCCAGAAAGCACATAGACTGTGTCCATACAGTGAGAATGTAGCCTCAATCTTTAAACGACCCACAAGGCCTTGCATCCCGGTGCCCCTCTACTCCTGTTTGCTTTTGTTTTAAATCGGAGTCTCATGTAGCCTAGGTTAGTCTTGAACTTGTTATATAGCTGAGGAAGAGCTTGGACTTCTGACCTTCCTATGTAGAGAGCAAGAAGTGCTGTGTGAGTATTGTTTGACATGGGCATTTACAGGGTTTACAAGTATGCAGTAACCCTGCCTCCATGTTTATCTGCATACAATAACCCTGTCTCCATGTTTACCTGCATGCAATAACCCTGCCTCCATCTTTATCTGCATACAATAACCCTGCCTCCTTGTTCAACGAAACACCCTGAGCTTGCTTCTGGGGTACTGTGGCTTCTCCATCAGAGAAAGCCCAGAGCACCCGATTCCAGATTCTTTCTGTGTGTCAGCTCTTTCTTCATTCCCTCTTCACCTCTAGTCAAGGTTCTGGGACCCACGGTGTACAAGAATCAGCACTGTTGCTTCAGGCTCCTGGGTGCTGGGAATACACAATGCCCTGTTGTGCCCAGCATAAGTGTGTGTGTTTCCCCTGGTACTGGGGATCGAACCCAGGACCTCACATGCTAGTCAAGCACTCTACCATCGAGCTACATCCCCAGCTACTCCTGAATCCTGCCCATGAGGTCACTATATTCTTGCCTTGGTGTCTCGTCCCTTTGGCACAGGAAACTCCCTACATTAAGATTTTTCCAGCAGTGGCCTCCTGGCCCCTCTACCCAATATGGGAGCATAAATGATGGCCCCCAAAGGCAGCTGACCCCACCCTAGGACATAAAAATATGTTTGCTTATGCTCCCTGCCAAAGGGACTACACTTTGCAGTTGGGACTAGGCAGAGGACCCAGGCAGCTGGGTTTTGTCACAGGAAAGGGTGAAGAGCAGGTTTCGGGTAAGGGGGACAAAAGCAGAAAGTAGGGTGGCGTGAGCCAAGGAGCTGGGCTGGGGCAGCCTCTGTAAACCAAAAAGGACAAATTCATATATCTTGGACCTGTTCACGCCTCGGTGTCACCTCCAGAAACCTGGCAGACCCACAGGGATGTTGGAATGAACTCATCTTCGGGCGGTTTGACGAAGGGCCACAGGAAGGAGACACACCAGCTTCCAGAGTGCTGCTCCGCAAGGCTCACTATTGCAACTGCAATCCTTATGTATCTCTGTGTGTGCTTCCGTACCCACCCCTCCCTGCACATCTCAGACTCTGAACCTCACGGACAACAGAGGTCATGGGCACTGGATTTCTTGCAAAACCTGAGATAGGTCCACAGTGTCTCACAGAGCTGACACGCACATGGCTTCAGGCTCAGGGACTCACAGGACAATCCTGGTGGCAATGGGGAGAACAGTAACCGATACACCCACAGCAGAAGAGGAGGGCTCACCTGCCTGGCTGAGAACTGCAGGGGTTTGTGTGACAGCATAGATTGCCAGGCCTGTCTCAGACTGCAGTGGGAGGTGGAGCTGGACATTCCTGCCAGCGGGTGGGCAGTACCTGAGGTCAGCATGTTGTTGATGAGTTCTAGGAAGCCCTCCTCAGCCACGTGCGCATCTGTAAACAGGAAGATCATCATCTTGTTCTCCAGCCCTAGCTTCAAGTACAGGCTCTTCAGATCTTCCCGGAAGTTAGTCTCCGAGTAGCCTCGGCTCAACAGGATCTCAAACACCTGGGGAAACAGGCAGGCAGTGCCCACTGAGGCAGGGGAAGGCGCTGAGCACAGCAGGAGAGTGCGTAGGTTTGCATGCCCCCAAGCATGACGTCGCTTGAGGCGCACAAGTATGGAAGTCGGATGATTGACAAGTGTCCTGTGTGTGCTGCACACACGTGTCAAGGTGTGAGTATAAAAGGTGCGTGGTGCTATGTGGAATGTGTGTCTGGAGAAAGGGCAGGCCACCTGTGAGTCACAGGGAGGACAAGCAGAAGACCTGCAACCGCAAAGGCTGGTGATGGTCGCGCAGATTGGTGACTAGATCAAAAGGCACGCTTAAAATGATGGACTGTGCCAGCTTGGTTTACAGCTCTTTAAAGCAATTTCATCTTTTCTAGACTCAGATTTATACTGATTTTTGTTTATGTGTGTGCGTGTATGTCTGTAAGTGAACCACATACATACAGGGACCTGTAGAGGCCACAGGAGAGCCCTGGATCCCCTGGAGCTGGAGTTACAGAAGTGATGAGCTGCAGGCGTGGCAGTCAGCAATGCCACCCACAGCTCCTCTCACTCCTCTCAGGTTTGGCCAAGCCCCCCCTCCCCCATGTTCCCACAGTTCCAAATTCACGGGCACAGCCTGTGTCTCAAGCCACTGCAAGTTAGACACTTTGCAAATTCAGGCGAACGGGACAAGAGCTGAAGGCCTTTGCCCCAACTCTTTACGCAGAATCCCCCTCACCTCGTAGCCGGCGGTGTAGGCTGCCAGCCTGGCCAAGGACTGCTTCCCAGAGCCGCCCACACCCACCAGCAGTGCGTGGCCGCGGTCCATCCGAATGATGCGGTGCACACGCGTCAGGTGCTCCAGAGCATCGTCGAATAGCACCAGGTTCATCTTGGTGTTGACTTCATTGTACTCCTCAAGGATTTCCTGAGGGGAAAGGGTCCATGAGCCCACCACATTCTATGAGGCAGGCTCTCTCCTTCGCATCAGGAAAGATGAAAGATGCAGAGGGCTGTCTTCTGCCTCAGCGTCCAAGGCTGAGTACATAGTCGGATCATTGGGACATGTGGGGCTGGAGACCTAATTCCTGACATCAGGATTGCAGTCAGCTGGGCGTGGGACAGGAGAGACGGCTCATCAGGGAGATGCTGCTCTTCCCAGGACCCAAGTGCGGTTAGAGCACACCATCAGGTTGCTCACAAATGCCTGTGATTCCAGTTCTAGGGAGTCTGATGCCCTCTTTTGGCCTCTGTGGGCACCTATACTCACATGCAAGCATGCATGCATACACTTGCTTTCATCCATACATGTTCACACACACACACACACACACACACACACACACACCCCACATATATAACTAAAACTAAAGGAAATATCCGGTCTGCTGGGTGTCAACTTGCTACAGTGAACTGCGGCTGGGTGCGAAATATCCCGTATGGACAGAGCAGGAGGCAGGCAGTCCGCACCTCGAACAGTGCCTTGGCGGCCTCATAGTCCTGGATGTCCTCATAAACACGTGGTTCATCCTCGTGCAGAGCCGTCCGGAAGTCCCCAAACAGGATGGGGTCCCTCATTACAGCGTCGTAGTCATCGCTAAAATGCTCCTTCACCAGGGTCCCTATGTGATCTTGCACCTTGAAACAAAAGCAGGTTAAGGCCCCAGGCATACATAAGGTCCACAGTTGCAAACATTTGGCAGGAACAGAGAATTTACCATTTTCGGTGGGATAATTTGCCCAGACCTTCCCTAGTGGCGCCTATTCTGCTGTGAACATCCTGTGTGAGTTGGTTTTGTGAGAAACCTGTGTTGGTTTCTTTTGGCTTTATTTTTTTCTAAACCCTCTTTTTTGTTTGTCTGTTTTTCAATTACATTTTCTTGTTTATTTATGCTTGGGGGCACACGTAGAGGGCGGGAAATAACTTCTGGGCGTAAGTTTTCTCCTTCCACCATCTGGGCCCCAAGGATGGACTCGGATCATCAGGCTTGGCTGCAGTGCCCACTGAACCATCTTGCCAGCACCGCTGGCATGTGTCTTACTCAGACTTTACGTGGGGTTTCCAAACACTAAGGCGTTGTGCATGCTCACCAGCTGCTTGTCTACTTCGTTGATGAGCCGGTCATGGAAAACCCGCAGGCACTCATTTCTCCACACCCTGACCATTTGAGTCACTGTCTGAAACCTACACGAAGGAAGGGCAATGTTGTCAGTCACCAGGTCTCCTGGGGGGAAGGGGTTCGGGTGGACAGGGGAGCACAAGCTGGAAGCTAGCAAATTAAATATGGAGGTGACAAAGTCATCACCCACAGCTCATCCTACTGTAAGGAGGGAATGGAACCTTTTTGCCAGTCACACAAAGAGCCCAAAGCCTGTGTGAACTTAGCATAAGTCTCAGGGCTGCTCCTTTTCTTGGCCCTACTTCTAGAACTTTCTCTAATTCTAGTAAAGAGCCATCACCCCGTCCAAAAGACTAGGAACAGGAAGACCGCCACTGTAAACCATTCACGGTCCTCCAAGGCAGGTCAAAGACCACGAAGAGCCCTCTGCCATCCCTCAGTGTCGCCGGCTGCTGGTGTGGATCCACATAGTTCGGTCCCTCCCTGCAGATCCACAGGGACTGAAGCTGCCCGGGAAAGATGGGAATCTGGCGTTCCTGAGACTCTTCAGTCCTAACCCTTTCTGTGCTATGTCTGGTGACTCCCGGAGGTGCACCATCCTCCACCCAGCTGGAAATGCTTTAGCCAGACTAGCCGCAGGCTCCACGATCTATCCAGCTGCAGGGCTGAGCAGGTAAGGCAGCAAAACCATCCCACTGGAGGGACCAAGACTCTGTACACACCCCAACTTCGGGGGTCAAGGAGCATTAGCTGTCACCCTAAGGGTTTATCTGTTTTCTCCATTCATACACTCACGGATGCTGTGTGATTCACTGACACATTTTTGTGACCTGTTTGATTCATTGAGAAGTTCTAACCAAAGCCGTCATTCAACCTTCTAACATCATTCAACCCTTTAATATAGTTCCTCATGTTGTAGTGACCTCCAACCATGAAATTATTTTCACTGCTAAAACTTTGCTACTGTGATGAATCATGATGAATCATGATGTAAATATCTGTGTTTTCCCTTGGTCTTGGGCAACCCTGCGAAAGTTTGGGAATGGCCGCTTTAGGGTATATTTTAGTAAAACAAACAAGCCCCAAACTCACCGATCTGGATTAGTGAGGACAAGACCATTGAAAACTCGGGACAGGTCTCGAAGGTTGAAGATGTAATGGAACTTCGAAGGGGTGGGAGGGAGATCTTGAACAATATTTTTGTAAAGTATTAACGTGCAGAATGTCAGTTTCCGGCTCACGCCCCCGATGCTCTCATTAAAGGTCTTTAAAAAAATGAAAAGAGCGTCATGTCTATCAGTAGAAGAATGGATGAGAGAAATGTGGTGGCTTCATGACAGACTAGCGTTTGGTCAGGGAGAGGAATGGAACACTGACTCATGGATGCATCTTGAGAACCTGGTGCTAAGTGAGAGAAGCCAGGCTGCAGAGGCTGTGTGGCTTCCAGGGACTTGGAGAGAGGGGAATCTGTAATGGGTACAGGTTTCCTATGGTTTAAAAAAATGTTCTATTTACACAGTGAGACTAGTTAGCAAGACTGAATGGACCAAATGTTTCTAAATTGCATGTGTTAAAGTGGCTAAAATAATACATTTTAAATTATGTGAATTTTACTTTTTTGCATGTGTGCGTGTATGTGCATGTGTGTGTGTGTGTGTGTGTGTGTGTGTGTGTGTGAGTGCATGTGGGTGTGTATAGCTCACTATTTGACCTGCTCTGACTGCCTTGCGGGGTATTCAACAGTGGTATATGACCTCATCTATAGTTAAATAGCTTCCTACAAGGCTCACAGTTCTTCCTGCTCCTCACACCACACTCTCCCCTCCTGGCCAAAGCCTTGGAGTGCACAGACCCCACGCTAGGGTGAATAAATCAGCCCTGCACACGCTCCCACCCAACACGTTGTCCTCCAGTTCAGACTTGTGGGGAGAGCCCAGTTACCGAGGTGTGGCCCTTCAAGATGGAGTAGTAGATCAAGCGCAGAGACTCCTCCGACGGGAAAGGGACGTTGAAGACACTGAACAGTGAGAGGAACCTGGGGTCCACCTCATTGCGGCCCCCTCCTGCCTTCCCCATGGCGGCGATGAAGCCCAGGTCCCGGATACTCTTACAGTTGAGCTCTTTCCCGCGGTCGTATAAGAAGCCCTTTTCCAGCAGCAACTTCAGCAAGGCAATGGGCTGCTGGGTGCCATACTCATCCACCTGGGAGGAAAGAGAAGAGCTGTATCGAAAAGCAGAGCTGGGCAAGGCAGTGCCAACCTCAACTGCTCACCTCTCCTGTTTCCCCCTGAGCATTCGGGCTTGGCCTTGCAGGGCTTCCTAAGCCAATAACTGCCTATTCACACCCGAGGCTTAAAATCTGTCTCCTTCACCACACTGCATTCCATGAAGGCAGCGACTGCTGAGGCTTACACGCCTCACAGTGCCAGTTTCCCGAGAGGAGTTCAGCAAATGGAATGGATGGATGGGTGGAGAATGGATGGATGGAAAACTGGGTGGGGAAATGGATGAATGGGTGAGTGGGTGGATGGATGGATGGATGGATGGATGGATGGATGGATGGATATGAGGGTGGATGGATGGGTGAATGGATGGATGGATAGATGAGTAGGTGGCTAGGTGCATGGGTAGGTGGGTGGGTAGTGTATGGGTGGGTGGGTAGATTAATGGGTAAGTCGATGGATAGATTAAAGATGAGTGGGTGGACGGGTGGATGGATGGATAAGTAGATGGATGGATAGACAGATGAGTAGGTGGATGGATGGATGGGTGGATGGATGTGTGGGTGATGTGGGATTCCCCTCTGTATGCTATAAATATATTTTATTACCATCGGTTAAAAAGGAAACTGCTTTGACCTATGGCAGGGCAGAAGATAGGTAGGCAGGAAAACTAAACCGAATGCAGGGAGAAAGAAGGCAGACTCAGGCAGATGCCATGTAGCTGCAGAAGGATAAAGATGACAGAACCTTACTGGTAAACTATGAACCTTATGGCAAAATATAGAATAATAGAAATTGGTAGTTTAAGATGTAAGAATTAACTAAAAATACGCCTGAGCCATCGGCCAAACAGTGTTATAATTAATATAGTTTCTGTATGATTATTTGGGTTTGGGCAGCCAGGAAACAAAAGTGCAGACTCTTTATAAAATGGTGCCCAATGTGGGTAAGTGGGTAGATGGATGGTAAGTCGGTAAATTGATGGATGAGTAAGTGGATGGATGGATGGGTGGGTGGGTGGATGGGTGGGTGGGTGGGTGGGTGGATGGGTGGATGGGTGGGTGGATGGGTGGATGGGTGGATGGATGGGTGGATGGGTGAGTGGATGGGTGGATGGGTGGGTGGGTGGATGGATGGGTGGGTGGGTGGATGGGTGGGTGGGTGGATGGATGGGTGGGTGGGTGGATGGGTGGATGGATGGATGGATGGATGGATGGATGGGTGGATGGATGGATGGATGGATGGATGGATGGATGGATGGATAAGTGGATGGATAGGTGGATGGATGGGTGGATAGTTGGGTAGATGGATGGGCTTTTACAGATTCCTTAACATACGGATGAAGAATAAAAGATGCAGGTCTGTGGATAAATGAAACAGGAGGTAAATAGGTGACTGAATCCACAAGTGGACAATGTATAGCTGGTCAGACATGTTGCAGGTGTATAGAGTTAAAAACACTTGCTGCTCTTCCAGAGGATCAGAGTTCTGTTCCCAGCTCCCATGTCAGGCAGCTTACAACCACATGTAACTCCAGCTTCAGGGGATGACACCTTCCTCTGGTCTTTTGGGTTCATGTGGCATATATACACACAGGTACACACCCATAAAAATAAAATTTAAAATTAGTCTTAAATAATGCAAATCTTAAAAGACATGAACTTACACACTCACACACACACATACAGACCTATCCCACCTCTATAAGCTCCGCCCACCTTTGGCATGTTCATGTCATCCATGAACACCAGAAGGCGCTTCCCCATGGGTGGACCATATGTGTCCTTTGTCCGCTTCTCCACATTTGCTTCTAAATTTCTCTGGATGTCCAGGGATGTGGTGCGTGAGGAGAAACTGACCATCAGCACAATCTGCAACAGAGCAGAGGGGAAACAACTGGCTTCCAACTTACGGTCTAGAACTGATGCAGGTCCGTGAGTCATCATTTTTAAGAGCTAAAGCCAGAGGTGGACATGATAGCATGCTCGAGAGTCAGAGGCAGGAGGATCTCTATGAGTGCAAGACCAGGCCAGCCAGGGTTATACCTGTCCTAACAATAACACCCTCTTTCCTCCTGTTAGGTTGTATGCTGCCACTCATGAGCCTTGGAACAATGCAGGCTGTGGAATGCTGTCCCCAAGGCCACACTGTCTTGAAACCAGAGAGGCTGTGATTTCCCACAGGAGACCCTCCCAAGGTTGGACCCACTAGCACCCCCTCATCAAGGGGTGGAGGATTAAAAAGACTCCAGACCCTCTCTACAATATACAGCCTAAACTATTATCTACATATCGTCCGGCTTCTGAAAGGGACTCTAATCACACTCATTTGGTTCACCGAGCTGGACTTGGTAGAATTGTTCCTTGGTCCTTTCTATCCAGGTGATTAGAAAGCCACATGATGGTATGTGGGAGGGGAAAGTGTCATTCTACCTTGGTGGCCTCTGAAAGGCAACTGTCTGACCTTTAAGAGCCTGAAAAGATGATTTCAATGACATCTGCTGTACCACTCTCTACAGCAGAAGAGTTTTAAACATAAATTGCTTTCAAGGCAACTGCAGGTTAATTAATAAGGAAGCTAAAGAAAGCATGAACAACCAACCTGAGGCTTCCTGCTGGACCTCCTAGCTAGAGGGAAAATGTTCTTTGTCCAGAGACAAAGGTCTCTCTCTCTCTGCTCTCTCTTTCTTGTGCCCTTAGAGGAACTATTCTCATACTATACTCATAGAGTGCGTGTGTGTGCACACGCTCGCGCACACACACACACACACACACACACACACACACAGATGCTCATATACAGCCATATACCAGCCCAACTGGACTGCTAAGGCACACAGCTCGGTAACCCCTGGGGTTCAATCAGTGAGGTATTTAAACAACTTCCCAGCTGGTGCCAAAGTTGTCTGTGGACCACACTTTGAGAACAACTGACTTTTCAAGTGTCCTTCAACCCCGCTGGCCATGAATACACATGCATATGTGCCAATGGTCAGCAGCTAACTGGTTGTCTGTGTGTCTGTCTGCTTGCAGCCAGTGAGGTCTAAGGGCAGGGTCCTAGGAAAGCGAAGATGCACACAGAAGGCTTGGAACACAAATTCCTCTTGAAGCCTCCACGGACCTGTAAGTCTCAGCTTCTAACAGCAATCCTGTGCCCTCCACCGTGACACCTTTAAAACTAAATATGCTGCATTGCAAGTGACTGCATCAGAGGAGAGAGGCAGGCAGGCCTGACTTATCCAACATTTCTCGCAGAGTCAGCTGGGCACAATCTGTCCCTGAGGCCCATGTGGCTTCCAAAAGCCACAGGAGTAGAGAAGGCACAGAATTAAAAGCATCAGAGAAGGAAGCAGGGGACATCTCTGCCTTCTTTGTTGAGAAAGAGTCTCTCTATGTAGCTCTGGGTATCCTGCGACTCACTATGTAGACCAGGCTAGCCTAGTAATCATGGGCACCTATCTGTCTCTGCTTCAGAGTGCTGGGATTAAGTCATGTGCCACCACACCCGACTGTCTCTGTCTTCTGAGGTTCCAGAGCTGAAATAAGCATCTCTTACTTTAGTGGTTTGAATAAGGTGTCTCTGGCATTTGAATGCTCGGTCCCAGGTTGTTGGCAATGTCTGGGGAAGCTTAGGAGGTGTGGCCTTGCTGGAGGAAGGGGCAGGCTTTGAGATTTCAAAAGCCACGGGCCATTCCCAGTTAGTACTTTGTTTCCTGCTTATGGTTGAGATGCGAGCTCTCAGCTGTTCCTTCCGCCGTGCCTGGTGCTTCTGATACACTTCCCCATGATGGTGATGGACTCATCCCTCTTGACCCTAAGCCCTGAAATCAATTCTTCCTTCTCTAAGCTGCTGTGGTCATGGTGTTTTATCACAGAAAAGAGAGTAACCGGTATAGTGACAACCGAAACAGAAAAGCACAGGGTGGACGGAATCAACAAGAGCAGACTGTGAGAACAGAAAAGGGTTAGAGCCAGTAGAGGGGCAGAGAGAGCATGAACAGGTCCCTCGGGGTGACAGCATGTGGAGAACGCACCCAGAATCCTCCTTGCCACCTGGGTACACCCTCATGTTCCCAGTATCCCCCTCATACCCCACCGTGAGTCCCCAGAGAAGGTCTATGTGAGCTGCAACTCCCCCTGTGCTGGCGGCTGGCCTGGGGCCCTGTTCATAGCAGGCCTTCCCACATGTGACCAAGTTCTAGAACACGCAAAAGGATCCCAGAGAATGTGATAGCTAACCTCCACGATGATCCCCCATCACCTGTACCCCAAGTCCAATTGAGGGCGTCAGAGGACTCCCTGTGTGACCCATGTAGCATGGAAGAATATGAGTAGATGGTATAGGCAAGGCTATGTCCACGCCCTCTCTCAGTAGCTCCTTCTTGTGTTCAACAGGGGTCATTTAGGCTGTACACGGTCCTATGAGGCTCCATTTGACAAGCTGCTTTTAACTCCATTTTGAGGGAAAAGGATTCCTAACCTCTGGGGGGGAGGCGGAAAAGGCACCATTGGCCTTGTACCACCATCCAACACAGGCTGAATAAGGACTTATTCTTGGGAGTAGAAAAAAGCCATGTTTACTGGGGAGAACCAAAACTGTGGGGGCACACGAGTGTGTTAAAACAATGTCAGGGAAACCAGGCCTAAGGACTTATCAGACCAGACCAAAGAAAGTGTGGAACTCCCTTGTCTGGACCCCATAAAGCGATAAACACCCAATACTGCGATGACCCGGCTGCACAGCCTATCGTTACACCCAATACTGCAATGGTCCAGCTGCACACTGACCTATAGTGACACCCAATACTGCAATGGCCCAGCTGCACACCGGCCTATCATGACACCCAATACTGCGATGGCCCAGCTGCACACCGGCCTATCATGACACCCAATACTGTGATGGCCAGGCTGCACATGGGCTATCGTGACACCCAATACTGCGATGGCCCTGCTGCACACTGGCTATCGTGACACCTAGTGTGCATCGAGGACCAAGGACTTGCTGACTTGGCTCTGTGCCTTGCTGCTAACACAGAGTACTCAACTGCCGGCTGGTCCATCTGTTCACCTGTCTGGACCTGGCCCTGGCCTGCTATTTCCTGACCCGGTTCAGCTTTTTCACCTGGCAGCTAAGGATTCCACAGCTGTGCTCTCAAGCCTGACCCCAGCAGCCCCCTTCTGGCTCTGATTGGGTTCATTATCGTCGATACAGACTCTTGACACACTTCCGAGACCCCTTGAGCTCTGCTGTGTCCCCTCTGTAATCCATATATAAACATACAGATAAATGGTATATCTAAGGTGTGTTGTGAGAGTTAGTAACAGTCATGAAAATAGCAATAAAGAATTGGCATTCACCTTGCCCAGGCTACCAGGGTAGGTGGACCTTGTGATAACTAGTTGTTATCTGTTTAGAAACTGCTAAACCTAGGCAAGGTGGTGGTGGCACACGCTTTCAATCCCAGCACTCTGGAGGCAGAGGCAAGGCAGATAGATCTCTCTAAATTTGAGGCCAGTCTGGTCTACAGAGCAAGTTCCGGGAAAACCAGGGCTACATGGAGAAACCCTGTCTCGAAAAATAAACAAAACTTCTAGACCTTGTGAATTTCTTCTTATTTAGTAGACTCTGACATTGTGAAAAGAAACACATTTGTCTGCATTTCTGGTATAGCGAGTTTCTAACACTACGTCACAAGGAACTTGGTGACTTCTGCCGTGTTGATTTCTGCCATGAAGGAAGCCTGATGCCCTTGCATGTCACTGCTGTGGATAGAATTTGCCCCTTCTCCCATGCATTGGAGCTTCAGAGGCTCCCAAGACCGCTGGAGGTGATCGGATGGAGGGTAAGACTCACGTGGCTTGTCTTTTATGAAAGTGGCCTCCTCTGGCAGGCTTGCTCCTTTTCACCGTTGCTCCCCCACCCTCCATGTCCCCACACACCACAAAGGCCCTCCTTGCCTGTCTGACAGCAGCACCATGCTCTTGGACTTCCTGGCTCCCAAGAGCTGAGTTAAGTAACTTCCACAGTCACAGATCTTCTGTTATAGCAAAAGTCTAAGACAAGCACAGTCAAGCATTCCTCAGAGAGGCCCACGCTGAGGATCTAAGACCTCTAACCACATGAAATGCCATCTTGGAAGATGGGCATCCAGCCCTAATCAGGCCTTCAAATGAACGCAGCCTTCACCAACCTTAACTACAATTCCATGAGGGAACCTGAACCTGAGTCACCCAGCTAAGCCACATCAGAGTCCTGACCCCTGCACTGAGAGGTAATAAGGGCTGTGGCACTAAGACACCCGGTGCTGGGGCAGCTTGTCACACAGCAACAGGTAACTAATACAAACACTTACGTTGGTCTCCTCGCTCAGATTCTTAAGGAAGTTCTGGGTAGTAGCTGTCTTAGAAGTGCCTGATTCACCCACGAAAAGAACGGGGTGCTTGATTTTAACCATCTGCTCCAGTATCCAGGTGGTGCGGGTCGTATCTACTGTGTGAACTGAAAGATAGAAGAATCGGGGTGTCACAGGAACTCTGAGCAGTTGACCACCTGGCACTCACACAGAGTTCTGTGCATTCAGTAAGAGGCAGCAAACTCTGAGCTCTGGGATTGGAGAGGTGGTTCAGTGGGTAACAGCCTTGCTCTAGAAGCATGAGGACCTGTGTTCAAATCCCAAGCATGTAAATTAAAAGTTGTGTGTGACTGTGTGTGCCTTTAACATCCATATCAGGGAATGGAGTCAGGCAGAACCTGAGAGCCTGCTGGCCAGGCACTATAACCAGGACAAGCTGCAGGCTCAGTGAGGGGGCCTGTCTCGAGGCGGGAAGGTACATAGCGTATAGAAAGACACCGGATAGAAAGACACCGGACAGCCTGTTCATGATTTCACAAATGTGGCCAGGCACATACACACGGATGCATACACGCACGTATGCACACACACAAAACACATGCACATGTGCACAGTTCTGTTTTGATTCTGGCTTGGTTTTTTTGAGTCAGGATATCTCTGTGTAGCCCTGACTGTCCTACTTGCTCTGTAGACCAGACTGGTCTTGAACTCAGAGATCTTCCTGCCCCTGCATCCCAAGTGCTGGGATTAAAGGCGTGCGCCACCACTGCCTGGCATTTGTTTTGCTTTGTTTTTAAGTCATGTTCCAGCTGCAAAGGTGAATGTGAGTTAAGTCTAGCCTCGGCTTCCCAGCAGTTCCATGGCTTTTGAAGGTGTGATGTCTGCCCAATCAAAGTGTATAATTGGGTATAACGCATTTCCTAGGCAAAGCGGTTGTGGCAGCTCCGCCGACTTCAACCACCCTGCTCCCCGAACTCCATCTGATTAGCACTCAGAATGAAAACCCCACTTCTCCCCGACTCACACCTGAGGGACCTGAGGGACCGGTTTCCCGGAAACCTCTGCTGAAGGCAGCATCATCACACAGTCAGGCCCAAGCCACCCACTCTCCCGTGGAAGACTTCAGTGGGCGGGGCAGGGGGACTGAGAAAATGCAGGTGTCTCGCTCCAGAAACACCATGCACCGGACCAGACATGCTTACTATGTTATCATACAGGGTGGACCAGGGCACTCAAGGTCCACACTCATTGTGAACCTCTGCTGTGGCTTCCCTCCTGCCCTCCCTGTGCCCAGCCAGCTCTGGGGCTGGGGTGTCCTAGGAGATGTAAAGGAAAGTGGAGAACAGGCTATCACGGGCATCGGTTTGCAGGGGAAACCCCAGGTCACACACACAGAAGTGCTCAGAGGCGCAGGACAAAGTGGGACCACAAGGGACCCATGGTGCCACCCTCTAGTCACTCCCAGGCAGTTCCACGGATGGCACTCAGTTGCCAATGAGGCCAAGGTCGTCTTCTCACGCCCACTCACACCCACTCACACCAGGCAGCTGAGACCAGGGCTGCTGCTTACACACCCAGGATGTCGACAAATTTCCTCTCGTGGCTGTGAATATACTCAGGAACTAGCTTGCTCCACGGGATCCAGTGGTTCCGCTTGGGGTCAAAATGGAAGTCGTACAGGGTGGGAAGATGCCCTGAGGGGAACAAGGGTCTGTGTTGTTTTGGTCATAGACTTGGGAGCAGGCTAGGGTCTAATGCATCTGGAATGAGCTGCCTGTTCACCTCAGAGCACACTCAGTCTTGCGTGCTATCCTTCACGGGATAGGCCTTCAGGGAGTACTCAGAGTTGATGCTGGCCTCTTGTGGGTCAGAATCTGGGACTTCTGAACCAGTGCTACCTTTTGGAGTTAGCCACCAGTCCTTCCTTAGAGACACAACCCCGGGTGCAAAGCCATGATCCCACCGTTACAGATGTTGGTGGGCCAGGCAAGGGTAGGGGCAAATAAACAGAAAATTTTGATCCAGATGCTGAATTCTGAGACTGGAGAAGTACAGGTATGACCCATGACCCGTGACCCATGACCCATAAGGATGATATCTGGCAAAGACAGGGTGGGAAAGAAAAGAAGAAGCATGGAGTCAAAGATAGCTCCAGAGCTGGAGCTGCACCTGCCATTTGCACCCCTTCTCCAGACCGTTTCCTCGCCAGGATCCCCATTCACACGTCTGCCCTGCCCATCCATCTCTCAGACCACTTCTCCAAATGGAAGGCTACCTATGGGCTCCACCTGGTTCTATTTAAGGGTGGATATATTCGCACAAAATTTAAAACCCTTTATAAGGTACTCTCCTATGACTTATCTGCTGGTCTATGAGACATTTGGGGGAGCCCAGAGGAAAATGGGGAACCCTGGAGTGTGTCAGGTATGGAGAGCTCAGCCAGAGCCGGAGCAGAAGAGGCTAAAATGGAGTCAGAGGCACCGCCTCCTCCTGCAGTGGTGACCCAGGGATTGGCCTGCTGGAGCAGGTAACACACTTAAAGCCCTGAGCATAGCACCGGCCACACGACACAGGCAGGAACAAGGAGAAGCAAGTCCACCTCCTCTGTAAGCCTGCACCAAAGAAGGGGTCAGGATTCCTACCTGGGAGCTCTCCAGGACGGGCCCAGATCCCTTCCGTGTCTGCGGTGGGCATCGACGAGAGGCGTTTAATGCCCTCGTCAAATTTGACCCTCCCCTCCTCGAGCAGGGAGGAGCCGAGTGAGCAGTAGAGAGCCTCCAGGAAGAAGCACTCCAGCAGGTCAAGGTCCTCGATTTCCCCTTCTAGTAGCGAATCCATCATCTTGGTTAACTGGGTTACCTGGTCACAGAAAGCCCGTCTCAGCCCCTCTTTCTAAACCCCATGATGTAATCTGTCCTGAGTACTGGGGTTCCCTATCCCATGGTGAGGGCATCAATACCCGCCATACTGGTTTGGACACATGGAGCCTGGCCCCTTAGCTTGCATGGGAGGGAGGGGTCACAAGAACTGACCCTGACATTCACCCATCAGCCATCTCTGCTCCCTTTAAGCCCCTCCCCTACCTCAGGGGTCCATCGCTCAGGAAGTCTGCCTTTTCCCTCCCTCAGCAGTGGAGTGTTCTTACCATGTTCAGGTCCGTCTGAGGAACCACCATCTTGAGCCTCTCTCCTTGTCTCCCGTCCACTATCCCTTCTATAATCATGTCGATGAGCGGGGGCACGTATTTCTCAAAGAGGTCATTTAAATACTTTTGCTCTACCTGTGGCAGAGAGACCCAAATCCCTTTCAAGAATCCTTTTGTTTTTATTTCTGTTTTTTGTTTTTCCAAGACAGGTTTCTCTGTGTAGCCCCAGCTGTCCTGGAACTCACTCTGTAGACCAGGCTGGCCTCGAACTCACAGAGATTCACCTGACTCCTCCTCCCGAGTACTGGGATTAAAGGTGTGCACCACCGGGCCCGGCTCAGGGATCCTTTTAACTGGAAGTTAATCAAGGGTTTTTCTTGTCCCGACAAAGGCGAGAAATAGCCGTGGCGATGAGTTCAGCAGGTGGCAAACCCCAGATTTGCTTTTCTGGCTACCCTCACTTCCCTGTGCTGCCACAATGACCCCACACCTGAGTGGCGGGAGATAACAGGTCCCGTTCAACAGAAAAGTAGCTGATGGTCCTTGAGTTCAGGCATCGCAATTGAACTTTCAGGGGAGAGTTTAACGTAATGTTGGGTGTGCAGCTGGAGGGCAGGCTCAGCGCTTTAGATGGAATACGAAGGCTGGAGCCGTGGCTCTGCCTTAAGAGCACTGGCGGCTCTTACAGAGGAATTGGGTTCTCCTATCTGCCTTCTTGCATAAATCAGTTGATCCCTGGCCTAATCTGCCAACATCACCACCCATCTCACCAGCACGCCTGCCGCAAAGGTTCCTCGGGCTGTGTGCTCAAGGACGCACCCGGCAGGAGTCCAGCGTTGCTGGCCGTGCTCCAGCTGTCTAAGGATGGTGCTCACCTTGCTTTGTATTTCTTGTTGCAGCCATTTTTTCCAGTATGGCTGGTACTTCAAGTTCTTAGGGTCCACGTAGACCATCCCGCATCGAGACACAGTCGCAGGAGAGGCGTACTGCAAGTCTCCCACCTGCAAAGAGTGAACCCCTCAGCTCAAGAACCCTTCTGGTCACGGCTGCTAGCCTCTGGGTCACACATGCCAGGGCCTTCCCTGTGCAAAGACTCACTAGGGCACAAAGCCCATGCCAGACAGTCGGTATAGCTGTTGGGGTTTTAAACTGAAGATGGAGTTCACGGTGAGATTACCCATGCCTGATGTGATGTCTTCTCAATAAATAAATGTTGTAGGCTGCCTGATCAAAAGTAGGAAAGGTATAATAAACATGTATAACAGAAAATGAGGCAGAGAGACTCAGGGAGAGGTCTCTGGGACAAACAGGAGAGCTCAATACTTGACATGGTAGAAAGACTTTCTTAATCAAGATAAAGGCAAACAGCATGAAAGGAAGATGACTACAAACTTCAGACAAAACAAATGGCTCAAAAAGACAAATAGTACAGTACTGTACTGTACAAATACAGTACACTAGTTGGCTCTGCAGTAAATATTCCCGTATTCTTAACAGTGTCAATAGTGTGCGCTGATAGACAATTCAGAAATGCGATGTTCTGAGGAGGGAAGGTTGACAACTCAGATAGCAGACTCAGAGGACTCGGTCAGCAGATAATATGTCAAGGTTTTAACTTTTGCTTTGTTTCTGTGAGATCAGGTCTTGCTATAGAGTCATAGATGGCCAAGAACTCCTTATGTGGCCCACAATGGGGACAAATTCATGGGAATCCTCCTGCCTCCTGTGAGGCCTCCTAATGGCTGGGATTACAAGCACGTTCAGCAATAATGGATAAATTAAAAGCTGATATTTTTATTTTGTGTGTGTGTATGTGTAGGTATGTACACTGTGTGTGTGTAGTGCCTGGGAAGCCAGAAAAGGGGGTTTAGATCCCACAGAGCTCAGATGATGGGTGTTGGTGAGCTGCCCAGTGTGGATACTGGGAACCAAATTCAAGACCTCTGGAAGAGCAGCAAGCACACTTAGCCACTGATGGCTTAGTTAGCCATCTTTCCAACCCTACTAATGGACAAATTTAGGAAAAAACGAGTGACAAGCTAAGCATGTTATTTATAGATAAACAGGCATGGGGGCACATGCCTTTAATCCCAGTACTGGGGAAGCAGAGGCAGGTGGATCTCTGTGAGTTCGAAACCAGCGTGGTCTACAGTGAGTTCCAGGACAGCTGGAGCTACCTAGTGAGAGCCTATCTCAAAATACAAACAAACAAACATGAAAGCAGTCAACTCTCACTTAAAGAGGGGATCACAGGAGAGGATGGTAAACAAAGGGTTGGAGCCAATAAGATGGCTCAGAGAGTAAAGCATTTGCTACCAAGCCTTACAAGTCGAGTTCAACCCCTGGGACCCACACACTGGACAAAAGAACCAACTCCCACAAGTTGCCTCTGACCACACACAAACCCGAGTCCACAAACGTAGATAAACGTCATGTTAAAAATCAAAGCGTGGCACTCAACAGCTTCTGTGTTTTCATAATCATCTACCCTGATAAAGACTTAAGTCACTAACAGCAAGGCCCCTGTTCAAGCCTGGCTCTCAGCACCACTTGCCTCAAAGAGCAGGGCACAGTGTGCCTGGAGACGGATGCGCTCCCCGTTGGCCAAGGTCAGCAGCTTGTTGTCGTCCATCACTGAGTTCATGTTTTCCACCCACAAGGCATCCACATCGCCGTCAAACAAAATGTACCTGCAGTGACCAACGAGAGATAAGTCACAGAGCCCAGAGCTCCCCCAGTGGCCCCACTGTCCCAGGGCTTTCCAGCCAGGACTTCCCAGGGCATTCCCTTTGTCCTCATGTCTGACCACGTGGTGCATAAATACTAAAATCTCGCTAATGTTGGAGGACTGGAGAACATCACACACAATCCAGCTAGCTTCCTTTGGTGAACTGACCTTCCATCCTTGGATTAATACACTGCTGAACTCGTCAACAGTGCACATTACTGACATTATTTTAATATGCAGACATTTACTGCAGAGCCAACTAGTATTCTACAGTTCATTTCAGAGCCATTTGTTTTGCCTGAAGTTTGCGATCATCATCTTTTTCATCTTATACTATCTGCCTTCATCTTTATCTGTTCTTGTAAGTTACAACATCCCTGCACGGGGACCGTTCACTAAGCCTGAGTGAGTGGTACCATGGGTACAAAAAGTGTAATGGTCCACTACCCCGTACCCCATTTTGTCTGAGGTCAAAGCTGAAGACGAGAATATATTGTAATTTATCAATATTTTTTTTAAAAAAAACTTGGTTTTTTGTTTCCTTTATTTTTAAAAGATTTTTAAATTTTTATTTCATATGTATGAGTGTTTGTCTGCATGAACATCTGTGCCACATGTGCATGCAGTGCCCGAGGTGGCCAGAAGAGGGCAGTTGGAACTGGAGGTGCAGATGGTTGAGAGTAGCCATGTGGGTGCTGGGAACTGAACCTTGGTCCTCTGGAAGAGCAGACAGTGACCTTAACCACTAAGCCATTTCCAGCCCAATTTATTTATTTTCAGACAGGGTCTCATGAGGTAGCTCAGGCTGGCTGAAAACTCTCGTGCCTCAGCATCCCAAATACTAGGTTTACAGGTGTGTACTGCAATGTGCTACACTTAGCTGGGAGAGAGGGAGATCTTAGCTAAAGATCTTAGGACAAGGGGACTGAAAAGATGGCTCAGGGGTTAAGAGCACTGACTGCTCTTCCTGAGGTTCTGAGTTCAGTTCCCAGCAAACACCTGGTGACTCACAACCATCTATAGTGGGAGATTATCAGGATGGTTCCCAATTCCGTGCCAATTATCTTCATAAGGAAGTAGTAGAGGGGGCCAGGCAGATTCTCTGTTATATTCACAATCTCTCTCTCTCTCTTTCCCTCATCCCCTTCCTCTCTCTCTTTGGCCTCTTTGATCTGTTACAGATAAGATAATCCTTTCCCCCTAATAATTCAGCATGTAGTTACTAAGGAAAAGTATATTCTCTTCACAACCCCTGGGCTATTATCAAACTGAGGCTAAGCAACATGTGTCCAGTTCCATTGTGCGGCTACCATCCACACTCTATAATTATGTCACCTCACAACAGGGACTTGCCATCTGTATCCACGGCAGAAAGACTTCACTCAAGCAAGTAACAATAGCTATTCAGACCACTGGGTGTAGGG
This sequence comes from Arvicola amphibius, assembly GCF_903992535.2. Classification (NCBI taxonomy): domain Eukaryota; kingdom Metazoa; phylum Chordata; class Mammalia; order Rodentia; family Cricetidae; genus Arvicola; species Arvicola amphibius. Next base: position 82,855,891 of record NC_052056.1, on the reverse strand, counting down.
TTGATGAGCAACAGGGTGCTAGCGCCCCCTTGAGGTATCTCCCTACAGATGGAGGAAATGATGCCTTGTCAAAGAGAAGGCCCTGTGCTGTGGGACGGTCTTTCTGTACACCGTGAATATGTGTTGCTCTCATTGGTTGATAAATAAAGCTGCTTTGGCCTATGGCAAGGCAGGATAGAACCAGGTGAGAAATCCAAGAAGGGATTCAGGAGAAGAAAGGCAAAGTCTGGGGGACACCAGTCAGCTGCCAAAGAAGCAAGAGGTAAAAAAATGAGGTAACAAGCCAAGAACCATGTGGCAAAGCATAAATAAAAATATGGGTTAATTTAGCTATAAGAGCTAGCTAATAATAAGTCTGAGTCATTGGCCAAGCATTTATAGGTAATATTAGGCCACTGAGTGGTTACTTGGGAACTGGTGGGTGGGAGAGAGACCTCTGATTACAGCACTGTGAATAGATGGACATACAGACATCACACATTTCCTGTGCTGAGACAGATACCTCATCCCTGTGACATTTCTGTTGACCTTTCTATAACACATCTGGTCTGGAATATTCTGGAACATCAAAGTCATACAGAAAAAATATTCTAAGAAACTGCTCAAAATTAAAGGATGCCGAAGAAATGGCCTCTAACCCAGGCTTCTGGCTAGTGAGGTAGACACTTACTTCCGTTCCTTTTTGTCGGTCGGCCTGTTGATCTCCCTGAAGATGTTTGACAGCACCCCATCTGTCCAGTCTCGAGTGGTGGGGTCCAGGATGCCGTATAACTCAATGACACTCACAGCTTTGGGGTTCAAGATGTATAACTTCGTCATTAGCCCGAGCCTAAACCAAAGAGGCAGCTTCAGCTATGGCTCAGAGCAACAAAGCCCCATAGGGAGACAGACAAGACCCGTGAAAGGAAGTGCAGATGGGAGCTACTCTAAAACTGATCTGTGTTTCTATTTTGTAAGAAAGGTCAGAGGCAAGGTCTCCTTATGTTGCCCTGGCTAGCCTAGAACTTACTAAGTAGACCAGGCTGCCCTCAGACTAATAGTGATCCTCCTGCCTCTGCCTGCCAGATCATGGGCCTGCACTACCACACCTGGCTCTGTGTGTTGCACACTTTATAAGTCGAGTGGCCAGCACATACCCATCTGTAATGATAGATCCCTACTATACGCCAACTGAAGGAAACCCTGTGCTAACACAGTCCATTGGTGCTCTTCAACTCTAGGGCAGTCTCCCAGACTCAGTCCTGAGATTTTCTGTGCTATCTAGAAATGCTAGACCCACATAAGTCAAATGGCTCTATTTAGAGTTTGCCTGAAACATTGGCATCCATCCAAGCCTGTCTAGACCCCAGCTGTTGACAAGGGGAGGAGCACGAAGCTAGAAAATCAACTCTGTATTTAAGACTGTCACACCACAGTGAGCCATTAGGATGGTCCAGGGGCTTTGTTTAATTATAGTGATTTATGTGATTATTATTATAGTTTATTTTTTATTGGGGGATGTCAGAGGACAGTTCTGGGAGTCAGTTTTCTCCTTCCACCCTGTGGAATCTGGGGTTCAAATTCAGGTTGTCAGGTTTGGCTGACAGTTTCTTTACAGGCTCTGAACCATTTCAGTGGCCCTTCCATGTGATTTAGGGTACATTAAAAGTTGGGGTTGCCTCCTCCTTCACACGGACCTGGTGACAAGCTGTCTGTGGGAGCGACACCCAGCATTGCCCATGGCAGATACCTGTGGGAGCGACACCCCAGCATTGCCCAAGGCAGGTACCTGTGGGAGCGACACCCCAGCATTGCCCATGGCAGGTACCGGGATGCTGTAACTGTCTTCCTAAGAGGTCCAGTGGGGCTCTCACTCCACAAGTCCACCTGACTGTCACAATTTGCAGGAGCGCCTGCTGTGTGTTCTGAAGTCTGGTAACTGAGTCGGCAATGAAGCAAGGAGAAACACTGAGTTTTGGGCTTGCTATGATGGCCAACCCTCTCTGTAAATGTGGCAGCATTTGAGGTCACCTAGGAGACAGCTTCAGGTGTGTCTGTGGAGGAGTTTTGAGAAAATATTTTTTAATAGTTTTAAATATGTATTGTTTTCTGTGTACGGGTGTTTTGTCAACATGTGTGTCTCTGCACTACATGCATGAAATACCCCTGGAGGCCAGAAGAGGGCATCCAATCCCCTGAAACTGGAGTTACAACACTCATGTGGGTGCTGGGAACCAAACTAGGGTCCTCTGCAAGAGCAGCAGGTGCTCTTAACTGTTGAGCCGTCTCTCCGGCCTCATTTTCAGAGTTTTAACCAAGAGTGAATGATCTTCCCTGAATGTGAGTGGGACCATCTCATGGGCTGGGGTGCCAGACAAAATAAAATTGGGAAGAGAAAGTTCATCCAGTGTCTGTTGTGAGATATTTGATCACACAGTGTGTTGCTATCCTTCCTTGCCTGCCTAAGGCATCTTCTAATTGGTTTAATAAACAGCTGAGTGGCCAATAGCTAGGAAGGAGAGGACAAGCAGTACTTCCAATCAGAGATAGGAACTCTGGGAAGAATCTGAGATGGTAGATTCGCCAGCCAGATGTGGAGGAAGTCGGACAATATGGTACTGAGGAGAGGTAACGAGCCACGCGGCAGAATGTAGATTAATATAAACAGGTTAACTTAAGTTTTAAGGACTAGTTGGGAACAAGCCTAAGTTAAGGCCAAGCTTTCATAATTAATAAAAAGTCTCTGCATCATTTTTCAGGAGCTGGAAATCCAAAGAAAAGCCCATTACCAGTGCCATCACTGTCAGCTCTCTGCTTTTCCGTCCTCCCAGGGGTGGGAAGTCTCAGTGCTATGCTCCTGCCCGCCTGCCTCCAGGGACTCCACAGTGCCTGCCTTCCCTACCGTGACAGATTTCATCCTCTTAAACCCTGAGCCAAAATAAGTCCTTCATCCCCATAATCTTTTTGTAGGTATTTGGTCTCATCACTCAGAAAACAGCTCATGATTGGGACAAACACACATCCCATGAGATGGATGGCCAAAGCTCTCACCAAACACTTCCCAAGATGCTGTCCTGACAAACGCCCTCACCCCAGCAGGACACTCACTTTGTCTGAGCCTGACACAGAGCATTGATGACCACAGACTTGCCCCCTCCTGTGGGCCCCACCACCATGGTCGTGTGGCGGGTCAGCATGGTCTCAAACATCTGGACCACTTTATCCACCTGCGGGAAAGACGTGGGCAGTCGTGCTAAGCATAGCTTTTGAAAATAATAGTAATCATCATTAATAATAATAACAACAACAGTTTATTCTGATGGAGTTCAGGGCTGGTGAGCTGACTGAACAGTCAAGGTGCTTCAGGAAGCTTTGTGACCTGAGCGCGTGAAAGGAGGGAACCAAACGCTGTGTAGCGTAGCTGAGGCTGTCCCCGGGCTTCTTCCTTCCTGCCACTGTCTCCTTGAGTGCTGGAGGTATGTGCCACTGTGCTTTCCTTTTATGGCAAAATACTACTTTATTTCATGACTAGACCACATGCATCTGTCCGTCAGTTGACAGACACTGGTTTCCACGTTTGAGCCACTGGGAATATCTGACCTCAGGAGCTCCCATGCGTGTTTCTGCGCAGACATGTTCTCACTGTTCTTGGGCCCGAGCAGTGGGGTCACCAGGCCCTAGGACGCCTCTGGGTGTAACTTGCTGAAGAGCTGGCAGTGCAGTGTGTTATTTTACACTCCTGACAGGACTGTGTGCGTGTGTTTTCACAGGGGAGAGGGAGAACGGCTATTTTCCTCAATTGCTTTCCATTTTACTCTTTGAGATGGTGTCTCTCACTAAACGTGGGGCTCACTGATGTGACTAGATTGTCTGGTCAGCAAGTTTCAGGGATCCACCAGGCTATGCCCTACTAGAGATAGTTTTTAAATGTGTGCTAAGACCGCTGAGACCAGCTTTTTTTTTTTTTTTTTTTTTACATGGGTTCTGGGCAACTGAGCTCAAGTCTGCCTGCTTGTGCGGCAAGCACTTCACTGACTGAGCCGGGAGTCTGATGCCAGCTTGTGTTCTGCAGTGACACACCACCCTGCTCACCTGGATTGGCAGAAGCACGTAGCCACTCTCCTCCAGCACCTGCTCTACGGCATCGTTGAAATCCGGGTAGCGCACACGGGGGCAGTCCAACCCGGGAAACAGGTCGGAGATGAGGCCCAGGAAGAGGGGGACGTCCTCAAACACAAACTTGGGTAGGTTCATGTCCCGCAGCGCTCGCATCAGGACCACATCCTGGAGGGACCAGAGGATGAGGGATTGCCAAAGAACCCAGCAAGCACCGGGACACCCCCCTGCCCAGCACAGCGTGGGGCGTTCTTTTAAAATTTAATGTGTTTAGTCACAGATTTTATATCTCTAGCATAAATACATAATGAGGGACAGAAAGATGGCTCAGCAGACGAGAAGCCCCAAGCTTGATGACTCGTTCTTAATCCCCAGAGCCAGCAAGGTGGAAAGACAACTCACTTTGACAAATTCTTCTCTGACCTCCACAAGCACAGGGCGAGGAACGAGCAAACACACTAAGTAAACAAATATAAAAGACATACTATATGCCTATGATGCGTACCTTTAGTCCCAGTACCTGGGAGACAGAGGCAGTGGGTTTACAAAGCAAGCCAGGGCTACACAGAGAAACCTGTCTCAGCACCCTCCCAAAAAACATAATATATAACAAAACATTTTGTTATGGATTTGTACATATTATATGTTATAGATTTATACATTATATGTTATAGGTTTATATATTTTAAAGAAAATTGGGGGCTGTAATACGGATTGAACCTAGGCAAACGCCTACTACCGAGGTGTGTATCCCCAGTTAAAATTTTTAAAAGTTTAAAATTCTGGCCAGGCACAGTGGCACACACAGTGGTACAATCCCAGCATGCAGGAGCAGAGGCAATGGGTTTCTGTGACATGGAGGCCAGACTGGCCTATGCAGCAAGTTCAAGGTTAGCCAGGACTGCATAATGAGAACTTGTCTCAAAACATTTTTAAATTATGATTTACTATAAAGAAGAAAATATTATAAGGCATAAGCCACTTTCATAAAATATTTTTATGAAAATGAAATATGGAAGTTTATATAAAATATTTCTGGAATTTGCCTTTCATTTTTTCCAAGGATTTATAGATGATAAAAATCCATAATAAAACCTTTAAAAATGGAATGTAAAGCTGGGTGGTGATAGCGCACGCCTTTAATCCCAGCACTCGGACGCAGAGACAGGCAGCTCTGAGTCTGAGATGAGGCCAGCCTGGTCTACAGAGTGAGTTCCCGGACAACCAGGGATACTCAGAGAAACCCTGGATTTAAAAAATGGAATGTAAGATGTCGAGTATATCCAAACAAAAATTAAATGTCCAACATTATCACTGGTGGGAAATTGTGCAAGAATGTCGCCCTCAGAATGCCAGCGATGGATCTGACGGTGGAGTAAGTATCACATGTGACAATTTCTCTCAGTTTTACCGAAAAGAGAAAGTTGGTGGGGAGGTATTGGCTCTGATCAGAGCCCGTGTGTACCTGTGAGACATCTCACTGAGGCCCTTTAGGATATATGCCCGGTGGATGGAGCGATGGCTCGGTGATTAAGAGCACTGGCTGTTCTCTCAGAGGGTCCAGGTTCAACTCCCAGCACTCACATGGCAGCTCACCACCACCTGTAACCCTAGGGCCTCCAAGAGGGCCAGGCATCCATGTGGTACACACAGGCAGACATAACTCCCCCACACATAAGATAAAGAAATAAATAAAAATTTTTAAAATATGCAGTCAATACTCACTAATTGAAGAGGAACTCATATTCCCACTTCAACAGAAGGCTACTCGTGCCCCTCTGCCTCCCTGCCCCCCTAAGATGACGGACTGAAAGTCGCTATAGAAGCACCCTGAATACTAAATACTGGTACTGCCACAAGGACTCTGAACTTGATCTTAAGGTAACAAGTCTCCGAAGACAACATCACCATGAGACGAGCAAAGCCAAGCCATACAGAGGGACATCCCCATGTCCTCCACCTCGTCTTCCACACATGCGTGGAAACTGCACGGAACCACACACAGCCACAGACACTGCGCAGCCTACCTCCTGCAGGTCTGCAGAGCCTCGCTTCAGCTCCCCAGCCATGACCAGCACCGACTTCAGGGCCCGGAGCCCAAAGTCGTAATGGTGCTGCTTGGACAGCTGCTCCCGGGCCAGCTTATACAGAACTGTCATCTTCTTGGCCAGCGTCTTTTTGACAGAAGATAGTGAGAAAAACAAAAATATGAGAGAATAAAGTGACAGAAAGCAGCGGAGTGTCACTGCAAATACAAAGGAACCTGGGTATCCCAGGGACACCGATCTACAGATCTGCATAGGGTTCAGAAAATACCAGGGTGTGGCTCCTTTTCTAATTAAGGCTCCATGAGGGACTTATTCAAAGGACCCCAGTGCTAGCCAGGAGGTGACATGTAGGTGTGTTCAGGCAGGAGGATCAGGAAGTTCAAGGTCATCCTCAGCTATGTAGAGAGTTCGAGGCTAGCCTGGACTAAGTGAGACTTGTCTGAAACACAAAAACACGTTTGCCAAAATCTGACAACTGTCGTACAAAGCTGAGATCATAACTGCCTTCAGTGACGGCAGATCCCAGCAAGCAGTCACAGCCTGCTCACATGGATGCTCCCAGCTTACAGGATCTCAACCCATTCCACAGGTGCCCCTTGCCCAGTTGCTGTTCCTTTCGTTGGTTTGTTTGGTGCTAGGGATGAACCCTTGCTCTTTACTTCATTTTATTTTGCGATGGAGTCTGGCTTTGAATTTATAATCTTCCTATCTCAGTCTCCTAAGAAGCGTGGATTAGAGATCAATATGAGCCACGGTGCCCAGTCTGTCCCACTTCCTGACGACAGCTCCCAGGCTACATCAGTCAAACCCACTGGTCCCCAAGGCTGGGAAATTGGATAAAAACAGACACAAGATCTCATCCTGAAAACCCAGAGTCCTGGCAGCTTGGGGTGGGGTGGAGAGGGTGCAGTGAGAGCCTTGAAGAGCAGCCAGTGCAGGGCTGGAGAGATGGCTCAGTGGCTAGAAGCATATACTGCTTTTAGAGAGGGCTCAGTTTAGTTCACAGCACTCGTGTTGGATGGCTCCTGGCCCAGGGACTCAGATGCCCTCTTCTGTCCTCTGTGGGAATTGCACCTATACGCACTTAAACAGACTCATAACTGAAAAATAAAATCTTTTTTTTTTTTTAAAGAGCATGCATTGAAGAAAACGGTTGGGGTGTGGCTCAGTGGAGAACAGGCCTCTGTTGTATGAGGTGCTGGGATCCATCTTCAGTATCACACAGAAGAAGAAAAAGTGTGTGTGTGTGTGTGTGTGTGTGTGTGTGTGTGTGTGTGTATGTGTGCACACGTGTGAGTGCGTGCGTGCATGTGTTGCATGCAAGTATGTAGGCAAATGTGCCCATGGGTGCACGTGCATACAGAGGCCAGAGGAAGAATTAGCTGTCTCCCTCTCCTACCCTTTGCTGTATTGGCTTGATGCAGGATCTCTCACTGAGCCAGAAGCTCCCTTATTTAGCCTGGGCTGGCTGACCAGGGAGCTCTCGGGATCCACCAGTCTTCTGTTTCTAACACTGGAGTTACAGGTGTGTGCAGCCATGCCCAGCTGCTTATATGGGTGTTGGGGATTCAAACTCAGATCTTCATGACTGTAGAGCAAGTCCTTTCACCCAGTGAGTTATCTCCTTAGTCTGTACCTTGTATTTTGAGAAAAGGTCTCTCACTGACCCTGGAGTTGAATGGTGAAGCTGGCTGGCCAGCAAGCTCCAGGGATATGTCTCCCCAGTACAGCAATGGCAGGTGTGTAGCACTACACTTGGCTTTTATGAGGGTCTGAGGACTTGAACTCAGGTACCCATGCTCAAGGTAGGCACCGTACTGACTCAGCCACCTCTTTAGAACCCTGGTGTGGTTTTCAAAGGCTGACGTGAGAGAGAATCTCGGTGGCATAAAGTTTGGTTTGGCCGGGCAGTGGTGGCGCATGCCTTTAATCCCAGCACTCGGGAGGCAGAGGCAGGCGGATCTCTGAGTTCGAAGCCAGCCTGGTCTACAAGAGCTAGTTCCAGGACAGGCTCTAGAAACTACAGGGAAACCCTGTCTCGAAAAACCAAAAAAAAAAAAAAAGTTTGGTTTGTGCTCTGACTATGGTGACGGTCACTCCATTGCTACACATAACAAGAGGAAGAACATGAACCCTGGTGATGTCTGAACATGGCATGTGCCTGGGCAGCTCACAGGCTGACAAAGACTGCAGCTGTGTGCATAAGATGCCACTCCTGGGGAGGGATACATGGGAGACCTGTGACTGCTGTCCCAACCTCTCGAGCATTAGCACACGACCAAATTAAATCACAGCTTCAGAGAGGGTGGGGAAGGAGCAGAGACAGGGCAGAATCATCCCAGAGCACAGCCCGCAGCTAGCCACCGATGCAGCTCACCTTGGCCCACAGGAAGCCCTCCGAGAAGAGCATGATCTCACAGATCTGCTGCAGGTCGGGCACGATGACGACCACAGGCCTGAACAGTGCTTTCACGGACTCGGGCAGCTCTGTGCGGCCCGCATAGCCGGGGTTCATGGTGATAAAGATGCCCATCCGAGAGTCGAGGGAGATCTCTTGCCCTTCGAACTGGGTGACAGGAGAGGAAGGAGTGGGTGATGTTGTCACCAGTTCAGGAAGCTGGGCCCACAGGGGACATCCCCAAGGGAGATGGTGATGTGGGCAATATAAGCTCTCAGGATTGACACAAAATCCAAGACATCTCTGGGAAGCCAGGTGTGGTGTCCAGTTAGGTATGGTGCCTGTCAAGGTGAGGTCAGGTGTGTCAGGTGTGGTCAAGTGTGGTCAGGTATGGTCAGGAGCGGTCAGGTGTAGTCAGATGTGTCCAGGTGTGGTCAGACGTGATCAGGTGTAGTCAGGTGTGGTTGGGTGTGGTCAGGTGAGGTCAGGTATGGTCGGGTGTGGTCAGATGTGGTCAGGTGTGGTCAGATGTGGTCAGATGTGGTCAGGTGTGATCAGATATGGTCAGATGGTATGGTCAGGTGTGGTTAGGTGTGTCCAGATGTGTCCAGATGTGGTCAGATGTAGTCAGGTGTGGTCAGGTGTGGTCAGGTGTTACCAGGTATGGTTGGGTGTGGTCAGATGTGGTCAGGTATAGTCAGGTGTGGTAAGGTGTAGTAAGTGCGGTCAGGTGTGGTCAGGTGTAGTCAGGTGTGGTCAGATGTGGTCAGGTGTAGTCAGATGTGGTCAGGTATAGTCAGGTGTGGTCAGGTGTGGTCAGGTGTGTCCAAATGTGTCCAGATGTGGTCAAGTGTAGTCAGGTGTGGTCAGGTATAGTCAGGTGTAGTCAAGTATGGTCAGGTGTGGTCCTTGGTGAGGTGTGGTCAAATATAATATCTGGCCTGGCTTAATGTCTGTCTGGGCATAATATCTGGTACACTGTGTAATCCGGTGAAATCTCATGTCTGGCCAGGTTTGATCAGGTTTGGTATCTGGCCAGGTGTGGTAGGTAATTCTCATTGTCAAGCTCGGTGGCTTTAGGATCACTTAGGTATACCTATGGCTGTTTTAGGATCACTTAGGTATACCTCTGGCTGCTTTAGGATCACTTAGGTATACCTCTGGCTGTTTTTGTGAGAATTAACAGGTGGAGGGAGACCTACCCTGAATGTGAGGGCTACCATCCTTGAGATAAGGTGCCTGGACAAATGTAGATGGGGGGAAGAGAAAGCTAGACAACACAGGGATGTCTCTCTCTCTGCTTTGGTGCCACAGGGGTGGGAGCAACCCCGCCCTGCTCTCCCCACCATGATGGACCAAGCCTTTTGAAACCGTGAGCCAAAACCATTGCTTCCCTCACACTCCAAGTGTCTGGTTGCAGTAGCACAAGAGTAACTAATATCTGACAATGGCCCCCACCCAAGATGCCATCCTGGGGAGGGATACAGGTGCCTCCCCACCTCCCCTCACCTGGAATGTGGTCAGCTGGTGGATCAGCGCATTGCGGATCGTCTGGATTTGAGATGAGATGACAGACAGCACCGAGGCATCGATCCGGTTGAACTCATCAAAGCAGCCCCATGCGCCGCACTGGGCGAGGCCAGAGAAGATCTTCCCGACAGCCTAGGGATTCCATTAGAAGGGTCAGGGATTGTTCCTGCTGGCCTTCCATATTAAACAACTTCCTGAGTGGCTGGGTGGAGCGCTGGCACAAGGCCTGTGGTAGAGCAGCTCCCACTCGGGGCTAGACAATCAAGACGGTGCATTTGCACAAACTCCAGATTGCCAGCAGCTAAAGTGCTGGAAGATCTAGCCACAGTGGGTCCACAGTCCCAAGTGTCCTTACTGAACCAAAGATGACCAGTTCCTCTAGAACTCGGAGTGCAGTACTGGAGTTAGCTGCTGCCCTTGCCCCTCTCTATAGCCCCTTACTCATCCATGTTGTCTCCCTGAGCCCAGCAGCCAATGAGTTCAGGACTCTTGCCCTGTGGCTGAGCAAAAGGGTTTTTGTGTATGTGTGTGCATGCATGTGTGCGTGTGTGTGTGCGTGCGTGGTTTTCCGAGACAGGGTTTCTCTGTAGCTTTGGAGCCTGTCCTGGAACTAGCTCTAGTACACCAGGCTGGCCTCAAACTCACAGAGATCCACCTGCTTCTGCCTCCCGAGTGCTGAGATTAAAGGCATGTGCCACCACCGCCCAGTGGAGCAGAAGGTTTTACTCGAACATCCTCCCAGCTATCACTTGTCATTTCAGAAGGCAGGTGCCACACTTCCTACCATGCCCACACTAGGAGTTCCTGCAGAGGAATCAGGTACTGAAAGGGACAGCAAGGCCTTACTTTGTAATCCATGCCTTCGCCACAGTTGGTCACAACACACAGCAGGCCCAGGGCTTTGGCAAGGTCCTTGGTGGTCTCTGTCTTGCCGGTTCCTGCTGGGCCAGCAGGAGCACCTCCCAGATACATGGACAGTGCCTGTGAGCAGCCAAAAGCGAAACACACATGTTCTGGTTCAGAGAAAGGGTACTGCTACCAGGTTCATCTCTGGGACACATGGGTGGACATTGCAATGCCCAATTCCACGTGTCGGCCTGTCTGTGCCGGGAGTTTTCCATATTGCCGGCTAGATATTGTTTCTGGGTGTGTCTGTGAGAGTATCTCAGAGACTGACACTTTATAGTGAGCCAGGTTAGGTAGATGGTCATCCCCAGGGTGGGCAGTGGCATTTAGCCCTGTCCCATGAGAACTGGATGAGACCAAAGGAAGGGAAGATAGTGTCTCCACTTTGACTGCAATAACAGCCTTATACTCTGACATTCCCCAGGGCCTTCAGACCCAAATGAGAGTGGGTAGCTCAGGTCCTCAGTCCCATCTGTCCTGTTGGGCAACAGTTGGCTAGGACACTAACTTGCCTCTGTGATCAATGTCAAAAATGCTTAGACTTGTGGTCTCCCATTGATCCTGTCCCTTTGAACCCCTAACTCACAGATAAGCTTATACGTCCATGCTTTGAAATAGAGTTTCAGGTTTGAAATAGGTAGCCCGGGTTAGCATACAACTTGCTATGTAGGTGGGAATGGCCTTGAATGCCTGATCCTCCTGCCCCCACCTCCAAGCGTGCCCCCTATGCACGGCTTAAGTTCATACTTCTTTCTAGGACAACAAAGGACTTCTTGGCTCACAGTCCGGGGGTACCATGGGCTTCACACTTCCGTTCTCCTGTGTACCCCCAGGTGCAGCAGGGTAATGGGGAGACCAGAGCAGGAATGAGCTGCACATGGCATGAATTTGAGTCTCAGCTCTGACCTGAGCGGTGAGGTAAGGGACCTGGCACACATGGGTGCTTCATGCAGACTTTGGTACAACTCCACGGATGAGCACTTGCTTAGCATGTACAAGGTCCTAGGTTCTATTCTCAGTGCCACACACTGATGCTCACACACTGTCCCCATCCTGAGGGGAGGCATGGCGTCCTCCTCCACTTGCCTTCTTACAGTGCAATACAGTTTATCTTCTACATCCTATACATTTCCGCAACTTTCTATTATCCTCTGCCTCCACCCCCACTGCACGGGACTGCTGTGCAGGGGTCTAAGCTATAGGGTGGAACCAGCATCCCAGGGAAGATGCTCTCAGGCTGTAAAATGCCATTAGTGACAATCATATTCCAAATGGAAGATGCTTCCTAGAGCTCAGAGCCAAGGCTCCATCTAGGTCAACCAATAAGCTATGTCGGGGGCAAGCATCACCTGCGTGAGTGTCAGGTAGATACGGTCTGTGAGGGGCGTGATGACCAGCCTTCCGTTCAGGCCCATGTACTCATAGCCGTAGCCAAAGGTCCCTGTGCACTGACGGATGTTGAGCTCATCCGGCTCACGGTCCCAGTAAAAGCGCAGCTGGCTTTCCCACTCAAACTCCCGGGCCTCGAGGATGCTGGATGGGGAAGGGAAGAGAAGGAAGGGACCATAGCTGGGCAGACCACAGAAGGACAGAACAGTAAAACACCCCAGAATCCCAGGGAGGTAACCACCTGCCCCGGATGAAGGAATCCACAATGTCCCGGGCATGGACATCGATGATGAGGACTGTGTTGTATTTCTTCCTGTCGTTTTTGCTCAACTCCATGGTGATCCGTGTGACCAGGTCGTCAATCTGTCGGTGCATCTTCTTGCCGTAGTTCTTCATAGCCTGCTTGTCCCCTTGCTTGACTTTATTGAAGACATCCTCCACTTCCCAAGTCCACCACACCTGACTGGCAGCCAGCACCACCATGCCTTGGTACAGCAGCATCCAGTCCACCCTACAGGGTGAGCACACTGTCAGAGGCTTGGCAGAGCCTGGGTCCTTCAAGAGCCTGGATGGGAAGTTAGTTGCACTTCCAGGAGCTTACATGTCTGACCTGGAGCAGGAGGCATGAAGGCCGGGAAAGTTCCAGGGCTAGACCATGAAATACCAGGACAGTGATTCCCCTCCGTCAGCTTCATAGGATCCCAACTACATAGCAACACGTCCATCATAGGGCCAGCGGCATGGCTCAGTGGTAGAGTCCTGGCTGAGAAGCCACCACCAAGGGGCTGGAGGTGTAGCTACACAGTAAGGCACCTGCCTGCTGGGATCCTGTTTGTCTCCCAGTGACAGAGTCTACAAAGGATCTTGGCAGTGCCTCTCCTGACCGCTAAGCACCAAAGGGCTAGGGATGGCACACCATCTGGTGCAGGCCCCAAGTGGCCAGTGCCCAGAAATGGGGTGGGGGTGGGTGCTGGGAATTTGTATTCAATTACTCATTCCTATAGCGCTGGGAATGGAGCCCACAGCCTCGTGTATGCAAAACAAGCATTCTGCCACTGGGAGGTTCTAAGCAGCTGCTCTTCCACTGAGCCACGCCCCAGCCCCTCACTGGGGGATTCTAGGCAGGGGCTCTACCACTGAGCCACACACCCCAGCCCCTCACTGGGGGATTCTAGACAGGAGCTCTACCACTGAGCCACAGCCCAGCCCCTCACTGGGGATTCTAGGCAAGGGCTCTACCACTGAGACACTCCCCAGCCCCTCACTGGGGGATTCTAGGCAGGGGCTCTACCACTGAGCCACAGCCCAGCCCCTCACTGGGGGATTCTAGACAGGAGCTCTACCACTGAGCCACACCCCAGCCCCTCACTGGGGGATTCTAGACAGCTGCTCTACCACTGAGCCACACACCCCAGCCCCTCACTGGGGGATTCTAGACAGGAACTCTACTGTAGAGCCACACACTCCCAGCCCAAGTTAAATTTGTAACAAGCTCCCAACCTGCTGCCTTGCTCACCTAGGAAGTACTATCCAGAACCATCATCTGAAACAGCTGGGTTGCCATGGCAAGGGAAGCCTTACTGCAATGTGGGCCTGCCTGCCATAAACTCTTATATGACCCTGTGCTCCGCGGCAGGATGCAGCCGTGCACATCACCTGCTTCTGTCCTCACAGTATCTGAAGATGGCTTCCTTGGTGATGAGCCTGTTGGTCCTCCTCATTTCGTTCAGCACGGCCGTCATCCAGTCTTCCACGCGGCCCTCGGCCCGGATGATCTTGCGAAAGTTCATGACTTCTCCCTCTGCCGAGATCATGGCCGACACTAGCTTCTCCCCGCTGTCTCCGTCATGGAAGCGCAGCATGGCTATGTTGTCGTACATCTGCAGGCAGCAGGAGACGCGGGTGGGGATGCTGGTGGGACGCCCACCCTCCATGGTGGCCATGGCACTCTCAGGCTTGCCCTGGACAGATGTCCACACACCCAGTGTTGTGTCTATTGGTCGGGCTGACAGGCTACTTCCTCAGCATTGTGCAAACCAAAGGTGGATTTTCGGAAAGAAGGAAAACCTCTGAGGAATCATGGGATCTAGTGTAAACATGGGGACAAAGTGGTCCAGACACACACAGCGGAGTGAGGAGTTGAACCTGAGGTGGAACTGAGGGCTTAGAGACATGAGATGTGACCAGGTAACTCAGGGCCACTGTCCTGCTTCCCGAAGCCTGAAGGAAACACCTTAAAGGTGAAGCTGGGAGCGTCCCACAGTTGACAGGAGCCACATGTCACGGTCACAAACACCCAAGCAAAAGAAAATTCCAGAACCTGAGTCCTTAGGGCCCCTACGGAATAGCACAGATGCTGTGGATCAGGACGGGAAGAGATGAGGAGTGGCCAAGTATAAAGAGTGAACAGGGAGAACTCCCAGGAGAAACAGAAAGCAGGGGCGGGGGCAGATCTGGCATCCTTTCTCTACAGCAGCAATGGCTTGTTTAGAAATGGGGAATTCGCCTGGTGGTGGTGGCTCACACCTTTAATCCCAGCACTCAGGAGGCAGAGGCAGGCAGATCTCTGTGAGTCTGAGGCCAGCCTGGTCTACAGAACTAGTTCCAGGATAGCTAGGGCTACACAGAGAAACCCTGTCTCAAGAAACAGAAAGAAAGAAAAGGGAGGGAGGGAGGGAGGGAAGGAAGGGGGAAATTAGCTAGGCATGGGTGCAAGTGGGAGGCCGTGGCATGAAGATGGCCACTATAGGCCAGCCTGGGCTACATACCTCTGAAAAGAAGAAAGGGAGGAATGAAGGGAGGGAGGGGAAAGGGAAGGAAAGAACCTACCTCTTGAGAAGGAAAACTTTTCAGTTTTTAAGAAAGGAATGTTTTAACTGAGCTTGGCTGCTGACCCTGATGCTAAACTCTGACCCTTGATCAAGAGCCCTGACTTCAGTCATATGCCCTGACCTGCCCCAGGGCCCCCCCACAATCACCATGGGCCCTGACCTGCCCAGGGGTCCTGACCTGCCCCAGGGGCCCTGACCTACCCCAGGGGGCCCCGACCTGCCCCAGGGCTCCCCCATGCCCACCATGGGCCCCGACCTGCCCCAGGGCCCCCCCATGCTCTCTGTGGGCCCTGACCTGCCCCAGGGCCCCCCCACACTCACCATGGGCCCTGACCTGCCCCAGGGGCCCCGACGCTCACAGTGGGCCCTGGCCCTGAAGGAGCCCTAACCTTGATCATGTGCTCCTGCACACACAGAGGGTCACTGTTGCCCAGGATGCTGAGCAGCTCGTCGTCTGAGATGAAGAAGAACCTGGGGAAGGCGTTCCTCTTGGAGTCCAGGTAGTCATTCAGGCTCTTCTGGCATTTCTCCAGGCCCTCGCTGATGTTCTGCAGGTCACTGAGACGGTTTGGGGCCTCACAGCATCGCTTGATCACTGGGTCTTTCAGAGTCTCCCCCATGATCTGGAGAAGGTCAGGGATACAGCTGAGTGTCACCCAAGGTGGCAGACATGCTGTCCCTACAGTCCCCAGAAGGCACAGATCAGGACACAAAAGGACCAGCAGGCAGGCAGACCACAGCCTCAGGGAGACCCACAAGGAGCTGTGAAGCTCTGGGCAAGTGCCTCTTGCCAGCATCTCAAACTCATGTCTAGTGTGTCTTCCTGTTAGGAGGCCAGCTGCACACAGTAGGGATTGTGTGCGTGGTCATGTGGTACCCTGATGGAGGAGGGTCATCTGTCTATCTGTTGTTTCATTGGTTAATTAATAAAGAAAACTGCTTGGCCTGATAGGTCAGAACATAGGTAGGTGGAGTAGACAGAACAGAATGCGGGGAGGAAGAAGGCAGAGTCAGGCAGATGCTTCAGGCAGACACCATGGAGCCAGGTCATACATGCTGAATCTTTCCCGGTAAGCCACCACCTTGTGGTGCTACACACATTACTAAATATGAGTTAAAGCAAGATGTGAGAATTAGCTAATAGAGGCTGAAACTAATGGGCCAAGCAGTGTTTAAATGAATACAGTTTGTGTGTTGTTATTTCCAGGGCTAAGCTAGCTATGCGGGAGCCGGGCGGAATGAAAAGCAGGCCTGCCCACAACTCTTTCTACAAATGGCACGCAACGTGGTGACTAAATCCACTTAAAAACCTGAGAGGGCTTTAAAAAAAAAAAGAGGGAGAGAGAGTTTAACACAGTTTTTTACTGTTTGCTAAAGTGTGCTGCAGAGAAATTTTCCTGACTCAGCCTCAACAGGAAAAAAGCTACACAGTTTTAAAATGCAGCTTCCTGGGCTGTGCCGGCAGTGCAAACTCTGGCTTTGAAGCATTTCAATGGCTTTTATGAGATTGGATGTTTGTGTTCCCGCTCGGGACAGGGAAGAAAGTACTCTAAGACCATGCCAATGGCTCAGTGCTCCCCACCTGCACCTGGGCAGATGGTGAAATCAGGCTTAAGCAGGCAGGAGAGTAATGGATTTCTGCTGCCATACAGAGAGATGTTTCCAGGTTGTGCAGTGCTCTGCATGTCAGATTTGGCTGTAACTTGGATGAAAAGAGTTTCTGTGCTGCACGCAGGTCAGTCTCAGTTAAAGTGCTGAGTGCGGCTCCTACCTGGCGGCCACAGAGCTAGCTGGTACGTTCTCGATTTTGAAATCGGAGAGAGGTGGAGCCAACATCCAGAGCAGCCCTCCGCTCTGCTGCTCAGAGACACAAGCAGCTCCTCCATGTTAGCAGTGCAATGTGCAAGGCTCAGAGGCAGGAGCAGCTCTGCCATGCTGAACTGTACTGGTCTCAGGCAGGAACTATCGTAATTACCATAATAACAGCGCAGTTAAGGTTTAGACTGGGCAGGAAACAGGCGGTACCATATTACCTCTACATGGCGCTACTTAAGTTTTTAAGAAGTGTTTAACATTTTAAGAAGTGCTCCTGGATAGTAAAGAATTACAGATTCACAATAGGACAGATTCAGACATAAAAGACTTTTTAATGGGGCACAGTGTTGGATGAATGTACGTAGGTTTGGGAGAGAAAAAAATATATATAGAGAGAGAATAAAGTTAATGTCTTTTTTAAAAAAAGGGTAAAGTCTTTAAAGAGACAAAATCAAGTAAAGTGATAGAGTAAAAATAAGCCATGTAAAAATGGAAAACTTCACAGAGGGTCTGGATTATGTATTTTATTGAGTTTTCTTTAAAACTTTTGACTGTGAAGGAGCTAAGTACAAAAAAAATTTCATTGTATGGGCTGCCAAACTAAACCAACATATATGTTCTAAAGGTATCTTGACTTCAGAATTTGGATCTAATGATATGATGCTTTGGAGAGGGTCTTCTTTTGTTTTCACAGAGGATGAGACCCTATGAATTGCTTCTATTCCAATATGGTATGATAGACTACACCCTCCTGAAAAGTTGCTGTGAACACCCTCAAAAAATTACTTCACCCAACTGATGACTGAGATGAACCTGGCACACAGGTTACACCATGAAAGATCTGATTAACAGCACCCCCACTCAGCAGGAAGTATTTTGAAGAAAAATAACTGCGCCCATATTCCCAAATATTGTTTATAAATGTTCTTTTACATTTAAAGGGGGATATGATATAGATATGAATAATTTGCATTGGTATGGATTTTAAGGTCAATTTTCTTATATGTATATGTATTTCTGATATTGATTAAGGTATTGTGATTGTGTAGTTCATTTAAGAATGTAATGTATGATTAGGAAATATAGGTTGTTAATAGATAATCATCAATAATAGTCAAGCTTGTAGTCATGTCAGATAAATTTTCTAGATATATAGAGATATATTTCAGTTAGATAGGCATTCTTCATATCTTTCAAAGACTACAGAATATGGCATTTTAAATGTTTTAATAATTTAGGGTTTTTCATGACAATGAGACACGTCTGCTCCTGGCAGCACCAATCTACTTTAAGAGGATGATGGGCATCGAAGAGGCTCCTTATGGAGTTTGATAGCCATTTGGGCAAGAAACTGTTCTTGCCTGGACTGTTGCATAAACTGGACACAGAGAACCCTCAGACAGAGGACTGCTGAACTTGCCTAAAGGTGAGATGATCTTTTGGGGTTCCTGATTCATGAAAGAGTCTGCGAGACATTCTACAGGACACAGCAGAAAGTGACTGAACTGTCTTTGGAATTTCCTGCTTCATGGAAATGTCTGCTGGAAACTATGGGCCTGTAGGCCGAAGATGGATGCCCCAATGGTACAGAGGAACTTTGGGTAACTGTACAGGCAGCGAGATGTCTCTGTCATTTCTAGAGTTTTAGAAGTTGCTTATTTCTTGTTTACTTAGGTAATAATATATCCTTCTGGAGTCTTTGATGGAATTGAAGAATGGTTAGTTATAGTTATAGTTTTCCTTTGTTATGGTAAAAGATAAAATAGATCTAAATATTGTAATTGTAATTCTTGCTTGATAACTGTTTTGTTATATGTAATTTTACTATGTTAAAGTTAAAGCCTTTCTTTTTTGTTTAAACAGAAAAAGGGGAAATGATGGAGGAGGGTCATCTGTCTATCTGTTGTTTCATTGGTTAATTAATAAAGAAAACTGCTTGGCCTGATAGATCAAAACATAGGTAGGCAGAGTAGACAGAACAGAATGCTGGGAGGAAGAAGGCAGAGTCAGGCAGACGCCTCAGGCAGTCGTCATGCCTCTCCTCTCCGAGACAGGCGCAGGTTAAGATCTCTCCTGGTAAGCGACCACCTCGTGGTGCTACACAGATTACTAAATATGGTTAAAGCAAGATATGAGAATTAGCCAGTAAGAGGCTAGAGCTAATGGGCCAAGCAGTGTTTAAAAGAATACAATTTCCGTGTAATTATCTCGGGTAAAGCTAGCCAGGTGGCAGAAATGCAGCCCTGCTTGCCTCAGCACTA
Source organism: Arvicola amphibius (assembly GCF_903992535.2). Classification (NCBI taxonomy): domain Eukaryota; kingdom Metazoa; phylum Chordata; class Mammalia; order Rodentia; family Cricetidae; genus Arvicola; species Arvicola amphibius. Next base: position 82,836,618 of record NC_052056.1, on the reverse strand, counting down.
CAGTACCCCACCCCCTGCAACAGTGCTGCACACAGTAGGGATCGTGTGTGTTTGGCCATGCAGTACTCTGCCCCCTGCAATAGTACTGCACATAGTAGGGATCGTGTGTGTCTGGTCATGCGCTACCCCACCTCCTGCAACAGTGCTGCACACAGTAGGGTTCGTGTGTGTCTAGTCATGCGGTACCCCATCCCCTGCAACAGTGCTGCACATAATAGGTATTCAACCAGGGCTTAAGAAATGTGTGGAGTTGAACATAGTGCCATACGTCTTTAATAACAGCACTTGGGAGGCAGAGGCAGGTGGATCTCTGTGAGTTCAAGGCCAGTATGGTCTACTGAGGGAGTTCCAGGACAGCCAGGGATACACAGAGAAAAACAAAAACAAGGAAGAAATAGAGAGAGTGGGAGAAGGAGAGAGAGAAAAAAAAAGAAAAAGAAATGAGTGGAGACAGCAAGAGTTAGGTGCTATTTGCACACATGGGATATTCATTACAGTGGTTCTTCCGTGCCAAAAGGAAGGGTCAGGGTAGTGGGGAGAACAGAAAGAAATTGTCTAAAAGTCCAACAGTAAAGGAACAGGCAAAAACTTAGTTGCTTATTGACTGATATGCATAAAAGAGAGCTTGCAAGATGGCTTAGCTTGCAGATGCTCACCACCAAGCCTGAGTCCCTGAGTTCAATCCCCAGGCCCCACATGGTGGAAGGGGAGAACGGATTCCCAAAGGCTGTCTTCTCACTTCACATGTAGCCTTGGCATGTGTGATGTGTGGGGTAGGTGCATGTGCACATACATATACTAAATTTAACTTTTAAAATGTAAAGAAATACGTCAAAGATAATGAACTGAGGTTATGTTGCTGGATGTGGCCCTAGTGCAGCCTGCCTTTGGATTTATCTCTATCTGTGTGTTCATATAGAATAAAAACTCTAGAGAGACATGGTCAACTGTTATGTAGGTCAATAAGCGGAAATTTCCTAAGTAAATTAGTCACATAAGGAATGACCAAGAGCTTCAGAAGACCCAACCTTCAGGAACAAGTCTTCATAGACACAACAGTGTGTGGTGACACCGTCCTCCCTCACACTGATGGGGACGCTGTCCTCTCTCACACTGATGAGGACACTGTCCTCTCTCACACTGATGGGGACTCTGTCCTCTGTCCTCTCTCACACTGATGGGGACGCCATCCTCTCTCACACTGATGGGGACACCGTCCTCTCTCACACTGATGGGGACGCTGTCCTCTCTCACACTGATGGGGACGCCATCATCTCTCACACTGATGGGGACACCGTCCTCTCTCACACTGATGGAGACACCGTCCTCTCTCACGCTGATGGGGACGCTGCCCTCTCTCTCGCTTACCCTTTTAAATATCCTGTCGATGTTGTCAAACTTCTTGGCCTCCTCTGGCAGCTGGGACCGTATGTCTCCGCCAATGAAGATGCTCTCCAGGTACATCCACTTCCTCTGAACCAGCATCCAGATCTGAAAATGCGCCATGTCAATGTCACAGGGTGGTGAGGTACCCCAGGGACACAGGCAAAATCCCTCCAACCCACAACTCATTCAAGTAAGTTCAGTCACCGCAAGGACTGGCAGACCAAGTGGCACCATGTTACATGGCCACTACCCCCTTCCCCAAGTGCCCAGTTCTCTGGATTTCATTTTTGCTTTCTGGAGTTTTGGCCAACAGGAGTCCAAAACTATAATAGTTCAAGTAGGTGTGCAGAGAGAGAGCACACTCATGCAGCTCTTAGACACACTGTCACAAGTGCTGTGTGCATGAGCCGTCATGATGGCTCACCGCTAGCCAGCTGGACTTGTAAATTACACTTTGATATAGGTATATGTGTACTGGGAAGCAGTTGTACAAGATTAGGTACTATCTGGGTTCTGGGCATTGTCAGGACATCTCGGAACAAATCCCTGGAGAGTTGGGGGTTACCATGCAGGAAAGCAGCATTTTGAGGACACTGCTCTACTCAAAAGCAAAAGAATGCCCCCCATGCCAGTCCTGGGCAGGGAGGACGTATCTTGTTACATGTGGAATTTGGAGACCTGTGATCCACAATGACCAGTGCAGAAGTCTGTGTTTACAAGAAGCTGCGTGCCACCTACTCAGCCATTCTGTTTCCAGATACAGACACCAGCAGGGACAACAGAGGCCCAGACAGTGCATTCAGGAACTCTGCCAGTGGGCGTTTCTATAACACCCAGGAGGTGGGAGCAAGACAGACGGCCATCAGGTGAACCGAAAATGGTACAGCCATGGACAGATTAGTGCTTGGACAGATGCTACCATGTGGATGAGCCTTGTGTGTGATTTCACACATGTGAAACATACAGATTAGATATGGAGATAGAAAACAGATGTGCAGTTACTGGGACCTGGGGAAGCAGGAGCTGGGAAGTGACAGGGAGCTTTCTTTTATGGTGCTGAGAAAATTTGGGGACCAAATATACTTGTCTATGAAAAATTCAGCCTCCCAGAAATAGTGGACAGAGCCCAATTGATCTGGTTTGTTTACAGAGGACTAGTCCAGCACTGCCCACACAGGCCTGACCCACTACCAATATGACAGGCCAGGTTTGGGGAGTACAAAGACAGATGACACACTGAGCAAGAATAGGGAGAAGCCGGCAGTGGTGGTACACGCCTTTAATCCCAGTACTTGGGAGACAGAGACAGGTGGATCTCTGTGAGTTCAAGGCCAGCCTGGTCTACAAGAGCAAGGTCTAAGATAAGCTCCAAAGCTACAGAGAAACCCTGTCTCGAAAAACCAAAAAAGAAGAAGGAGAAGAACAAGGAGGAGGAGGAGGAAGAGGAGGAGGAGGGGGGAGGGGAGAGGGAGGGGGAGGGGGAGGGGATGGAGGAGGGGAAGGGGGAGAGGGAGAGGGAGGGGGAGAGGGAGAGGGAGAAGAAGGGGGAGAAAAACTTTAGGAGGTATAACCCAAAGGCAAATTGAATCATGTGAAGAGAGCTACCCAGCCCACAACAGTCAAACCTGAAAAGGACTTTAACATAGATATTTATCATACAACAAGAACAGGAGGTTTGGAAACAGAACACATGCTAAAAGGCCAAGTAGGAATCTTAGAAATTAAAAGTGCATTCCCTGAAGTCAGAACTCATCAACATCTCCATCGATGCACTTCCCCCACCAGCTAAATCAAGAGCAGGGAAACAACCGCTCCTTTCTAAGCACAGGTGTTCTCACATAAAATTCCCACACTTCCCTCTGCTTGGCTCTCACCTCAATGACCTCCCCTATCAGAGACAGTGTCTTCTCCCACTTGTGGACGGTCTGCAGGAAAGGCCCCACGAATCTGCTCCCGGAGATGCTCTGCAAGTTGACCGTGTTGTCGTCCAAGCACTGGATGACGTCGTCCACGGACCCTAAGATGTAGCCTCGCTCCTGCGTGCCTTTGTAGTACTTGACCACAGTGAACTTCATGTTCTCCCAGGTGTCTAGGATTTCCTTCACGGCCTGGTTGGGACAGAAATAGTGGTTGGGCCCACAGACAGAAAGAGCACGACCCTAAGCCAGGAGCTTCCTTCCCTAATGTGTCATTGGTCTCAACTCAACCCAGAGTCCCAGCTCCATCATCTGAGAGGTCGAGAGTCTCCTCAGCAACAGTGTCCCTGACTATCGGGTGTGTACTCTGCCACCATGCGTGTTACATGTGGGCTCTCATCTAACCCCCACCCCCAAAATCAGATTGTTATGCAGAGATAGGTTTAGAAGGGCCACACATGCTACCGAGTGCCAGAACCGGGGTCTCAACTATGCAGCTCCCTATGTAACAAGGGGGTCCTACCACGCTCACCCACTGCTGAGCAAGAAAGTGTCAGTACAAAATTCTAGGCTTACTATGATTCCAGGCTCTGAGGAAATCTGCAATGATATTTAGATGTTTATAAGTATGTGTGATTTGATCTCTAGTGAGACAGGACCTTGGGTATGCCTTTGAGGTATTATCTTAATTAGGTTAAGTTTAAAAACAAAAAAGATCTGCCCACTGTGGGTGGTGCCATTCCCTAGACTGGGAAATGGAGAGAATAAAAAGGAGAAACTGAACTGGGCACCGGCATCCATCTCTCTGCTTCCTGACTGTGACTGCAGTGTGACCAGCTGCCTCACGTTCCTGCCGCCATGCCTTCCCCACCATGATGGAAAGTGCCCTCAAACTGCGAGCCACAGTAAACCTTTCCTTTCTTACATTGCTATTGTTGGGGTATTTTTCCACAGCTGTGAGACATGTACTTAAGACAACATCTATACATAGTGTGTGTAAGTATTTGTTTATAGTGTATGAGTGTAAACACATGTATTGATTGTATGTATACCTGCATGTGTTTTGTGCATATATGTGTGAATGTATTCACATGTGTCATGTGTCTACGCATCTTTTAGCATTCTGTTAGAATCAGTTGTGCAAAATGGGCTCACATGGCATCTTCCTGCACTCACTTTGACGTTGTGTGTGCATCTTCAGCAGGGCACAGCATTCACTAAAATGACAGCCATGACTACCCTCAGTGTCCAGGCTGTGAGTGATTTTCTATTTTTAATTGTTTTCCAAGGGGTGCCCAATTGTTCACCAGTGAATAGAATGTGAAACTGTAATCAAGAACATCAAAAAAAGTAAACTAGCCGGGCGGTGGTGGCGCACACCTTTAATCCCAGCACTCGGGAGGCAGAGGCAGGCGGATCTCTGTGAGTTCGAGACCAGCCTGGTCTACAAGAGCTAGTTCCAGGACAGGCTCCAAAGCTACAGAGAAACCCTGTCTCGAAAAACCCAAAAAAAAAAAAAAAAGTAAACTGAGGCAGAGGTTCTACTTACTTAGACACTAGAGACAGAGCGTTTCCTGCTAAGAGAAAAGACAGCCTTTACCGGAGCCTTGCTGTGATCCCAGCACTCAGGAAGCTGAGGCAGGAAGATCACGAGTTCAAAGCCAGCCTCAGCTACATGGTAAACCCATCTCAATGAACTAAAGGTTGACGAAGGCCTTGTAGGCAGAGCCGCAGCACCGAAACCCAAGGCTCCCCTTCCCTACCTTCTCAATGGCGACCTCCTTGACAGCCGCGGTGACAATCTCATTGAGCACTTCCGTGTGGCTGTGCAATTCCATGGCAAACATGTTCTCCAGTGTGAAGGTCTCTGTCATCTCGAAGAACACGCCTGTTTTCTCCATGAGTTCTTTCCAATGTCTGGAAGGATGTAGAGCCATTAACAAACACCACCCCAGCAAACACAGCTTGTATGTACTAACTGTTCTGAATGCTGGGTGGGCAGGGGTTAATGGTGTAGGCCCATGGGTGACTGAAAGAGGAGAATAGGGAGTCTGAGGTCAGCATAGGCTATATCCTGAGACCTTGGCTCAAAAGAAGGAGGAGGAGGAGGAGGAGGAGGAGGAGGAGGAGGAGGAGGAGAAGAAGGGGGAGGAGGGGGAGGGGGAGGAGAAGAAGAAGAAGAAGAAGAAGAAGAAGAAGAAGAAGAAGAAGAAGAAGAAGAAGAAGAAGAAGAAGAAGAAGAAGAAGAAAAGAAGAAGAAGTCAATTAAATATATTACTAAGGGGTTGGAGAGATGGTCCTGTAGTTAAGAGCACTGGCTGCTCTTGCAGAGGACCCAGGATCAGTTCCCAGCACCCACATGGCAACTCATACTCATCTGTAGTTCCAGCTCTAAGGGATATGATGCCCTCTGGCCTCCACAGGTACACACACACACACACACACAACACACTAAACATAATTTGGAATAAAAATAAATCTTTAAAGTGTGTGGCCTTCCCAGCTTGCACCCAAAATCCTCCCCCCCTCCCCCTGCCTCATCCTCCCGTCTTTGGGGCCACAAAATCCCACAGCTCAGCCTGTTTGGGCTCTGGGGACCTGGAATTGAGTGCACCCAGGCCGGTGGGAGGTCCCCTCCTTCATTTGACTGCCCGGAGCAAGGTAGGCCTTTGTCTGAGAGCTGCTTGGCCTGCAAGGGGACCTGAAAGTCTGCAGGAGGATCCATCGTTCTTTGGGGTGAGTGAGGAGTGAGTGCCCGAACCGCGGCAGCTGCCCGGAGAGGGACCACCGACTCTCCACAACTCCCCCTGCCACCAGCACACTTCCTGCTCTTCCTGCAGGGGTTATTCTCCCCGGATACCGCCTCTCTCTCCCTGTCCCTTCCCAGCTTGCACCCAGAATCCTCCCCCCCTCCCCCTTCCTCATCCTCCCGTCTTTGGGGCCACAAAATCCCACAGCTCAGCCTGTTTGGGCTCTGGGGACCTGGAATTGAGTGCACCCAGGCCGGTGGGAGGTCCCCTCCTTCATTTGACTGCCCGGAGCAAGGTAGGCCTTTGTCTGAGAGCTGCTTGGCCTGCAAGGGGACCTCACAGTCTGCAGAAGGATCCATCATTCTTTGGGGTGAGTGAGGAGTGAGTGCCCGAACCGCGGCAGCTGCCCGGTGAGGGACCACCGACTCTCCACAACTCCCCCTGCCACCAGCACACTTCCTGCTCTTCCTGCAGGGGTTATTCTCCCCGGATACTGCCTCTCTCTTCCTGTCCCTTCCCAGCTTGCACCCAAAATCCTCCCCCCCTCCCCCTGCCTCATCCTCCCGTCTTTGGGGCCACAAAATCCCACAGCTCAGCCTGTTTGGGCTCTGGGGACCTGGAATTGAGTGCACCCAGGCCGGTGGGAGGTCCCCTCCTTCATTTGACTGCCCGGAGCAAGGAAGAGATGGGCAGGCGCCAATGCAGGAGCTCCTCCAACAACATGAAAGGCAACATGACATCACCACAAGCCAGACATCCCGAAACAACAAGAATTGAACACCCTACCCCAGAAGATATAGAAGAAACCGACATTAAACAGTACTTTATAAAAATAATAGAGGACCTTAAACAGGAGGTAAAAAACTGCCATAAAGAAATGGAGATGACAAACAAAAAGGTAGACGAAATAAATAAATCTCTCAAAGATACCCAAGAAAAACAAGAAAAACAAGAAAAAGCAATCAAACAGGTAAGGGAAACAGTACAAGACCTGATAAATGAAATGGAGGTATTGAAGAAAACACAATCTGAGGGACGACTGGAAATGGAAACTCTGAGTAAACGAACAGAAACTTCAGAGACAAGTATTTCCAACCGAATACAAGAGATGGAAGAAAGAATCTCGGACTCTGAAGATACTATAGAAGAAATAAACTCACAGATTAAAGAACTAAACAAATCTAACAAATTCTTAACACAAAACATTCAGGAAATCTGGGACACCATGAAAAGACCAAACCTAAGAATAATTGGGGTAGAAGAAGGAGAAGAATTACAACTCAAAGGCCCAGAAAACATATTCAACAAAATTATAGAAGAAAACTTCCCCAACCTAAAGAAGGATGTTCCTATGAAGGTACAAGAAGCCTACAGAACACCAAATAGACTGGATCAAAAGAAAGCATCCCCACGCCATATAATAATCAAAACACAAAACATACAGAATAAAGAACAGATATTAAGAGCTGCAAAGGAAAAAGGTCAAGTAACATATAAAGGGAAACCTATCAGAATTACACCTGATTTCTCAATGGAAACCATGAAAGCCAGAAGAGCTTGGATAGATGTGCTACAGACACTTAGGGAACATGGATGCAAGCCTAGACTATTATACCCAGCAAAGCTTGCATTCACCATTGATGGAGAAAAACAAGATATTCCAGGACAAAAACAGATTTAAACAATACGCAGCCACAAATCCAGCCTTGCAGAAAGTAATAGAAGGAAAATCACAAACCAAGGAGTCCAACAACGCCGACAATAACTCAGGCATCTAGCGACCCTTCACCAGCACAACTAGAAGAAGGGAAACACACAAACTCTACTACTAAAAATGACTGAAGTTAACAACCACTGGTCATTAATATCACTTAATATCAATGGACTCAATTCACCTATAAAAAGGCACAGGCTAAGAGACTGGATACGAAAACAGAATCCAACATTTTGCTGTTTACAAGAAACACACCTCAACCACAAAGACAGGCACCTACTCAGAGTAAAGGGTTGGGAAAAGGTTTATCAAGCAAATGGCCCTAAGAAACAAGCGGGTGTGGCCATACTAATTTCCAACAAAGTTGACTTCAAACTAAAATCAATCAGAAGAGATGGAAAGGGACACTTTATACTCATAACAGGAAAAATCCTTCAGAATGAAGTCTCAATCCTGAATATCTATGCCCCTAATATAAAAGCTCCCACTTATGTAAAAGAAACACTTCTAGAACTCAAGGCAGCCATCAAACCACACACACTAATAGTTGGAGACTTCAACACTCCTCTCTCACCAATGGACAGGTCAATCAGACAGAAACCTAACAGAGAATTGAAAGACTTAATGGAGGTAATGAACCAAATGGACTTAACAGACATCTATAGAACATTCCACCCAAATAGGAAAGAATATACCTTCTTCTCTGCGGCTCATGGAACCTTTTCGAAAATTGACCATATACTTGGTAACAAAGCAAACTTCCACAGTTACAAAAAAATATTAGTAACCACCTGTGTCTTATCGGATCACCATGGATTAAAATTAGAATTCAACAACAATGCTACCCCCAGAAGGCCCACAAACTCATGGAAACTGAACAGTCAACTACTGACCCACACCTGGGTCAAGGAAGAAATAAAGAAAGAAATTAAAGTCTTTCTTGAATTTAATGAAAACAAAGACACAACATACTCAAACCTATGGGACACAATGAAAGCAGTGCTAAGAGGAAAGTTCATAGCACTAAGTGCCCACTTAAAGAAAACGGAGAAAGCACTCATTGGTGACTTAACAGCACACCTGAAAGCTCTGGAAAAAAAAGAAGCAGACTCACCTAGGAGAAGTAGAAGACTGGAAATAATCAAACTGAGGGCAGAAATCAACAAAATAGAAACACAGAAAACAATCCAAAGAATCAATGAAACAAGAAGCTGGTTCTTGGAGAAAATCAACAAGATTGACAAACCCTTAGCCAAACTAATCAAACGGCAGAGGGAGAACACGCAAATTAACAAGATCAGAAATGAAAAGGGGGACATAACCACAGACACAGAGGAAATTCAGAAAATCATTAGATCTTACTACAAAAGCCTGTATGCCACAAAATTGGAAAATGTAAAAGAAATGGACAGTTTTTTAGATAAATACCATATACCAAAGTTAAACCAGGACCAGGTAAATGCTCTAAATCGTCCTGTTAGTCGCGAAGAATTAGAAACTGTTATCAGAAACCTCCCTACCAAAAAGAGCCCAGGACCAGATGGTTTCAATGCGGAATTCTACCAGAACTTCCAAGAAGACCTAATACCTATACTCCTTAAGGTATTTCATAATATAGAAACACAAGAGTCACTGCCAAATTCCTTCTATGAAGCTACAGTTACCCTGATACCTAAACCACACAAAGACTCAACCAAGAAAGAGAATTACAGGCCAATCTCACTCATGAACATGGACGCAAAAATTCTCAATAAAATACTGGCAAACCGAATCCAAGAACACATTAGAAAAATTATCCATTACGATCAAGTAGGCTTCATCCCAGAGATGCAGGGCTGGTTCAACATACGAAAATCTATTAATGTAATCCATCATATAAACAAACTGAAGGAAAAAAACCATATGGTCATCTCATTAGATGCTGAAAAAGCATTTGACAAAATTCAGCACCCTTTTATGATAAAGGTCTTGGAGAGATTAGGGATACAAGGGTCATTCCTAAATATAATAAAAGCTATTTACAGCAAGCCGACAGCTAACATCAAATTAAACGGAGAGAAACTCAAGGCTATCCCACTAAATTCAGGAACACGACAAGGCTGTCCACTCTCTCCTTATCTCTTCAATATAGTGCTTGAAGTTCTAGCAATAGCAATAAGACAACATAAGGGAATCAAGGGGATTCAATTTGGAAAGGAAGAAGTTAAACTTTCATTATTTGCAGATGATATGATAGTATACATAAGCGACCCCAAAAACTCCACCAAAGAACTCCTACAGCTGATAAACTCCTTCAGTAACGTGGCAGGATACAAGATCAACTCCAAAAAATCAGTCGCCCTCCTATACACAAAGGATAAGGAAGCAGAGAGGGAAATCAGAGAAGTATCACCTTTCACAATAGCCACAAATAGCATAAGATATCTGGGAGTATCGCTAACCAAGGAAGTGAAGGATTTATTTGACAAGAACTTTAAGTCTTTGAAGAAAGAAATTGAAGAGGATACCAGAAAATGGAAGGATCTCCCCTGCTCGTGGATTGGGAGGATCAACATAGTAAAAATGGCAATTCTACCAAAAGCAATCTATAGATTCAATGCAATCCCAATCAAGGTCCCATTAAAATTCTTCACAGAGATTGAGAAGACAATAATCAACTTTATATGGAAAAACAAGAAACCCAGGATAGCCAAAAAAATCTTATACAATAAAGGTACTTCTGGAGGCATTACCATCCCTGACTTCAAACTCTATTACAGAGCTACAGTATTGAAAACGGCTTGGTATTGGCATAAGAACAGAGAAGTTGACCAATGGAATCGTATAGAAGACCCGGATCTTAAACCACAAACCTATGAACACCTGATTTTTGATAAAGGAGCCAAAAGTACACAATGGAAAAAAGAGGGCATCTTCAACAAATGGTGCTGGCATAACTGGATGTCAACCTGTAGAAGAATGAAAGTAGATCCATATCTATCACCATGCACAAAACTCAAGTCCAAATGGATTAAAGACCTCAATATTAATTTGAACACATTGAGATTGATAGAGGAGAAAGTGGGAAGTACTCTACAACAAATGGGCACAGGGAACCGTTTCCTATGCATAACCCCAGCTGCACAGACTTTAAGGGCAACATTGAATAAATGGGACCTCCTGAAGTTGAGCAGCTTCTGTAAAGCAAAGGACATTGTCACTAAGACACAAAGGCAGCCTACTGACTGGGAAAAGATCTTCACCAACCCTGCAACTGACAAAGGTCTGATCTCTAAAATATATAAGGAACTCAAGAGACTAGACGGTAAAATGCCAATTAACCCAATTAAAAAATGGGGCGATGAACTGAACAGAGAATTCTCAACAGAAGAAGTTCGAATGGCCAAAAGACACTTAAGGTCATGCTCAACCTCCCTAGCTATCAGGGAAATGCAAATCAAAACAACTTTGAGATATCATCTTACACCTGTCAGATTGGCTAAAATCCAAAACACCAATAATAACCTTTGCTGGAGAGGTTGTGGGGTAAGGGGCACACTCATCCATTGCTGGTGGGAATGCAAACTTGTGCAACCACTTTGGAAAGCAGTGTGGCGGTTTCTCAGGAAATTCGGGATCAACCTACCCCAGGACCCAGCAATTCCACTATTGGGAATCTACCCAAGAGATGCCCAATCATACAACAAAAGCATATGCTCATCTATGTTCATAGCAGCATTATTTGTAATAGCCAGATCCTGGAGACAGCCTAGATGCCCTTCAGTGGAAGAATGGATGAAGAAACTGTGGAATATATACATGCTAGAATACTACTCAGCGGTAAAAAACAATGACATCTTGAATTTTGCAGGCAAATGGATGGAAATAGAAAACACTATTCTGAGTGAGGTAACCCAGACCCATAAAGATGAACATGGGATGTACTCACTCATATTCGGTTTCTAGCCATGATTAAAGGACATCGAGCCTATAAGTTTGGGATCCTTGAGAAGATAATAAGAAGGTGAACTCCCAAAAAAGATATAGTAATCCTCCTGGATATTGGAAGTAGACACGATCGCCAGGCAAAATTGGGAACTTGAGGGTTGGGCAAGACTGGGCCAAGGGAAGATGGGGAGAGAAAAGTGTGAAGGGGAGAGCGGGGGGAGCTCGGAGGAATGGGGTGCTTGGGATATAGGAAGGGTGGATATGAGAGCAGGGAAGCATATAGCTGAATTTAAGGAGCTACCTGAGGGTTGTCAAGAGACTTGACCCTAGAGGGGTTCCCAGGTTTCCAGGGAGACGCCCCCAGTTAGTTCCTTGGGCAGCTGAGGAGAGGGAGCCTGAAAAGGCCAGTTCCTATAGCCATACTGATGAATTTCTTGCATATCACCATAGAACCTCCACCTGACGATAGATGAAGAAAATGACAGAGCCCCACCTTGGAGCACCGGACTGAGCTCCCAAGGTCCTGATGAGGAGCAGAAGGAGAGAGAACATGAGAAAGAAAGTCAGGACCGTGAGGGAACCTCCAGCTGGCGACAGATGGGGAAGGTGACTGAGCCCCACATTGGAGCACTGGACTGAGCTCCCAAGGTCCCGATGAGGAGCAGAAGGAGCGAGAACATGAGGGAGAAAGTCAGGAACGAGAGGGGTGCGTTCACTCATGGAGACGGTGGGACAGAACTAATGGGAGATCACCAACTCCAGTTGGAATGGGACTGATGGATCATGCGACCAAACCCGTCTCTCTGAGTGTGGCCAACAGCGGGGGCTGACTGAGAAGCAAAGGACAATGGCTCTGGGCTCTGATTGTTCTTCATGGACGGGCTCTGTGGGAGCCTTCTCAGCTTGGTCGATCACCTTCCTGGACCTGGGGGGAGTTGGGAGGACCTTGGTCTTAGCATAGAGTGGGGAACCCTGATGGCTCCTTGGCCTTGAGAGGGAGGGAGGGGAGGTATGGGTGGAGGGGAGGGGAGGGAAGGGGGAGAAGGAGGGGAGAGAAAGGGGAGAAGGAGGGGAGGGAGGGGGGAGGAGGAGGGAAGGAGATGGAAATTTTTAAATATAAAAAAAAATAAACCATGAGAAAAAAAAAATAAAGTGTGTGTGTTGTGTGTGTGTGTGTGTAGGATTCATTTCAAGCCAGGCATGATGTTTTTTTCCTATAATCCCAGCACATGGAAGGCTGAGAAAGAAAGACTGCCATGAGTTTGAGGCTATCCTGGGCTACATAGCAATTTTGAGGCAATGTGCCAATAGACATATGGTCCAGGCTGTCATGGAACTTTCTATCCTCCTGCCTCAGTTTCCCAAGCACTGGGGTGACAGGCAGAGTTCTTTTTATTCTTCTAATGTTGCACCTAAAAACTGCAAATGACATTGGTGGCTCCGTTCCATTTCTCCTGCATCCTCTAACCAAATCCTCCTGCTGTCTTCCTTTCTAAACAAATCCTGTCCCCTCTTGCCTTGCTGCTGAGCTGGCCCCTCTCGTCTGTGCCCCCTGTCTAACCTACGCTGTAAATGCCTGAGATCTAATGTCTCCAGCTTGTTCCTTGGGCAGCTGAGGAGAGGGTGCCTGAACTGGCCCTATCCTATAGCCACACTGATGAATATCTTGCATATTACCATAGAACCTTCATCTGGCGATGGATGGAGATAGAGACAGAGAACCACATTGGAGCACTGGACTGAGCTCCCAAGGTCCAAATGAGGAGCAGAAGGAGGGAGAACATGAGCAAGGAAGTCAGAACCTCGAGGGGTGCGCCCACCCACTGAGATGGCAGGGCTGATCTAAAGGGAGCTCACCAAGGCCAGCTGGACTGGGACTGAAGGAGCATGTGATCAAACCAGACTCTCTGAACATGGCTGACAATGAGGGCTGACTGAGAAGCCAAGGACAATGGCACTGGGTTTTGATTCTACTCCATGTACTAGCTTTGTGGGAGCCTAGTCTGTTTGGATGCTCACCTTCCTAGACCTGGATGGAGGGGGAGGACCTTGGACTTCCCACAGGGCAGGGAACCCTGACTGCTCTTTGGACTGGAGAGGGAGGGGGAGGGAAATGGGAGGAGGGGAGGAGGTGGAAATTTTTAATAAAAATAAATAAATAAAATAAAATAAATAAAAAATAAAGTCGTTCCGTGAGCTCACGAGGCTGACGGAGGATGGAACCCACCTCTCTCTCAGGGCCTCGTGCTTCAAGTCCAGAAGGAGGGGGATGGAGTCCTTGAACGCCTTCATCTTTGCTTCCAAATGGAAGGCCACGGATAAGCTGCGCACATGGCGCGGCAGCTTGCGGAGGCCTTTGAGGAAACCGTCGATACCTTCCTGCAGATACTGGACATTCAGGTTGATCCAGAGGGTCTGGGACCACTCCTCTTTGGCAACCTAGAAACATTAGACAAGTCAGCACCCATGGGGCCTGACACAAAAGCCTCCCTCGGCTCTCTCTTCAAAGGATCCTCTAATGTAAAAGGGTGAGTGTTGAAGCCAACCAGAAGGAGCTGTGGCTTTTCTGAGCCCTCCCCAACATAACACAGCACCTGAGTGCGCCTGTGCCCAGCTTGGGGTGTCCGGGGGAGGGATGGCACCTTTAGAGACTCATATAGGTCGTAGATCAGCCGGAGCCCTGACATCTCCTTCTGCACTTTGATGAGCTCAGGGTACATGGTGATGGGGAGGTCAAAGAGCTTCTCCGCATTGGCCAGATCCTGCCGGTTCTTCTCATGCTTGGCCAGCTCCTTTTCAAAACTGCTTAAGAGCTCAACGCCTGGAGAAGAAGTGCGGACCAACATGATAAGTACTCACTCATAGGTGGCTTTAGACATAAAGCAAAGAAAGCCAGCCTACAAACCACAATCCCAGAGAACCTAGACAACAATGTGGACACTAAGAGAGACTTACATAGATCTAATCTACATGGGAAGTAGAAAGTAGAAAAAGACAAGATCTCCTGAGTAAATTGGGAGCATGGGGACCATGGGGGAGGGTAAAAGGGGAGGGGAGAGGAAGAGAGGGGAGTGGAGAAAAATGTATAGCTCAACAAATCAATTTTAAAAGTTTTTAAAAATAAAAAAAGAAGTGCAGAGCTAGAGCAGAAAGGACAATGTGACGGTGAGGGCTTGGGAGCCAGGGGTGAGGTGGGGGGGTCGCTGCAAGTTCAAGGTCAGCCTGTTTACATAGTAAGTTCCCAGCCAATCAGGGCTATAAAGTGAGCAGTGTGTCTAAAAATGTGTGTGTATATAAGATGGAGGGCAAAAAAAAATGGCTCAGTGGGTAAAGATGCTTGCTGCTAAGAAGGATACCTGAAGTTCACGTGAACACAGTGAACTGAGCCCTCTGAACTCGTGAGCCAGAACAACTGTTCTTCCTCTTAACCCATTTCTTTCAGATGTGCGCCATGATGACAGAAGTCTGGCAGGACAGAGAGAGGCAGCACGGCACCGTCTAAGGTGCCTAAGTGCAGAGAATGGATGAATTCAGAGGAAGAGAGCAGCAAAGGGGTGTGTGTGTGTGTGTGTGTGTGTGTGTGTGTGTGTGTATGCGCGTGTGCGCGTGCGTGTATGCGTGTGTGCGTGTGTGCGCGTGTGTGTGCGTGTGTGCGTGTGCGTGTGCGTGTGCGTGTGTGTGTGTGTGTGTGTGTGTGTGTGTGTGTGTGTGATACACACTGCTGCACTGGCAAAGGCAGATGCCAGTGGTCATCATGTTCGGCTGCAGTGGGGACCGGCTGGATTCCCGCTCTCACTAGATCCTGCACAAACCCCTTGTACCCACCCTGCCGTCAGAGGCCATCGCTAGACCATGAGAGAAGCAGCTGAGGAAGGAGTCGATCCTTCAGTGACAACACATCACTTCCTGTGAATGTCTCGGGAGTCCTGAGCCCTCAACATCCCCACACCTCACCTTTATCCAGGTCTTCACCCACTGCGCCAGGGCCTTGGCTGTAGAAGCGCCGTGCAAACTCTTCCAGCTGACTTCTGTAGTTCATTATCTCACTCCGGGTGATCTGAGTGAAGGAGGCTTGGTGTAACCTCAGTGTGGGGATTGGAACCCAGGACCCCACATGCCCCGTGTGCATCTGAGTTCTGAGCGTTCCCCAGTCTCCCATCTGCACTCAGAGTGGAGGTGACACCTCACCTCAGTGAATGTTCTCTTGATGCCCCCGAGCGCATGTTCCACGTGCACAGAGTCGTTGAAGAGAGTTTGCCACATGGTCTCAATCTTGTCAGCCAGTTCCCGCTCAGCTTCGGTAGGCTAGAGGGAGAGACACAGACAGACAGACAGACAGACAGACAGACAATGAGAGGCAGAACGGATTACCAATAATGTTGGAATTGCAATGTCAGGTGAAAGCTGCTCCCCATGGACTTTGGCTTCTAGCTGCACCCAAGGCAGCTATTGGAACAATCTGGAAAGCCAGCTGAGACAGTAACATTGTGTTCTTGGGGTTGTTTATTTGGTTTGGGGATTTTAGTTTTTCCTCTTTAATTATGTGTGTGTGTGTGTGTGTGTGTGTGTGTGTGTGTTTGTATGTGTGTGTGCATGTATGTACAGTGCCTGCAGAGGCCAGAAGAAAATATCAAATTCCCTGGAGCTGTGAGCTGCCTGATGTGGGAACCCAGGCTGGGTCCTCTGGAAGGGCAGCCAGCACTCTTAACCACTAAGCCACCTCTCCAGACCCCTGTTGACTCATTTTGGAGTTGAAGTTTTATGTCTCACAGGCTGGCCTCTAACCCACTATGTAGCCAAAGGTGATCCTCTTGCCTCCACCTCCCAGGTTCTGGGAGTATAGGTGTATGCCACTGTGTCTAGGCCAATCTGTAATTTTGTAATAAAAATGGTATCTGGGCCAGCATAGTGGCACATGCCTTTTATTCTGGAGACAGAATCAGGAAATCTCTATGAGTTGGCAGCCAGCTCTATATAACGGTTTCAGGCCAGCCAAGGCTTTATGGTGAGACCCTAGAGAGAGAGACAGACAGACAGAGATCTGGTTCAGCGGGTAAAAGTGCTGGCTACTCTTCCAGAGAACCAGAGATCTGGATCTATGCCCTCTTCTGGCCTCTGTGAGTATTGTATATATACAGAGACACATAATTAAAAAAGAAAAGGAGAAACTAGCTTCTTCATATTATAACTTCTGAAAACAAAGCACAAAAAGTGTCCTTAAAAGTAGGTGGAATGGGGGCTGGAGAGATGGCTCAGTGGTTAAGAGCACTGGCTTCTCTTCTAGAGGACCTGAGCTCAGTTCTCAGCAGCCACAAAACCCCTTACAACAATTCGTAACTCCAGTGCCAAGGGATCTGATGCTCTCTTCTGGCCTCTGCTGGTCCTGCACTCACATAGTGCACATACCTGTAGGCACACTTAAACATATAAAATAAAAATAAATAAATCTTTAAAAAATTTAAAACACAGAGAGACCCTATCTCAAAAATAGACTAATAAAACCATTTACCACAAGTTTCTTTTATCTTCTCACATTCCCCTTTCTCTCTCTCTCTCTCTCTCTCTCTCTCTCTCTCTCTCTCTCTCTCTTTCGGTTTTTCTTTTTTTTTTCGAGACAGGGTTTCTCTGTAGCTTTGGAGCCTGTCCTGGAACTAGCTCTTGTAGACCAGGCTGGCCTCAAACTCACAGAGATCCGCCTGCCTCTGCCTCCCAAGTACTGGGATTCAAGGCGTGCGCCACCACTGCCCGGCTTTTTGGTTCTTCAAGACAGGGTTTTTCTGTGTAGCCCTGAATGTCCCAGAACTCACTCTGTTCCTTCTTGTTCTTATTTATGATTACTAGTGTGTGTGATACGTAGGTGTGTACACGCATGCCACAGTGCACATATGGCAATCAGAAGACACCTCTGTGAAGTTAGTTGTCTCCTTCTGTCTTTACGTGGGTTTTGGGGATTAAACTCAGGTCTCCAGGCTTGTGTAGAAAACTCCTTTACCCACTGCGCCATCTTGTCAGCCCTCTTATTATTTTACAAAACTCTACTTTTCACAGGAAGTGGCCCCCGTCCTCTCCCCAGGAAAGGGACTGAGACGAGACAGCGAGCTAATATGGACAGGCTGCAGAACATCACAGAAGCCTTGTGAGGTCAAGCCATGGTCTCCACATTTAAAGTTCAATAAAATACCCATGCAGTGGGGACACCCATGAGGGGGCTTCCTGTTGGGGACACCCATGTGGTAGCTTCCTACTGGGGATTTTTAATCACTTGCTTGGGAACACATGGCTGGCAGGGCCACTGAGAGGCCCTTCTGAGGACGTCCCCCACAGGCTCACTGTTGAAACTCTTGGTCCCCAGTTGGTGGCGCTGTTTGGGGAGGTGATGGAATATGTAGACAGTGGAGGCCTTTCTGGGGTTGGGCTCTGAGGGTCTAAAGCCTTACTCACTTCCTGTTGTCTCTCTTTGCTTCGTGTGTGTGGACAAAATATGACCAACTAGCTTCCCACTCCTGATGCCCTAACTCCCCTGACAGTTGCCATGCCTATCCAGCCATGCCTCCTCCTGAGGCTGCTTTCATCGGGTGTTTTGAGGCTGGAAGAGGAAAAGTAATTTACAGAGTAGATAACCCAACCAAGAGTGGCATCAGGGCAGCAAGGCTAACTCACAAAGATGCTGTATATTGCCATGGTGCGGTACCGCTCCTGGATGTCCTTGTACCTCAGCTCCATGACTAAAGATTTTGTCCTGACCTCTGCAATCGTCGCCAGGACGAACTTGAGATCTTCAAGCGTGGTAGGGCTCTTCTTAAGGTTTTTGTTCAGGTGCTACGAAAGAATTCAGTGGAGACAGAAAACAGCAATAGGTGAGACCAGCTTCCCCAAGAACAAGGCTCCTTGGTGCAGCCTGCAGCCTAGGGATTGCCTGTTAGTCTTGTCAACCTGAGGCAACCTAGAAATTGCTCAGGAAGAGCATCTTGATTAGTAATTGCGTAGCTATGGCGGGCCTGTGGGCATCTTTGTGGGGAGGAGGGGTTATCTTAATTGTTAAGTGAGGTGGGAAGACCCAGCCCACTGTGGGCAGCACCATTCCCTAGGCAGAGGATCCCGAACAGTCCAAGAAGAGAACACTGGCTGAGAGCAAGAGAGCAAGGGTGCATTTATCCTCTCTCTGCTCTTGACTGTGTATGACCAGCTGGGTGTGACTAGCTCTCTGAATTCCTGCCTTGGAACCCCTCAGTGGTGGACTGTAACCTGAGGTTATGAGTGAGATACACCCTATTTCCCTTAACTCACTTTTTCTCTTGGATATTTAATCACAGCAACAGAAATGAAGCAAGGCAAGGATAGGGCCTTTGGATGTGCTGGGCAAGGCTCTACCTCAGAGCTACACCACTGCCCCTGAAGATCTGTTTGAAATAAAGGTGGTGCTGGCATACCTCGATCTCATCCCGGAGGCTAAAAAGCTCCTCCTTGGCGGACTCATTGAGGAGCTTCCCCAGCGAAATCACCCAAGACTTGGCATTTTCTTGCACAGTGGTGGCTAGTGGCCCAAGCTGCAGCCGGATGCAGTGCTCATCCTTGACCAGCGGGTGGCGCATGACATCCGCCGCAATCTTGGAGTAGAACTGCAGCTTCTCATCGTAGGCCACACAGGCTGGCTTCTTGGCTGCAAACTTCTCCATCACGATGGACTTGTCCAGCTTCCAGAGGGGCCGGTAGCGTTTCCACCTCTGCAGGTATTTCATGAGGTTCACCAGGAGCCTGTGGATATTTTGGGGGATCATAACAGCTTGATCCATGATCTGGGGGTTCAAGGAGATGTCGTTGTAGAAGCTCATGATGATGACTTCTTCCTCCTCGCCCTTCTGAGGGGGGCATTCGATGCAGCTGCCGTTCATCCAGCGCACAAAGTACTGGCAGGAAAGCAGGCGGGAGGTGAGCGTTGAGCACTGTGTGCCTCCTGAGCGTATACTAGGACCTGGTGACGAGCCCTGCTGTGATGGACAGTCTCACCTCACAGGCCTTCAAGCCTAGCCTTGACGTTACCATCCCCTGCCTCAACCTCAACGGTAGGATTACAGATGTGTGCCACCATGCCCTGCTATGCTCCCCTTCCTCCTTCCCTGTAATCCCAGCACTAGAGAGGTGGGAGATCAGAAACTCAAGGTTCTCCTTGGTTAATAGGGAGTTTGAAGCTAGCCTGGGCCATATGATTTTTTTTAAAAAAGGTAAATTTTTTAAAAAGAAAAAAAAGGTAGGATGGGGTGAATGGAACCAGGATTGGGCTATGGGACTGCTCCTAAATTTGATGGCTTCACAGAGGCCAGAGGCAGCTGAGCCAGTGTCTGCTGGGCCCCTCTCCAACTGTATCAACCAATAAGCAGCTGGCAAGCAGAAGAGCAACTGTTTCCGGTGACCTCGCGTTACCTTGGTGATCTCCACGCAGTTGCGGGTGCACTGGACACACATCTTATCAATCTCGGTGGCGTTAGGGTGGAGGATGATCTCCGGAGCTGACAGAATGGTTTCCGCTTGGAACAGAGGAGCATTTCCAAGGATCAGAGAGTTGAAAGCTTGCAAGTTCCTAAGTGGAAGAACGCAAGGGCCATAGGACTCAGAGTATGAAACACACCAAGCGCCGACGGAAGGAGCAGAGTCTGGGGCCGAGGGGGAGGTCTGCTACACACTGTAAGCCACCATGTGGGGGCGACCATTGCCCATTGCCCCCTTTGTCTACTTTTATGCACCTTGGTCATTTCTGCTCGGGGAATCAAACGCCTACTGGTGAGAAATAATAACGAACACTGACCACCCAAAAGTCATCCCCAGCAGCGCTCTGCCTCCTGGGCATGCTGTCTGATCTTCCGTGGCGATCATTGAACAGGTGTCCATCCTCTCGCTTTGCCCTCTCTCCTCGGTCTCCAGAGGACAGGGCCCTTGTCTGTGACCAAGATCTAGTCCAGGCCCTCGCACATGGCTACTTCAGATAAAGCTTGGTTGGCTGGATGCACGGATACATGGGTGGGTGGATGCAGGCATGGGTGTGTGACAGCCAAACGAGTGGATGGATGGATGGATTCATCGGTGGGTGGATGAAGGCATGGGTGTGTGGTAGCCAAACAAATGGATGGATGGATGGACTCATCGGTGGGTGGATGCAGGCATGGGTGTGTGACAGCCAAATGAGTGGATGGATGGATGGACTCATCGGTGGGTGGATGCAGGCATGGGTGTGTGACAGCCAAATGAGTGGATGGATGGATGGACTCATCGGTGGGTGGATGCAGGCATGGGTGTGTGACAGCCAAATGAGTGGATGGATGGATGGACTCATCGGTGGGTGGATGCAGGCATGGTGTGTGGTAGCCAAACAAATGGATGGATGGATGGTGATGGGAGAGTAGATAGATGGATGGTGGATAGACCGATGGAATGCAGAAATGGGTGTGTGCATGCATGAGTGGTGGATGGATGGATGGATAATGGGATGATAGATTAGGTAAACATTATGAAAAGTAGCTCCAGATAAGGTGTTCTGTAGAACCTAAGTTTGATTTCCAGCATCCAAGCCAGGTGGTTCACACCTGTCCGTCACTCCAGCTGCAGGGACAGCCAACCATCTGACCCTCACTCTGGCTGCAGGGACAGCCAACCATCTGACCCTCACTCTGGCTGCAGGGACAGCCAACCATTTGACCCTCACTCTGGCTGCAGGGACAGCCAACCATCCCTTACTCTGGCTGCAGGGACAGCCAACCATCTGACCCTCACTTTGGCTGCAGGGACAGCCAACCAACCATCTGCCCGCCACTCCAGCTGCAGGGACAACCAACCACCGGCCCCACAGCTCCTGCACTCGTGATCATATACGTGCAATTTAAAATTAAATATTTTAAAATGTGTTTATGTTTTCAAAAAGGGCACTATGATGCAATGATGCCACCTTCAGAGCCTGACTCAAGAGTCATGGGGATGGCACTCATGGGCTGGCTCTTAGAATGACCCTGGGCTACAGTGTGTGTGTCTCCCAGCTGGCCGAGCTATGCTGCTGGTCCACAGGACCCACAGAGGACAGCAGCTTTGGTGCTGGACTGTCATGAGAAATCAGAACTCAGTACGCAGTGACCATTCCAACTGGTGATTGACTGTAGCCGGGGAAGAGGGCCGAGTCACCTGTCCTCCAAGTCCATCTCTCAGCATAAACAAGCTCTTCTGGGGCCTTCTGCTGCCAGACAAACAGGGTTACTCTGTCTTCCAGAGGCAGAGAGGCACACAGAAGCCTCGTATACCAGAAGGGGTTCATAGGAACAGGGGCCCACACAGAGGTAACCCCTCCCTGGTCAGCCTCCCCATCCGGCAGCCTGTGAGTCATGACCAGCCCAGGCACAACTCAGATGGGCTTACTTCAGGATGAGCTTCCCCAGGACGTCATAGATTCTGCCTTCCCAGTACTCGTAGTAGGAGGCCAGTTTGGGGGCCCTGCCTGTGTTGGTATGCACAACTAGACCTTCAACTTTGGTCAGCAGCGGTCCGATGGCCAGGTACCACCGGACCATGTGGTCCACGTCTTTGGCCCTTTCTCGTTCGATGTGCTCGAAGAATTCCTTCACACCTGTAGAGAAGGGCACGAGATACATAGAGCAGCGGTGTCTCAGAGGACTTCATAGCAGAGCATGTCCACACACCAGCCATGAGTCATGGCTGTCCACACATCAGGCATGGGTCAAGGGCCTGTCCACACATCAGCCATGGGTCAAGGGCCTGTCCACACATCAGCCATGAGTCATGGCTGTCCACACACCAGGCATGGGTCATGGCTGTCTACACATCAGCCATGGGTCAAGGGTCTGTCCACACACCAGGCATGGGTCATGGCTGTCCACACACCAGGCATGGGTCATGGCTGTCCACACACCAGGCATGGGTCATGGCTCTCCACACATCAGCCATGGGTCATGGCTGTCCACACATCAGCCATGGGCAAAGGCTATTCACACATCAGCCATGAGTCATGAGTCGTATGTACTCATGAAAATGGAGTTGATGCCAGAAGCTAAGACTCATCTCAAGACAAAAGCAAGTGATCCAGGGCCGTGATGGATGCTGGTGTCCTGCAGCCATCATAGTGGCTGTGATGCTTGTCTTCGATCTTTGACGACTAGTCTTCAGTTCCTTAAAACACCTCTAGCGTAATAAAACGTAAAAATAAGCCCATACAATATAGTTATCTGACTATCAACAAAGCTACACAGCTCGGTGTGGTGGTATGCACCTGCAATCCCAGGGCTGAGGCAGAGGATAGCAAGTTCAAGGCCAGCTTGGGCCACAAAGTGAGAACCCAACTCAAGAACAGGTAAGTCAGCTGGGCAGTGATGGCACACACCTTTAATCCCAGCACGCAGGAGGCAGAGACAGGCGGATCTCTGTGAGTTCGAAGCCAGCCTGGTCTACATAGTGAGACCTTGTTTTTCTCAAAATAAAAAATCTGGAGGGCTGGTGCTGTCCTGGGAGCAGAGCACTTCGCTGAACCCATGAGAGGCCCTGGTTCTAGCTGAGGACTGGAACCACCAATGGTCACAAGCTGTGAAACTATTAAGTAACGCAGAACAGAACATGGCAGAGGGTGGGACACAGGTCACAGCCATAATACTTCCCAGTAAAGGGCTGGGGTGGTTAAACCGGATTATTCCCATCACTGAATGCCTGGAGCACAGAGATGGTGACCACGGGGCCTCTCTTTCATCCCACGACTGGCGAGCTAGAAGCCAGGCCTACCTGGGAGCCCTTCCTCGGTTTTGGAGACTGGGTACCTAAAGAGGTTGACAGACTCGATTAGCGTGAGCCTGGAGGTGATGTCCTCCGCAATCTTGTGAATCTGGTGGACCAGAGACTCGAACTTGCCAATGGCCTGTTTGCAGCGATTGATGTAGTCAGCGATTCCTTGGGGGACGAGAAAGCAACTTGGTTCCATCCCTGCTGTCCCTGACCTTCCCACCAGCACTTGTGAGACTCATGGTGATGCCACTTATCTCACAGACCCTGTTCCTGCACCTGTGTTGACTGAGCCATGGCTAAGAGCCACTCATCCCCTGAAGGCTTGGGCCCAAGATGTTTGTAGGGCAGGAATCTACCAGGCTTAGCAGAGGGCTTCATTGCATTCACAGATACATTTGTGTTCATATTTGTGTGTGTACATATGTATGTGTGCATATATATGTATATGTACCTGTGTGTGCATATGTGAATGCACATATACATGCATAAGTATGTGCATATATGTATGTATGTGTATGCATGTGTATATGCGTGTGTTTATGTGTGTGTGCACTTAATAAATTTGTGTAGTTTATATTCAGATATTGTGACATTTTGGTTTTACAAGATCATTGCTTACGGTCCCTCTAGGTACTGGGCAGGTGACTCCGTGGGTAAGAGTATTTGTTCTGAAAACATGAGGATCTGAGTTTGAAGCTCTGGTACATAGTCGGGCAAGCCGTGCATACCTATAACCCCAGCATTGTGGGCAAAGACAGGCAGGACCTGAGCTCACTGGCGAGCCTCCTGAGAAGAGACTCTGCCTTGACACCGTCCTCTGGCCTCTGCATGCACACAGCACACCACACACACACACACACACACACACACACACACGCGCGCGCGCGCGCACGCGCGCGTGCGTGCGCAAGAAATACACATAAAACAAACTGTAATGCGGCCAGGAGCTGCGCGGTTACCTAGTGAGTTCCAGTTCAGTCTCTTGTACCCAGAGCGGAACACCCTGAGCAGCTCCTGGGAATGGTCTTCCAGGAGGGCCGTCTCTGCCTCGTTCAG
Source organism: Arvicola amphibius (assembly GCF_903992535.2). Classification (NCBI taxonomy): domain Eukaryota; kingdom Metazoa; phylum Chordata; class Mammalia; order Rodentia; family Cricetidae; genus Arvicola; species Arvicola amphibius. The sequence continues at coordinate 82,812,100 of NC_052056.1, read as the reverse complement.
CGTGTTGATAAGCAGGTGGTAATGGTCCAGCATGCGCTGGATGCCCTCCGTGTACCTGTGTGCCCAGCAGAGCGAACGGTGAGAGATGCAGGGCAGGATGTGAGAAGCACAGTAGCATGGCCCCCAGAGGCCTGACTGCCCCCCACCCCCGTGACTTCCGTCAGGACATCTGCAGAGGGCTGGGATGAGGCTCAGGGCCAGAGCAGTTGCGAGTGCTAGGCCCTGTCTGTCCCCAGAACAGTTCCAGGGGCAACTGTCACTCACATCGACAGGGAGGGGCCTGCCAGTGTCCTGTGCCCAGAGGAGCAACTCCACTTGTGAGTCACTGCTGAGTTGACTCCCCATGTGGTCAGTATTGCTAGTCATTCACCTTCAGTGCTAAAGCTCCACCAGGACAGACTGGGGGAGGGGCAACCACTGTCTTCAGTCACGGGCCCTTATGCTGAGCCCACCACAGGCTCTGACCAGTGACAGCCACAACCCTGGGTCGCACAGACCTGGTTAATCTCAGATCACAAAACAATACAGAGAGATGTGAAGGAGCAGAGAGCTCTGTGAGGGAGGAGTGGCGGAGGAGGGGAGGGAGGTGGGGGTAGGGAACTGGTTAGTGAGCAAAGTGTACATAAGTAAAACTGTAAATATAATAACAATTTTTTTAAAGAAATGAGTTAGACATAGTGGCACACGCCTTTAATCCCAGCACATGGGAGGCAGAAGCAGGTGGATCTCTGTGAGTTCGAGGCCAGCCTGGGCTACAGTGAGTCCTAGGTCAGCCTTCAGCTCTACATCTTGCTGAATTCTTCAGTTCAGCAGCCCCAGGTCCAGCTGGACTATAGAGTGAGTTCAAGACCAGCCTAGGTGCCGGGTGGTGGTAGCACACACCTTTAATCTCAGTACTTGGGAGGCAGAGGCAGGCAGATCTCTGTGAGTTCGAGGCCAGCTTGATCTACAAGACCTAGTTCCAGGACAGGCTTCAAAAGCTACAGAAAAACCCTGTCTCAAGGAAAAAAAAAAAAAAGCCTAGGCAACTGAGAGGGAACCTGTCCCCCAAAGTTAATTTTTAAATAAGGATAAAATTAAATCAAAATGCATAAAGGGAACAAGAGCTTTGAGGGGAGGGCTCCACCACCACCTTTGGGAGTGTCAGGTAGCGGTGTTGAAGGAACAGACCAGTTGATGAAGTGCTTGCCTTGCAAATATGAGGACCTGAGCTCGACCTCCCGCCCCCATGTATAAAGCAGCATGGTGGTAAACTCCTACAGTCCCAGCTCTAGGGAGGAAAACAGCTCCCTGTGGCTCACCAGCGGTCAGCATAGCCAGACCAGGGAGCCGCAGACCAGGGAGAGAGTCTGCCTCAAAAATAAGGTGCATGGACGGTGTCTAAGGACAACACCCAACTTTGACCTGGGTCCACATACTCATACACCTAGCACACACATATGTATGCATGCATGCATGCACATGCACACACACATATACACATAGAGACACAGACATGGGCACAAGCATGCACGCACGCACGCACGCGCGCGCGCGCGCGCGCACACACACACACACATACACACACACACACTTTAAAACAACAGTAAAGAATGTCAAGAGGCCCTGAGACCAAAGTGTCCCCTCTGACTGAAGAAGGGTCTTCTCACCTGAGGAATTTGTCTTCTTGGAGGGCCACGTTCCTGGCCAGTTCAGGGACAGTGAATCCCAGCTGCTCTAAGTACTTGGTTTCATTAATAATCTCTCTGAGAACCGGAGAGAAGTTGATGACAAACACGGCTCCCTTTTCCATAGGGGGCGCGTCCTCGGCCGTGATGGTGGTCTGTGGAAGAGACGACACACAGCCTGGAAGTATCTGCCACTGCTTGTAAAGTTCACTAAGCATGATTTACACAGACCAGTGGGTCCCTTTCCCCAGCAGATGGACGCAGACTGGACTAGTGTGTCACACATTCTGTTTTGCAGAGCTGTTCAATAATCTAGTTTGGGGCTGGTGCTCATTGTATAAAATGCTTTCTCTGGAAGCAGGAAGACCTAAGTTTGGATGCTCAGTGCCATGTAGAATTTCAGGCATATGTGCACATGTGCATACCATAGATAATATCAGAGAGAGAGAGAGAGAGAGAGAGAGAGAGAGAGAGAGAGAGAGAGAGAGAGAGAGAGAGAGAGAGAGAGAGAGGAGAGAAGAGAGAGAGAGAGAGAGAGAGAGAGAGAGAGAGAGAGAGAGAGAGAGAGAGAGAGAGAGAGAGAATTCTTGGGGTTGCAAGGCCAGCCAATCTAGCCAAATGCGTGAGTTCTTGGTTCAATGAGAGACCCTGTCTCAAAAAATGTTGTTGGGGGTAATTGAGGAAGACACTTGATGTCAACCTCTGGTCTCTGCATATGTGAACATACGTGCAAATACTACACACACACATACACACACACACACACACACACACCCCTTCAGTTTAGCAGCCCCAGGTCCAGCTGGACTACAGAGTGAGATCAAGACCAGCCTAGGCAACTGAGTGGGACCCTGTCCCAAAATAAAAAGGGAGACACCCAGGACTATTTCTCAGAAGTCAATCCCCTGCCTTGAATCCCCTAGGGAGGGATTGGGGTGTGGCTAAGTGGTAGTGTGCTTTCCTAGCGTGTACAAGGCCCTGGGGAGTGGGGGAGAAAGAATTCTACTTAGTTGCCAATATTAGGTGAAGTACTAGAAAAACGGAGATTTCTGACTTTACTTGGAAAACAGAGAAACCAAATCATATTGGCAGGCACGGGCTAGAATTGGGTGGCTGACTCCCTTGGGGGCCAGGCTTTGAACACCCCAGCTCCCCCAGGTTTATGGGACGCTCTGGCCTCAGGATGGCAAAGAAGCTGCCCACTAGAAAGAGTTTCCGGGACAACAGACACAAACCACCAGGTCAACAGACGCCAACCTCCTGAGTGGTGGCCACGGGCCAGGCCCAAAGCCAAAGTTCAAAACCAGTCACCTGGGGGCCTTCGAGGTGACTTGGTGAGAAACGGCGCTTGCCACCAACCTGCGCTCAGTCCCTGGAGCCCACCCGGAGGAAGAAAACTGGCCCTGCAAGCTGTGCTCTGACGTCCACACGCACACAGAGGCGCACACACATCCACACGCTAATGAGTCATGTAAAACCTGTGGCTCATGGAAGAGTCAATTAGGACAGCACAGATCTCTGTCATCCAGTCCACTCAATTATTTTAATTCATATACATGTGTGCAAGTGTATGGAGGGTGTGCACATATGTACATACATACATGTATGTACATGGATGTGAAGGACAGACAGCAACCTCGGGCATCATTTCTCCCCTGCCTTCTGTTTTTTAAAGATTTATTATATATATATATATATACACATATATATATGAATATAAATGAGGGGAGTGGGTATATACATATGAATGCAGGTAACTAGGGGACCAGAAGAGAACATCAGAGCCCCTGGATTGGAGTCACAGGGAGCTGTGAGGTCCCCTCCCCCTCCCCATGTGGACATGAGGACACGCTTAACCCCTGAGCCCTCATCTCTCCAGCGCACTTTTTATTTTGAGGCAGGGTCTCTCACTGGCCGGAAACACCCAAGGTGCGCATGCTTCCAGCTGAGCCGTCTCCCCAGCCCCTCGACTTGTTTTCTGAAGGAGAATACCGAGCCACCCAAGGGGTGCGTGTAGCTGCTGCCGTCCATGGCGCCTCTGTTCCCCTCCCTGCCCCCTCTGTGGCGGGGTGGAAGGGCCCACCTTGGTGAGAAGGCTCTTCTTCATGAGGTGTGGAAGGCTCAGCTCCGTGTTCTCCTTCCACTGCTCGTACTTGCGGTCTTCGTAGTCCTTCATGGTCCTGCCCACCTCCAGGTACCTCTGCTTTACCTGCCGGGAAGTGGAACAACAAGCATTGCCTTCTCCTTGCTCTGCTGCTCCCCGCATAAACTATATGGATTTTTTAAAGATTTATTTTATTTTTAATTATGTGTGTGTGTGTGTGCATATGCACATAAGCGTGAGTGCCCATGGGGGCCAGAGGTATCAGATCCCCTGGAGCTAGAGAGGTACCATTGGTGGTGAGTCACACAACATGAGAACTAGAATCGAATTCAAGTCTCCTGAGAAAGCAGGTACTCGCTCTTAACCACTGGGCTCTCTCTCCAGCCCCGAACTCTATAGTTCTTTAACAAAAACGTCTGTCAGCCTCTGCTTTACCACATACAGAAAGCTTTGGGTTAAGAGATGGCCATGGTCAAAAAGACAGTGGTCATGAGCATGTGGCTCAGCTGGAAGAGTGTTTGCTTAACATAACCTCAGGGCTCCATCCCCAGCACCACACAAGCCAAATGCGGTGGCGCTCATCTCTGATCCCAGAACTTGGGAGATGGAGGCAGGAGAATCAGGAGTTCAAAGTCCTCTTGGCTACACAGTGAGTTCGAGGTCAGACAGCTATGTAGGATGCTGCCCCAAAAATAAATCTAAAAGATAGATAGATAGATAGATAGATAGACGAATGAACGGATGGACAGACAGACAGACAGAGATACATAAATGAATGACAATAGTCATCCTTCAAAACGAAGCCAAATCTAAGGAGATCAGGCATCGTGGGGACAGAGACTGAAAGAGAAGGAAAAAGGAAACAAGAAGGAAGGAAGCCTTAGAAATGGATACTCAGGAATCAGGGCATGCCACTGGCCGGCTGAGGTGGCAGCCACCCAGCTAGAGGGGCACAGCGCAGCCTCCCGAGGCCGTGACACACCTCCTGGCCGCGGTCACTGTCCAGGAGTTCCTCGACCTCCTGGAACCTGAGGATGGTGTGCTTGATCCTGTAGAAGAGGGAGCGCTCCCAGCAGATGGCGCCCGCCACTGGAGGGTGGTTCTTGTACAGCGGCGGGCTGTCCAGGTTCCGCACAAAGATCTTATTAACGATGTCGATCTGAAAAGTGAGCGGGCGCTCTGGTCAGCCTCCCGTGGGCCGTGACAGACAGGCAAGACTGAAGTAGAGGACGGAATTTTGCAAGGAATGCAAATAAGGGCTGAGCATGGCGAAGCCCTGGGGCAGCTGAGACTCTGGGGTCCACCCTCAGCCCTGGCTGTGGGAGGACAGCAAGACAATAATAAATAAGTAGATAGATAGATTGATAGATAGATAGATAGATAGATAGATAGATAGATAGATAGATAGATGATAGATAGATAGATAATTTAAATAAGATATGGTGCAATATTTACTACTTTTTTCTTTCTTGTGCTCTCAATCTCTTTTTCTCTAAGCATCCCAAGTTGTGTGCATTAAAATAGCAAACCGTACACCCTGCATATACTGATTTGATTGAATTATTTGAAATCCATAAACCTCTTCTAGAGGTGATCCCTGGCAGATGTTCCTTTGAAAGGAACATCTCTAGGCTGGGCTGTGGCCTTGTATTCACAGCCCAGGCAGCCATGGGTTTCCCGGTTACCTCTTTGCAGTACTGGGCCAGAATGTCGTTAAACTTCATCATCATCTGCCGGTTGATGGCCTCCCGGGAGCGGATATGCTTAAACTTTAACAGCATGTCAAAGGCCGCTTCCGCCGACCGCAGCGTTTTGAAAGATTCATCAATAAAATTTTTTGCTTCTTTCTCAATAACCTGTCAGAAGAAAAAAAATAAGAAAGGAAGGAAGGAAGGAAAGGATGGGAGGAAGGAAGGAAGGAAGGAAGGAAGGAGGGAGGGAGGGAGGGAGGGAGGGAGGGAGGGAGGGAGGAAGGAAGGAAGGAAGGAAGGAAAGAGGGAGGGAGGGGGGGGGGGGGGAGGGAAAGGAGGGGAGGAAAGGCTGAAAAAAAAAAACAGCTACTATCGTGGTCTTTCAAAAAACCAGGGTGGAGGAATTAGCAGCTTGAGCCAAGCCTCTGCCCTGTCTCAGTGAGAAGAACTTGCCTGGACTCGGGGAAGGCACAGTTGGGAAAGTGTTTGCCTTGCAGGCATGTGGACTTAAGTTGGAACCCCAAGACCCACATGAAAAACCTGAGTGGCCACACCTGTTACCCCAACTCTGAGGGTGGGAGTCGAGACAGAAAGAGACCCTGACTCAAAGGAATATGTAGGGCATGGCAGAGCAGGACAGATGCTCTTCTGGCCTCTGCAGGAGTACACAGACACATGCAACACACACACACACACACAAACATACACAATGTGCACGCACATGCACAGAGATAAATAAATCCTTAAAAGGAGATGGTAAGCGTAAGCAAACAGGAGGCCTGGCCTCTGCTTCCGTGGTGGAATCGATGGTGGTGACACTTGCCAGAACTTCAAGCTTGAAGTCATCCATCACATATTTCCAGTATGGAGAGGACTTGATGCTGAAGGGGTCAAAGCTCAAGCTTTCCATTGGGGTGACCAAGCTGTCTACCCTGCAAAGGACATCGTCGATACGCTTGGGGTCCCCCGTCACAGCCTTGAGCTCTGGACCAAATATGTTGTAAAATTCCTCCATGACCTGGGGGTAGGACAGAATGGAAGGGGGCTAAGCGTCCTTTGGTTTATTCCAACCTTTCTATCCATAAATGGCATTTTGAGATTAGCCTGAAGGCAACCTTCTCCTCATCTGAGACCTTTGGTGCTATATCCTTGCAGCAGGATGAGATTCAGAGGCCCTGGGGCCCAGAGAGATGGCTCAGTGGTTAAGAGCACTGGCCACTCTTCTAGAGGACCTGGGTTTCATTCCCAGCACCCACATGGCAGCTCACAACCCTCTGTATCTTTTTCACTCTGGATGCCCCCCTGTAAGCCAGCTACTCTGACTAAACATGACATCATACAAGAGTAACAGAGAAAAGGGGAGCCAGAGTTCCTGTAGGCTAAGGGGGGAGGGAGGCTGGTGAGATGCGAAGTAAAAACAGCTGAGCATGGTGCAGGAGTCTCTGCTGTTCTGACAAGGTTAAAATGATGACGCACCTGCCGGGCGGGGGTGGCGCATGCCTTTAACCCCAGCACTCGGGAGGCAGAGGCAGGCGGATCTCTGTGAGTTCCAGGCCAGCCTGGTCTACAGAGCGAGTTCCAGGAAAGCCAGGACTGTTACACAGAAAAACCCTGTCTTGAAAAACAACATCAAAAAAAAAAAAAAAAAGCTTATATAGCTTTCTAGTGACTCCATATTAGAATAAAGGGATTTATTTATTTATTTTGAGACATGGTCTCATTATGTAACTCTGGCTGGCCTGGAACTCTCCAGGTAGACCAGGCTGGACTCCCGCTCACAGATCCACCTGCCTCTGCCCCTCCTGTGCAAGGCTGAAAGGCAAGCACCACCACCCTCATCAATTCTGGGTTCCATCCCTCCCACCACATAATCCAGCTGGGTATACGGGTATACCTGTAATTCCAACACTTGGAAGGTGGAGGCAGGAGGGTCAGAAGTTCAAGGTTTTCAATGACAAAGAGAGTTTGAGGCTAGCCTGGGCTACATGAGACCCTGTCTAAAACATAATAATAAGGATTAAAGGAGGACAACAAAATGTTCAGAAAGAACTTTAAAGTCGCATGCCCTGCACTTTCTTGTCCATGCTGCTGTTATGACAAGGTGAAGAAGGATGTGGGAAGAGAAGGTGTCCTGTCTCCATTGTCTCTCCCGCAATGTCCCATTTTGTCGTGCGTGGGCATGTATATGCCCGTGTGTGTGTGTGTGTGTGTGTGTGTGTGTGACCAGAGGTGGATGTCGAGTGTCTTCCTTACCCACTTGTCTTTTCTTTGAGTCTCTCACTGAACCTGGGACTCTAGGATTCAGCAAGCCTGGTGGCCATCGAACCCCAGGGACCCACCTCCCCAGCACTAGAGTTACCGCAGGCTCAGTTTAGGCTCTGATGTGGGGGCTGGGGATCTGAACTCAGATCCTCACGTTTGCTCAACCAGTGCTTTACTGACTGAGCTGCCTCCCCAGACTGTGGAGATGTAGCCAGCCTTGGTTTTGCTCTGTCTTGTTCATTTGTTTCCCCAGCAATGAGCATGAGTTCAGGCACACCATGGGCTCCCCGTGAGTGTGCAAAGCGAATGAGAAGATGAATCACTATAGTGGTATTTCATTTGTATTTTAATAAATAAAGCTTGCCTGAAGATCAGAGAGTAAAACAGCCCCACTGGTCAGCCTTACAGACCAGGCAGTGGTGACACACACCTTTAATCCCAGTAGCCACACTAGTTTGCCACAGAAACCAGGCAGTAGTGGTGCACGCCTTTAATCCCAGCACTAGATAAGAATATAAAATGGGAGGAGACAACTCTCTCACACAGTCTCATTCTGAGGATTCAGGAGGAGGCAGGATCACCATTTTGGACTGAGATAGAGGTAAGAGCCAGTGATTAGCTGTTTTTCTTTTCTGACCTTCAGACTGAACCCCAATGTCTAAGTTTTTATTAGACAGATCACCTCCAGGCAAGGTCTGTGCTAGCCACCCAGATACTAAACATGTGCCCCTCTGGTGGGTGGTAGACAGGCAAATACCCAGTACAAGGAGAGCTCAGGAGGCCATCTGCCAGCAGAGGGGGGCAGGGCGCAAAGAAAAACCACAGAGCCTGCTGGGAAAATGATTCAGTCAGTAAAAAGCATGAGGACCCACAATGGATGGCCAGGCGTGGTCGCTCATGCTTGTAATCCCAGCACAGGGGAGGTGGAGACAGACGGGTTCCTGAGATTCATTGGCCAGCCAGCCGAGATACACACACACACAGCCACAAAAGACCTGGGGTACAGCAGGACATTCTGGTCCATTCTACTTCGGGGCTTTGTTTGTTTGTTTGTTTGTTTTTTGTTTTTCGAGACAGGGTTTACTCTGTGGCTTTGGAGCCTGTCCTGGCACTAGCTTTTGTAGACCAGGCTGACTTCGAACTCACAGAGATCCACCTGCCTCTGCCTCCCAAGTGCTGGGATTAAAGGCGTGTGCCACCACCACCTGGCTTCTGGTCCATTCTAGAATATTCTATATGTTTTTCTTTCGAAAGTTTCTAATGAACCCTTTCAGGTCTTCAAAATCTCCCCAGCACAGTGGCACACCCCCCCCCCATTCAAAGGCCAGAATGTTTCCTTCCATCAGGCAAATCCATACACAACACAGAAGGCGTGGTTCCTACCTGCAGGACATCAGCAAGGTCCTGGCAGATGCCAGCCATGTAGTCTGTTCTCTCAAACAGCCGCTTGCGGTCAAACTCCCATCGTGCCTCCCGACCAGAAGCCTCAATCTTGGCCCGGATGTCGAAGTAGGATTTCTTCCACAGCTTGAGAGTATTTCTGGCATCCAGAGTTTTGTGCTGGGCATTCGCTCTGTTTTCTCTGTTAGGCAAAGAGATGCCAGGCTTCGAGCAAAGATGCAGTCGCCCACATCTGAGCCACACTCCCCCCAGGGCATTGGTATTTGAGAGGATTCTCCTCCAGGACATTCCTAGCGCCAAGTCCTCCTCAGGGAATGCTTCTTCACGAGCCACTATGATTTGCAAGGGTGCAAAAAAGCCCCCAAGCTGGGTCCAGGCTGTTCCTCTGCAGCCATCCGACCTGGTTCCCAGGAAAGCGTGGTCACTTGGGGGGGGGGGGTGGCCTTGGTGCCTGTCCTCATGGTCAACGTGGCAGCCTCAACCTTGGAGCTCAGACCCCGTGTGGAGCTGATCTCACCCACGCAGACTGTATGGGGAGTGAGAAATGGCTGGGTGCAGCATGGCGGTGGTGTGTGTGTTTAGCTTTGTGAGATGCTGCGTTCGATCCCCACATCACGAACACACAAAATGGCTAAAAATCATCACCTGTCAGGCTGCTCTTCCTGAGGACCCAGGCCTAGGACTGAGCATTCCCCAGCCATTTACCTCAGTTTCTCCAAATGTAAAATCACACGCGTGGCGCTGGAGACGCCACTCAGCCTTTGAGAGCATGTAGCCAGAGTTCAGATCCCATCATGCACTCTGGGCAGCACACAGTGTGTGTAACTAGAGCTCCGGGAAATCCGATGCCCACTTCTGGCCTCGGCTGCAGGCACTGCACACACGTGTGCATACCTTCACACAGACACACACCCATACACATAAGTAAAAATAAAGTAGGTCATGCATGGTGAAGTATATCTTTAAGGCCAGCACTTGGGAGGCAGAGGCAGATAGATCTATTTGTCAAGTTCCAGGCCAGCCAGAGATACGTAATAAGTCCCAGTCTCAAAAATGTATGAATAACTCAAACACATACATCATTGTATGTTACACAATATATCATATGTGGAATTGTATATTACAGTGTGTAAATAAAATACATATTATGTATTTTATTTATATATAAGTGCAGTACCCAAGAAGGCCAGGAGGGGCATCAGATCCCCTGGAGCTCTACTTCCAGGCAGGAGGCTATAAATTGCCTGTGGGTGCTGGAAACTGGACCCAAGTTCTCTGGGAAAACAGCAAATGCTCTTAATCACTGAGCCGCCTTCCCAGCCCTATAAAGAAGGCTCTTAAGTCAACCAATGTGATGGCTGGAACACTGAGAGCATTTGAATCTCTGATATGGTTTTGCAGTGCCGGGGATGAAACCCAGGCCCCGGTGCACTAGGCACCTGCTCTATGGCTGAGCCCCCCAGCCCTGAACTGCGCACAGCCCGGACTCCAGAGGGAGCCCGTTGGCCCTGTAGCTTCTCACTTGAACAGGGTGCGCAGGTTGATGACTCTGCACACGCGCTCAGCGATCTCCCAGGCGATGCGCTCCATGAGTGGGATCATCCTCTCGTCCTTGTTGTAGTGTCTCGAGATGATCCACACCATGCGGAGGGCACTCATCATGGACGGGATGGTGTCCAGGACCACGTGGAAGTTGGAACCGTGTGTGATGTTCTGCCAAAGCCACATGGGGGACAGAAGAGGGGCTCTCTCTCTCTCTCTCTCTCTCTCTCTCTCTCTCTCTCTCTCTCTCTCTCTCTCTCTCTGGACTTCTTAAACAGAGTGCCCAGGCTAGCCTCAAAATTACTACGTAGCCCTTAAAAAAATTTTTATATGTAAAATGCATCCTTAAAAATAATTACTATGTAGCAGAGGACAACTTTCAACTCCTGACCCTCTCTCTTCCATTTTTCGAGTACTGGGATTCCATGCGTGCACCACCGTACCCGGTCCTGTAGAGTTTTTGTTTGCTCGTTTATTTGTTTATTTGAGACAGGATCTCACTGTGTAGCACAGGCTGGCCTGACAGTCTGGATTCTTCTGTCTCAGCCTCCTGAGTGCTGGGAGCATAGGAGTGTTATGATGGTTTGGAAGATAATGCCCCCTCCCAGGGAGGGGCACGGTTGGAAGGTGTGGCCTTGTTAGAGGAAGCGTGCCACTGTGGAAGTGAGTTTTTCTGTCTCTTATGCTCAAGCCATGCCCAGTGTGGCACACAGTTCACTTCCTGTTGCCTGCCGATCAAGACATAGAACTCTCAGCTCCTTCTCCAGTACCATGTCTGCCTGTACGCTGTCATGCTTCCCACCATGAAGATAACAGACTAAACCTCTGAAACTGTGAGCCAAGCCAACCAAATGGCTTCCTTTTATAAGAATTTCTGTGGTCATGGTGTCTCTTCACAGCACTAGAAACCCTGACGAAGACAGGAGCATCACTGTGCCTGGATTCATTGATACACTATCTAGAAGACTTGGTGAACACCTGAACTGAGGGAGAAAGCCCTGTGGATTGAAATATTGGATAATTTAGGGGATAATGGCAAACAGCTCTGGTGTTTTTCCCCAAATATATTCTTTATCTGATGTTAGTTAAATTGGTAGATGAGGACTCACTGTCTACACATGGGTGTATACACACACACACAGACACACACACAGACACAGACACAGAGACACAGACACACACACAGACACACACACAGAGACACACACACAGACACACACACACATACAGACACACACACAGACACACACACAGAGACACACATAGACACACACACACAGACACACACACAGACACACACACAAATACTAGTGTGCTTTCCCAAGCACAACTATTAGTCGTCTATTTGTCCTCTAGAACTAAATTAAGATGGAGGAGTGTGGCTACTCTGCTACCCTGAAACCAGCAGGCTGGGAGGTGAGCAATTCTCCTGGAGAGGCCCTGGCTCTGAGCCTCCATGTGGAAGGAAGCCAAGGACGCCCAAGCAGAAAGGAGCATGCAAGAAAGACAGCCACTCTAGAAGGGGATGCGCTACCCAGTCACCCAATGGATGCCCTGGGAGGCAAGATGAACGTCTCTATGGAGCCCTTGCCAAATCCTGACCCATTAAATGGGAAACAGGTTTTTATCAAGAAAACAATGGCACACCAATACACAGTACAGTGACTGTCCTAATTAATGGTAGCTATCAACTTGACATAGCCTAGGGTCATCTAAAGAAGCCTCAATTTAAGGACTGCTTTGATCAGACTGACCTGTGGTCATGTCTGAGGAATTGTCTTAGTTGATCATTGATATGGGAGGGATTGATCAGCCAACTGTGGGTGGCACCATCCCTAGGCAGGTGGGCCTGCACTATATAAGGAAGAGAGTTGGAGGGCTAGAGAGATGACATGGGGTGAAGAGCACTGGCTACTCTTCAGAGAACCTTGGCTTGATTCCCTGCACCCACATGGCCACTCACAAACATCTATAAGCTCAGTCCCAGGGGATCCGATAGCCTCTTTTGGGCTCTGCGGGCTGGACCAGGCATGCCCATAGTGCACAGAAATACATGCAAGCAAAACATCTATGCACATAAAAAATTAACATAAAGATTTAAAATGAAGAAAGCTAGCTGACTGAGCAAAGAGTGAGGCGGAAAGCCAAGCTCCTCCATGGCCTCTGCTTCAGTTCCTGCCCTGACTTCCTACAGTTTAGGGATTGTGGTCAGCAAGTGTAAGCCACATAAGCCCTCTCCTCCCCACACTGCTTTTGGTCAGAGTTGTTGTGGGATAAACTTTTTGTACACTGTGAAGAAGTGTCTCTGCCAAGGAACCTTCTGATTGGTGTAATAAAGAGCCGAAAAGCCAATAGCTAGGCAGGGGAGGATAGGTGGGACTTCCCAGAAGATATAGGAACTCTGGGAAGAGAGGAGGGATTCGCCAGCCAGGCATGGAGGAAGTGGCATGCATGGTACTAAGGAGAGGTAATGAGTACTATAAATGGGTTAATTTAGGTTGGGAGAGCTAGCTGGAAGGAAGCCCGAGCTAAGGCCGAGATTTCATAACTAACAGTTGTCTCCACGTCACTGTGTGACCTGCTACCAAGTACTATCCACAGTGACAGGCAGCAACCTGGGAAACTGACACATGGCAGATCTGACGAGGAACCTCGAATTCAGCCTTTTGAGTTGATATTGCTACTCCATGATAAAAACAAGAGGTGAGGGGCTGGAGAGATGGCTCAGCGGTTAAGAGCATTGCCTGCTCTTCCAAAGGTCCTGAGTTCAATTCCCAGCAACCACATGGTGGCTCACAACCACCTGTAATGAGGTCTGGTGCCCTCTCCTGACCTGAAGGCATACAAGTAGACAGAATACTATATACATAATAAATAAATAAATAAATAAATAAATAAATAAATAAATAAATAAATAAGAGAGGTGAGGAAACGTGTCCTGGAAGTGAGGGGTGGAACTGAGCTGTGCACTTCCAGCCAGCACACAGGGCTAATGCGGCCCTTCGGATGGAGGGCAGGCCTTTGTGCATGCTAGGCAGGTACTTTCCCAGCTGAACCCCACAAGACTAGCACCCCAGTGTAATTTTAAAAGTGGCATCCATACAATGCCCCTCACAGGGCTGGCTTTCCAGGGCACAGCCCACCCTCCATACCTTGAAATGACGTTCCACGGTGGACAGGAAGCGCACATTGTCCGAGGCCTCCATGTGGAGTTTGAACAGCTCCGTCAGGACAGGCTGCACATTGGCCGTGAGCATGGATTCGGCTTCCTTCATCACATCCAAGACCTTCCTAACGAACGGAAGCTTCGTTTGCTCATAGAGGGCACTCAACGTGGCGTTTCTTTCTCTCCAGAACTCAATTTCAGCCAGAGGACCATTGCCCTGAGAGAAACAGGAGCACACAGACAGCGCTTGCTGCTACTGTGGGTGGAAACCTGCGGGCATTTCTACAGTGCCCACCCTATTTCCACCTGCTCTGGGCAGGCTGGTCAGTACAGGGCTTCTGGGTGGAGTTCTCATCTGGCATGGTCCAATCAGTTGATCTCAGGACACTAGGGAATGCAAGACGAGGATCCTGCCCTTCCTGGTGGTGCCCACAGGGCCAGAAACAACATATCACTGATGCAGAGGAAGCAGTCTGAGGGGACAGCCTTTGTCTCTCCAGCATCGTTTAGGGAAGTCGCAAACTGAGAGAGACACCAGCTCTCATGAGACCTTCCTTGGGATGGTGGGCTGCAGGCCCCGTACAGGTTACCTGGGGTGTCTTCTTCAACTGGCTCTCCAGGGCAAATGAAATCTGGCTCAGCCAGTTGATCACACACTGCTCCAAAGACTCCACCATTTCTGCATTGGCCACCAGCTCGGACACTTCTCCCTCCACACTGATACTGGGCATTTCCAGCTTGATCTCACCTGGTGGAAAATGACTGGTTAGAGCCAGTGTTCAAGTTCATCAGCCAGCTCTGCTTTCCTGTTGGCCAGGTTGCCAGCCTGTCCCCTCCTCTGTCTCTGCCTGGTTCTCTTTCACAGGAATGTGGTTAAAACCCTCTGCTGAACGGCCCAGTGGTTAAGTCCCATCAAAGTGATGTCAACATGATTGATGAATTGGTTTTCTTCCTTTTTTTTTTTTTTTTTTTTTTTTTTTTTGAGACGGGTTTCTCTGTAGCTTTGGCGCCTGTCCTGGAACTAGCTCTTGTAGACCAGGCTGGTCTCAGACTCACAGAGATCTGCCTGCCTCTGCCTCCCAAGTGCTGGGATTAAAGGCATGCGCCACCACTGCCCGGCGGTTTTTAAACATAAAGCAATGAAAAGAAAAACAGCCTACAAACCACAATCCCAGAGAACTTAGACAACAATGCGGACACTAAGAGAGACTTACATAGATCTAGTCTACATGGGAAGTAGAAAGTAGAAAAAGACAAGATCTCCTGAGTAAATTGGGAGCATGGAGACCTTGGGGGAGGGTAGAAGGGGAGGGGAGAAGAAGGAAGGGAGTGGAGAAAATATATAGCTCAATAAAAACAATTTAAAGATTAAAATTAGGGCTGGAGAGATGGCTCAGAGGTTAAGAGCACTGGCTGCTCTTCCAGAGGTCCTGAGTTCAATTCCCAGCAACCACATGGTGGCTCACAACCATCTGTACTGAGATCTGGTGCCCCCCCCCCTCTGGCGTGCAGGCATACATCGAGGCAGAATGTTGTATACATAATAAATAAATAAATCTTAAAAAAATAAAATTAAAATAAATAAATAAATAAAAAGCAATGAGGATGAGTCTCATTTGGGTCTCAGAACCAAACAGAGCGACCAGCAAGGAAAGCTCCAAACTGAGGAACACTTCCGGCAGGTTAAAACCCCAGAACCAGGGAGATGCCTCCATGGGCTAAAGTGCTCACCATACAAGCGTAAGGACATAGTTCTGATCTCTGGAACTCTTATATGAGCCAAGAACAATGGTTCATGCCCGGAATCGCAAGGCAGAGACAGGCGATCCCTGGGGCTCAGTGACCAGCAAGGCTAGATTGGTGGCGACCGAGAGACAATGTATCAAAAAAGACACTAAAGGAAACCTAAAGAACAGAACGCATCTGCACACACAGGTGTGCCTACACCCCAAACACACACAGCTACACCCCCCCCCCCCACCGCCCCACCTACAGGGAGTTAAGAAAAGAGTGGATTCTCTAGAGTTCTGGTCCCACATCACTGGCTCTCCTGGCTAAACACTTTGTCACCTTTTCCTTGGCTGGGTCCCTAAACGTGAGCACCCAGTTCAACTCCACTCCCCCACCCGCCAGCCTCTTGCATCCTTGGTCCCTGCTTGCCACACCTGCCTCATTACCCCAGGCTCTGGAACTCAGGTAAGGGGAAGGGATCGGGCAGGTACCGCCCACCCGACAGCCCCTGACAGTGAATACCACAGCAGGGACTGCATGCAGCTTTCCGATGAGACCCAATGCTGCCTCCTCTAGGCAGCCCCCATGATTTCCCCGTGCTCTTGTGTAGACCTCACCAGCTCGTTGGGCTCCACGTTCTACTACAGTTAAGCGTGCATGGGGATGCCCAGTGGCCATTGTACTTCTAAACAAGTCCGTTTCCAGCGAACTTATAAGTGAGCATTACTGGGCTGGTGATGCGGTTCAGTGGGGAGGGCTCTGGCTTAGCATGTGCACAGCCCAGGGGTCAAGCCCCAGGATTGCATAAACTGAGCACAGCAGTACATGTCTGTAATCTGAGCACGTGTGAAGTAGAGGCGGAAGGATCAGAAACTGGAAGTCATGCTCAGGTATATGCAACTGATCTGTGTTGTTCTTCTTTTCTTAAAGACTTAGTAGCTGGATAGCTGCGCGTAGCTGCGCGGAGTCCTGAGGAACACGTGTGACCAGGGCGGCGGGTGAACAGGCGGTGCAGCGGCGGGTTAATGGCACAGACACAGAAAATAGACATAAAGCTTTATTAAGAGAGAGAGAGAGAGAGAGGAAGCAAGAGAGAGATAGGGAGAGAGAGAGAGAGAGGGAGAGAGAGAGAGAGGGCGCGTGTGCACACGCAAAAGGGGGCAGTGAGAAGAGAGAGAGGGAAGAGATTCAGGATGACTCCAAGAGACCAGAGGTCGCTGGGAGTGGGCGTGGAAAGGGGCGGGGACCAAAAGAATAACAATCTGTGCTACAGGACCCCTCACCTTAAAAACTAACAGCATCTGGGAATTGGGGTGTGTACTTTTAATCCCAGTACTGAGGAGGCAGACGTAGGTGGATCTCGACGAGTTCCAAACCAGTCTGGGATACATAGTGAGACCCTGTCTCAAAAAAGGGGAGAGTGGCTAAGAGAGATGAGACTGCTTAGTTTTTAACAGCTGCTTTTCCAGAGGGCCTGAGTTAGATTCCCAGCAGGGGCCTAAGTCTCAGTGGCGTGAAACTCGAGTTCCAGGGGGTTCCAGCGCTCTCTTCTGGTGTCTGTGGTACTGCACGCAGACATACAGGCAAACACCCATACACATAAAATATGTTCAAAAATGCCACGAATTGTTGGGTGGTGGTGGTGGTGCTGCCTTTAATCCCAACACTTGAGAGCCAGAGTCAGGCGGATCTCCAAGATGGCTAGGGCTACACAGAGAAATCCTGTCACAAAAAAAAACAAAAAGCAAACAAACACACACACACACACACACACACACACACACACACAAATCACAAATTGGGCTGGAGAGATGGCTCAGAGGTTAAGAGCATTGCCTGCTTTTCCAAAGGTCCTGAGTTCAATTCCCAACAACCACATGGGGGCTCACAACCATCTGTGATGGGGACTGGTGCCCTCTTCTGGCCTGCAGACATACACACAGACAGAATATTGTATACATAATAAATAAATAAATAAATAAATAAGGCACCTTTTTTTAAAAAAATCACAAATTAAGGCAGTTAAATCTCTGAGTTCGAGGCCAGCCTGGTCTACAGAGCGAGTTCCAGGACAGGCTCCAAAGCTACACAGAAAAACCTTGTCTCAAAAACAAACTAACAAACACCCCAAAAAATGAAAACAAAAACAAATCACAAATTCAAACAAACAAACAAAAAAGCCTTCTGAACTTTTGCATTGTTTCCCTAAGAATGATTAGTTCTTCGCAGAGTGGGAGGGGAGGGGCAGAGCAGACCGACCTTCAAGCTGCTGCATGGTCCTTTGGATGTTGTTCGCAAACTTCTGAAGATTCATGAGGAATTCATCGCGTATCAGCTGGATGCTGTGGTACTCCACCGTTTCCCCAGGTATGCTGGGCAACTCTGATGTGTCGTAAGAAAACTCTTGGGTTTCTACAGCTGCTCCTGACTCCGACTTGTGCTGGTTGAACGACAGCCCGGGCATGAAAACCTGCAAAAGCACAGCCGTTCGTGTGGTTAAACTGCCCTGGGGTCTCCGGCTGTCTGTTAAGTTGGCAGATGTGCAAGCTGGCCCTGGGCACTCCTGGACGCTCAACATTCAGGAGGCTGAAACAGGAGGATGGTAGTTCAAGGCAGCCTGGGCTACAAATTGAGACAAGAAGGATTTTGTCACTACAAAGGTCTCAAAGGACACCCCAATTTGCTGGTTATATAACAGTTGGTCAATTAGAATGAATTTTGCTTCGCCCTGTGGTTATTATTTTAAAATTTTATTTATTTATTATGTATACAGTGTTCTGCCTGCATGTATGCCTGTATGCCAGTAGAGGGCACTAGATATCATTTAGATGGTTGTAAGCTACCGTGTGGTTGCTGGGAATTGAACTCAGGACCAAAGCAACCAGTGCTTTTAACCTCTGAGCCATCTCTCCACCCCTGAGGTTATTTTATAATGAACAACTTGATCTTTAAGCAGCCAGCATCTCTGTTCTCAGAAGTCACAAGATTAAAAGATGTCATCCAGAGGCCTGTGGTCCAGCAGTGAATCCAACACATGAGAGGCAGAGGCAGGAGGACTGCCCATGAAGTCAAAGCCAGCCTGGGCTACAGAGTGAATTCCAGGCCAACCTGAGCTATAGAGAAAAGACGCTGTCTTAAAACAAGCAGAGGTTACCAAATGAAGGAGCACATACAGCTAGTGATCTCCTATCCCACATCTCTCCAAGGCTAAACTCTCTGGCCCTTCGTTGGAAGCAGGGGACTGTCCTAGAGACACCAGGGTCTCTGTAGGACCCACAGTTACCTGGCAGATGACGTCCCTCAGGAAGCGGAGCACTTGAGAGTTTATGATCCCATACTCCATGGTCTCTGGCATCATTTCCATTGCTTCCTTCATGTCGCTGGCTTCAGGGATGGCCTCTAACCGAAGAGAGACCCAGAGCATGGAGTCAGTGGGTGTCCCAGAGTCTCTCTCTCCTCTCAGAGGCTCTGGTCACACAGTCAGAAGATGGGCTGATCTGGATGTAAGCAAACCCTGAGCAAATAAAGCTAAACTACATCTCACTGGACTTTTTTTTTGTTTTTTGTTTTTTTGTTTTTTTGAGACAGAGTTTCTCTGTAGCTTTGGAGCCTGTCCTGGAACTAGCTCTTGTAGACCAGGCTGGCCTTGAACTCACAGAGATCCGCCTGCCTCTGCCTCCTGCATGCTGGGATTAAAGGCGTGTGCCACCACCGCCCGGGGAAGTTGTTGAAAGATTCTGGGGGTTTTAAAACTGTACTGTACTTTACAATATAGTATTAACAAAGTATCTTAGGGACAAGAAATTGAAAGGTTCTATTTTAAAAGTTATCTATTTAGGAGCTGACGTGAGAGCACTCACTGCTCTTGCAGAGGATGTGAGTAGAGTTTCCAGCACCCGCTTGTTCTCACAACCACCTTTAACTCCCGTGCCAGGACAGTCAATGCCTTCTTCTTATGTTTGGGGCCCCAGGCATGCATACGGTGCACTAAAACATGCATACACATAAAATAAAAAGAGATCTTAAAACACACATACGGCTCATCTTTAGGGTTGAAGAGATGGCTCAGGGGTCCAAGCACTTGCCAGCCATGCACGACAACAAGGGTTGGTATCCCTGGAAACCTGTGCAAATGCCAGGTGAATGTGTGGCCCACTGTAATTCCAGCCGTGGAAGGTAGAGAAAGGGGGGATGCCCAGAGCAAGGCGGCTAATAAGACTAGTCATGTCAGCTTCCTCTGTGCCCAATGTCAACCTTGCCTGCCACACACATATGCCCCTCCACATGTACATGTGTACCCCCCACACACACACACAGCGAAGGTACCTTTTGTGCTTCTGAGGAAGAATACCACGGTCTGTTCCAGAAACTCCTCTGGGATGGGGGTGCAGCGCACATGCAGGTCCAGCCTGTTGATGATGCGCTTCATGAACCTCTGAAACACACGGGACACCATTGGGTCGGCAGGTGCCTGCTCCGCAGAGCCCACTCATCTCCAGCACGGAGGATCCCATTCCGTTCTACAGCGGTCCCAAAAGAGCTACTTCACATCCAGCCCCGGACCTGAGTCTGCAGCTTCTGCTAGGCAGCCCAGGAACAACTGAGAAGGTGACCTTAGGAAAGCTGGCGGCAGGCTTGGAGGGGCCGGGCCCATTGAGAGAAACTGGCTGCCTCTGGCTAGTTGGTTGGTTTGTTGTTTCTGGGACTTTGGGCGCGTTAAGTATTTCTTTTTAAAAGATTGATTTCTTGGGATTGGAGAGAGGGTTCCGCAGTCAAGAGCACTACTGGTCTTCCCGAGGACCCAGGTGCAGTCCCCAGCACCCTCGTGGTGGTTCACAACCACCTGCAACTCCAGTTCCAAGGTGTCCTGGCCTCTGAAGGCACCGGGCATGCATGTGGTGCACAGTCATAATGTGCAGGCAAAACACCCACACAAATAAAATAATAAAATAGAATTTTCATATATAAACAAATGTTTGGGGTTTTTAAAGATTTATTAATTTCCTGTGTATGAGTGCCTTGCCTGCATGCTTGTCTGTGTACCGTGTGTGCCACTCTCTATGCCTTCCTCCTTGCCTGCATGCTTGTCTGTGTACCGTGTGTGCCACTCTCTATGCCTTCCTCCTTGCCTGCATGCTTGTCTGTGTACCGTGTGTGCCACTATCTATGTCTTCCTCCTTTCTCTGTCAGCCAAAACTGCTGCTGTGGGTCCCTCAGTCAGTAAGGAATCTAAAGGTGTTCTGGGAAATCTCAACACAAGATTCTGGAATCCCCGCTCTAACACATGGTCTCGCATGCTCTGTGCCTGTCACCCTGCCTTATGAGAGCCCCCTGAGCCACGCTGCCAACAAGCTAGAGAGTGGGGCACACCTTGCCCGACGGTTTGTCTGGGTGCTCACTGTCCAGGTCCTCATCATCCACACCGAACAGGGATGGCGTTATGGAGTCGTTTCTCAGCTTCAAATTCTTGGCTATAAAAACACAATGCGATGAGTTGAGATGGCCAAGGTTTCCCACCAGCCAGATGCCTTTGTATGGTATCCCCTGTCCTCCATCATATGCTCTGCAAAGGACCGGAGTGTGGCTATCACAGGAGCCCACACACCCAAAATCCTCCCTGTGGCTCACAGGTATATATAACCTGGCTGTCATGCCCAGCAGACGATTCCTCCAAGTTGGGGTGTGGGTGTGCATGTGTGTGTGGTGCGGGAGAATTGTCTGTAATCTGTCAATCATGTTTTAAATAAAACACTGATTGGCCAGGCAGGAAGTATAGGTGGGAAAACCAGACAGAAAATAGAAATGATGTAATGAGAACAGGAGAATTCTGGGAAAGAGGAAGTTGATTCCTCCCACTCCTGCCCAGATCACCGAAGCAGCAGGATGTGATCTGCAACCACTGAAAAAGGTACTGAGCCACATGGCTAACATAGATCAGAAAAATGGGTTAATCAAGATATGAGAGTTAGCCAGTGAGAGGCTAGAGCTAATGGGCCAATCAGCTTTATAAGTTATAGAGATCTCTGTGTTATTTCTTTGGGGCTTGCTGGCTGTGGGGTACCAGTTGGGACAGAAACCCAAACAAGTAGGCCTGGCTTCCTTCATGTTACATGTGTGTTAACCTTACACGAGGTTTATTAATAAGAGTCACAACTAGGGGTTCTAACTCAGCAGTAGACACTTGTCTAGTGTGTGCAAGGCCCTGAGTTCCATCCTCAACTCTGCAAAACGAACAGCGAGGTGTGTGCACTGGCCACCCAGCACTCCAGAGGTGGAGACAGAATAATCAGGAGTTCAAGATCATCTTTGGCTACAGAATTTAAGGCCAGCCTGGGCTATAGGAGACCCTGTCTTAAAAAATTTAGACATGATAGCTGAAATATTTCAGAGGTTAAGAGCACTTGCTGTTATTTGAGGGGACCTGGGTTTTTTCCCCAGCACCCACACAGCAGCTCACAACTGTCTGTCACTACAGTTCCCTGTCTTCAGATGCCCTCTTCTGGATTCCACAGGCACTGCATACACATGCTGCACATACACACATGCAGCTGCCAAAAACACACTCAGGAGTATGCTTTTTTTTTTTCATTTAAACACTGCCTGGCCCATTAGTTTCAGCTTCATATTGGCTAATTCTCATATCTTGCTTTAACCCATATTTAGTAATTAGGGGTATGCTTAATGTCACTGGAGGTAGTTAAAGCTGAGCTGGGGTAGTAAGAAGGCCACTTGTTCATTTCCTGACTGCCCAGACTCCCAAAACAACCACACAGAAACTATATTAATTAAATCACTGTTTGGCCTATTAGCTCTAACTTCTTATTGGCTAGCTTTTTTTTTTTTTTTTTTTTTTTTTTTTTGGTTTTTCGAGACAGGGTTTCTCTGTAGTTTTTTTTAGAGCCTGTCCTGGAACTAGCTCTTGTAGACCAGGCTGGCCTCGAACTCACAGAGATCCGCCTGCCTCTGCCTCCCGAGTGCTGGGATTAAAGGCGTGCGCCACCACCGCCCGGCAATTTGACCCATTTTTATTATTTTATATTTTACCACAAGGCTCATGGCCTACCAGCAAGGTTCCAACCATGTCTGTCTCCAGTGGTGACTCCATAGCTTCTCCTGACTCCACCTTCTTTCTCCCAGCATTCAGTTTAGTTTTCCCCACCTAGCTCTGCTCTACCCTATCACAGGCCAAAAACAGCTTCTTTATTAACCAATGGTGTTCACAGCATAAAGAGGGGAAATCCCACATCAGGCTGGGGTTGAGATGATGAATGGCTCAGTTGGGAAAGTGTTTCGAGTATAAGCCTGAGGACCCGAACTCAAACCCAGCACTGTAGAAAGGCAGGTGTGGGGCACATGCTTGCAATTCCAGCACTGGGGAGGCTGAGACAGAAGGACCACTGTGGCTCATTGGTCAGCCTAGCCTAGCCTAGTAGGTGAGTCCCAGGACAGTGAGAGATCTTATCTCTGAGAACACAGTGGACATCTCCAGAGGAAGGACACCTAAGGTTATCCTGTGGCCTCCACAGGTGCATGTGAACGTACGCAGTTTTATATGTACCCATGCACAGCATGCTTACCTGCGTGGGTACATGTGTGTGCAACTGTGCACATAGACACCAATAAATAAACTGTTGATACTGAGTTTATGTAGCATGAATAATAAAAACCCAGAGACAGACATTGGGTTCATCCTGAAGATCAGAAAAGCAAAGCAGCCAGCTACTAGAGAGCTCTCATATTTATGAAATCTTCACACTGAAAGAGAAAGAGTTCCTTCTCATCATACTTTATATTCCTCCCTAGTGCTGGGATTAAAGGCATGCACCATCATCACCCGGCCTCTATGGCTAACTAGTGTGGCTGCTGGGGTTAAAGGTGTGTGCCACCACTGCCTGCCCTGTATGGCTGACTAGTGTGGCAGTTTTGCATTCTATTTTTCAGGCAAACTTTATTTATTAAAATATAAATAAAATATCAGTATATTTCCCTTTTTGTCTAAAATTAAAAAGCAAGGCTATATTAATATAAGAAAACTATATAAAATAAATACAGTAACTATATGTAATATATACAGGCAATAAATACACCATGTCTAGTCCATTTGCACTTAACAAATGCAGAGAAAATACTCCATATCTATCCTATCTTGGTGAGTCCAAAGTCTTGTGCCTAATTTACTTTCTATCATAACTTGCTTTCTGCATCAGGTAAACAAGGAAAACTATAACTCTCTAGTCTTCAACTCCCTCAGAGACCCAAGAAGAAAATAATATTAACTGAGTAAGCAGGAAGTGTGAACAAGCAACTTTCAAAACATGTGCCTAGACAGTCACCCAAAGTTCCTCTGCAATGCTGGGGCATCTATCTTCAGCCTACAGGCCTGAGAAGACTTTTCTGTGAAGCAGGATGTTCTGAAGGGCTGTCCCTCATTATCTTGACAATGTTTGACAGTCACTCTCTTTTGTGTCCTGCTTGTCCAATTAGGACAGCATACTGTCAGCAGTTGAGGCAAAGGCATTTTCTTGCCACAAAGGAAGAAAACTTCATGTGGAGTTTCTTCAATGCCCATTATCTTCTCTGAAGTAGATTGGTACTGCCAGGAGCAGACATGTCTCATTGTCATTTAAAAAAAAACACTATGTGATTAAAACATCTTTTTTTTTATTAAAACATCTTAAATGCCATATTCTGTAGATCTCTGAAGTGTTTGAAAATGACCTATCTAAAATATATCTTTTTTGACCTGGCAAATATACCTAATGTGACCACAAGTTCAATTATAATGGGTGGACAGAATTGAAAGGACTTTGTTCCATTTTACTTAAATTCTCTGATTTGTAACCCACCTTTCCTGATTTATTTGTATCAGGATAGAATGTAGAGGCATTATTAGTATGTTCCATACAATACAGGGAAGGATCCAATTAGTTCTCTTTATAAGTCAAATTCTGTTGCTTTTGGGATAGTTGTTGTTAATCCCTCCCAAAAAATTACTACAAACTCTTTGCCAGAGTTCACTTTCTTACCATAATTTGTCAATTTCATCCTTATTAAAAGGCCCTATAATTTCTGCTGGGTCTATTCCTGCTAATTGACAAGGTCTCAATTTTCCTTTTAGAATTAACTCAGAGACCTTTTCCATATAAGTTTTTAATTTCTTACTTGGTTTATGTGGTGAAAAGATCCATTCTAAAATAACATCTTCCTTCTACATTAAAATTCCTGTAGGGGAATGTTTGGATGGCAATATGATCAGACTGCTGTTAAGATTCAGATCCACATGATCTACATATGCCTACTGCACTTTCTCTTCAATCAAAGCCAATTCTCTCTCAGCTTTGGCTGACAATTCCCTGGGACTACTTAAGGTTTTGTTTAAATTAATCAGGTCATCAGGACCTAGTCCAATAGTGCACCATAGATGGGAAATGTCTCCCAGCAATCTTTGAAAGTCATTAAGAGTCTGCAATCTATCTCTCCTAATTTGTACCTTTTGGGATCTAATTTTTATAAACCTATTTTATAGCCTAAATAATTAATAGAATCTCCTCTTTGTATTTTTTCAAGAGTAATTTTTACTTCTTCAAACATTCTTTCTAAAGTATCTACATTTGAATCAAATAGCAAAATGCTGTCCACACAATGATAAACTAGAGATTCAGGAAATTGCTTTTATATCATTTCCAATGGCTGACTTGTAAAATATTGGCACAGGATAGGCCTATTTAGCATTCCTTATGGGAAAACCTTCCACTGATATCTTTTAGCAGGCAGAAATTATTATAAGAAAGCTCTGTGAAGGCAAATTTTTCTGTCTTTTTCTTGTAAAGGTATAGTGAAGAAACAATCTTTTAAAACAATAAGAGGCCATCCTGTAAGCAATAGAGAAGGAAAAGGAATGCCAGACTGTAGAAAGTCCATTGGCTGAATCACCTTATTAACAGCTCTTAGATCTGTTACCATTCTCCATTTTCCAGATTTCTTTTTAACAACAAATACAGTATAATTCCAAGGGCTGGTTGGTTCTTCAGTATGCTGAGCATCTAGTTGCTCCTGTACCAGCTGTTCTAAAGCCTGCAGTTTCTCTGTTGTTAAAGGCCATTGCTTAACCCATACAGGTTTGTCTGTCAACCATTTTAAAGGTAAAGTTGTTGGTGCTTTTGAAATATCAGCAGCTGTTGCGCCCTGTTCCTGTACAACCTGAATGGTCGGTGACTGTTCTTTATAAAACCTTCTAATACTTTCCCAGTAACATGCATTAATTTATGTTTTTTTTCTAAGATTGGGAGAAGTTAATCTGAATATTTCATTGCTGTAACAAATCATGTCCCCACAAACTCATTGCTATTTTAGTTAGCTACATATGGTTTCAATATTCCTCTCTGACCCTCTGGCCCTATACATTTGACCCATCTTGTGCTTTGCTTTACCTGAGATAAAGTTCCAATCCCTAAAATCTGAACATTTACATCCTGAAGAGGTCAATTTGGATGCCAAGATTCTGATGAAATTATTGTTACACCCATACCTTTGTCTACCAGACCGTCAATGACATTATCATTTATTTGTATTTTTAATTTTGGTCTTTGTTCATTTATCTAACTTTGCCAAAATCCTCACTTTATGATTTCTCCTGATTTTTTTTTTTTTGTTCTCTCTTCTATAACTGTTCTGTTATCCAGAGCAGTATGGTTTCTTACAATAGGCATTAGGTTCTTTAATTGCTCTGGAAAGGAGTTTCCTCTACAATGGCAGGAAATGACTGAACCAGATTTGGCATAGAGGCCTGCGAGAGGCCCCTCATGGAGTTTCCCAATGGCAACGGACGAACGTGAATATTCCTCCCTGACCTACAATTCAATAGTCCAATACCTTTGCCATACCTTCTACATAATCCAGAAGGGAAGGGCCTTCTGAGTGGTTTACTCTTAGAAAAAAACATTGTTTCTAGGAATGCCCTGTCTACAATCCCTTTTAAAATGACCTTTTGCCACAATTATAACTTTTGACATTTTGATGTTTCCTCAACCCTCTGGAAATCGCCTCTCCTATCCATGTATCATCATGATCATGAGATTCAATATTAATTGTATCTCAGATCCATTCCTCCAAAGCTGTTGACCTTGCCTTTACTAGCCTGATTATCCTTTTGCATAGAGAATTACCATTTTCAAAAGTCAGAGATTCAACTCTTATTTGTTTAGCTTCTGGATTTGGTATTATTCTATTTACTGCTGATGTCGATCTTTATAAGAAATCTGTAAGGCTTCCTTTGGGTCCCGTATAACTTTAGTAAATGACTCAATTTTCTTTACTATTTCTCCAATTCTGTCTCAAGCATTCAAAGCATGATCTCTAAAAATTTGATCTTGGGAGATTTCCCTACCTCTAGCTTTACTCTGTTGTTCAATAGTCTTTGCCTATTCTGTGAAGCAGGTACTTCGCTGTAATTGTGGACCAGGCTCTGAAACAGCTTTAACTAAATCTATCCAGTCTACAGGGATAATACTGACCACAAACTGACCACAAGTTTAGCATTTGCATCACAAAAGGTGAATGCATGCCACATGAAACTGCTGCTTCCTTGAATCTCCTTAAATCTAACATCGGCACAGGAGTCCAGTTAGCTGCAACAGAGCCTCTGCCATTTGGCAATTCCTGTATGGTTACAGAATTTATTAAAGTTGGTTGTCTGAAAACCTTAGGCTGTTGCTCTCTATTCTTGTAATGCAATGCTGCAATTGGTTCTCCATTAAATTCCTCTGTCTGGATTTTAATATCTCTATGATCTGTTTTAATAAATTTTTCTAAGGCCTGTATCACTCAGATTAACCAACTTTTTTAGTGATGAAACAAAAATGATCAAGCTGATGATGTTTACAATTGACATCACATAAATCCCATCTAAATGGGCTCCCTCTCCACTTAACTGTTCCGTTTTCAAACTGTCCAGCATGTTATCATACAGAGACCTAATTCCCTACATTATAATGGTGTTTCCCACTTTTTAATGTTGGGAAAACTTTCTCTTTTACTTAATTCCTCCCTTTAAGAATTCCCAGTTTTCTCCCCAATTCTGCTGCCAATGATGATGAAGATGTGAGGCTGATTGCTGCTGCATAGAACAGTAAAAGCCTGACTGGATTTCAAGGCAGCTACCTAGTTTGGCAGTAGAGTGAGAAAGGGTTTAGTGAGAGCCTGCAACCCACGGGAGAAAGAGAGAGAGAGAGAGAGAGAGAGAGAGAGAGAGAGAGAGAGAGAGAGAGAGAGAGAGAGAGAGAGAGCACTATCTGAATGCATAGGGGATTTTGGAAAAAGCATGTGTGACCGAGAGCTGCCTGAAGGCAGAACCAGTCAGTCTAGGGCCAGCGAGTCCTGTGGCGTTTGGAGCCCAGGTGCTTCTGGAGTTTGGGCGGCAGCTGGAGACCGTTTTGGAGAGGCTACAACAGGAAAAGCCCAAACTTGCTCAGAGACTTGGAGGGAAAAGAAGAGAAAGTCTAGCTGGGCAGGGCTGGAGCCCCATGTGAAGCTCCAGCCTGTGCCAGTGGCTTCTTCACGAATTCATAGCCCAAATGTTGGGTACCAAATGTAACATGAATAATAAAAAGCCAGAGACAGATATTGGGTTCAACCTGAAGATCAGGAACGCAAAAGCAGCCAAGCCACTAGAGAGCTCTTAACTCTTTGAAATCTTCAGACTGAAAAAGAACGAGTTATTATCTCATCCTGCCTTATATTCCTCTCTAGTGCTGGGATTAAAGGCGTGCACCACCACCACAACCTGGCCTCTATGGCAAACTAGTATGGCTGCTAGGATTACAGGTGTGTGTCACTGCTGCCTGGCCTGTATGGCTGGCTAGTGTGGCTGTTTTGTATTCTATTCTTCAGGCAAGCTTTATTTATTAAAATACAAATGAAATATCACTACAGTTTTATGCTATGGGTTTTGTTCCTTTGCTTTTTAAAAGTAGCCCAGGCTAGATCAAACTTACTACTGAGGCCTTGTCTTAAAAAAGAAAAAAAATCCCTATTTTGTTCCTAAATTTCACACACACACACACACACACACACACACACACACCCTGCCTCAATCTTTGCCTGAGTAAGGGAAGTGGCAGTGTAGGTCCAGACGGGGATTAGTGTACCCACAAGCCAAGGGATGCCAGTGCCAGCAGCAGCTGAATGAGGTAAGGTGGGGTCTTCCCTAGAGCTTCCAGAGGGGTATGACCCTGGGGACACCTTGGGCCTCTGGGCCTGAGATATTTCTGCTGTTTTCTGCTGTCCTATTAAGGCCAAGTGACGGTAGTCCAGCGACCCTAGTGTACATATCCACCAACAGCTCCACAGACCCCCATGTAGAAGTGGCTTCTGTCCCTCCAGACACTCACTTGTCACCTCTTCTTTCTGAGATTCAGTCTCATCTTCCTCCGCCTCCTCTTCAGGGATTGCAGGAGTTTCTTCTTTATGGATCCATGATGGGGAAGAAAATACAAAATAGTATTTATCTCCAAATGAGACAGTTGCCAAATCTTTGCTTTAAGTGGAGCCAAAGGTTGGGACACACCCCACAGGGGTTCATAAATGTCACTGCAAAACATCATGATGCTGGGGCCAGCATGGAAAATTGTGCCAATTGAGAGAGGGTTAAGGACACGCCTTCGCCTGGAAGAAATGCAAGCAGGCGGTATGAAAGCAGCTTGGTCCACCACACCATAGCAGCACTGGGCGCAGGCTGGAGACTGTTCCAATGAACCCAGTGTGCTGGTGAGGCCTGCAAGCTCTGGGCTCGGGAGGTGGAAACAGAAGTGTCAGGAGTTCAAGGCTAACTGCCCACTAATAGCAAGTTCAAGGCCAGTCTGGTCTCCACGACCGTCCTAAGTGAAGGCACCTAGGCAGGTGGCTGCAATAGCTGCAGTAAGAGCAGAGCCAGCAGGAGACAGTCACCTGCTGCTGCAGCTCCTGGAGACTGCAAGAAATTAGGGTCCTGGTGCAAGGCTTCGCTTTCCAAACGAGTACAGAATCCCACTACTGTATCTGGAAACCTGTGCCTTTGTTTGCAACGAATGGGCCTCACCCAGAGGCCCGGGATAATGTGTTCAGGTTCAAAGTTCCACCTGGGGAAGAAAATGAAGGCCGGGATGGTTGGATTCTAGTGCAGCTGAGGCAGGAGAGCTGAGAGTTTGAGGGTACCTTGAGCTACACAGTGAATTCCAGGCCAGACCGGGCTATGAGCCCCTGTCTCGCAGTGTAATAATGATGAAGACAACGTAAATGAGAGCAGAGCGCAGTGTATACTGACGCTAGGTCCCTCCCGCTCTAATCTTCTCTCTCTCCCTTTCTTGCCTCTCGCTTGCTATGGAGTTCCAGCGGTCCTGAGTTTATGATGGTCCTTGGGTGATCCTACCTCAGCAGGGGATTGCAGTCAGGCGGCACTTCGGCCTGCTGCCACTTTTTAGAGTAGGGGACTAGGCATAGAAGGTGAGCTCCCCTGAGCCTCTGCAGACCCTAGCCTTGGGACCCTCCCGCTGGGAGGCATCTTACAGGACAAGAGATTCTGGTTCTCCTCTGTGTCCCCAGCAGATGTGCAACACTGCGCCGTTGAGAGCGAGGATGGCAGCGCCACCCTCTAAGGCCCCCCGGGCGCATAGTAGGGCTAAATGCCAGCAGGGTGCTGACTGTAGGCTGGCCTTTGCCCAGGCTCACCAATCTCCACCTCCACCTCCTCGGGCACCAGGATGCGGTAGAAGAACAGCGTGGAGGCGCAGTCCTCGTCGGTTGCGTGGTTGAGGAAGTGAAGGATGAGATCCTCTGCCTCACTGTCGTTGCGACTCAGCAGCTCCTCGAACAGTTTGGGGTTGCTGAGGCCGAAGGTCGTGTACACGCGGTCGCGCATCCACAGAACACGCAAGTCGTCCATGGCGCAGACCTGAGCGGTGCAGGACGCAGGGAAGTCAGGGCCGGGAGCCGGGCGGCGTCCGTGGCAACGGCGCCCGTAGCAACCGACACCTTCGCGACGGCGTCAGCGCTGGCAGCGCCAGCGTGAGGCTGAGGGCCCCCCATTCTGCAGGTAGGAAAACTGCGAGAAAGCTGGTTACTGAGGCGTGACAAGGGCACGGCTCTGAGACGGAGCCAGACGGGACTAGAAGCAGTGAGCTGTTGATGCAAACCTGCACCTAGTTGGGAAAAGAGAATCTCAATGAGGAATTACCAACATCAGATGAGCCTATAGGACCTTTTCTTGCTTGCTGGGCCCAGCCGGTGCTGGACTGGCCGCTGAGTAAGCCATGGGGAGCAAACCAGCATGCAGTGCTCTCCTCTAAGGTCTCTGCTTCAGTTCCTGCTGCGGTTTCTGCCCTTAGTCATGGAGTATAACCTAGGATCAAATGACCCTTTCTTCCCCCAAGTTGTTGTTGGCTGGTGTTTATCACAGCAACAGAAGCAAACCAAGCAGGACAGGCAGACAGGACTGGTCTCAGTGATTAGGCACTGTAAGAACACCTGCGTGTTCTAGGTAGGGCATGGGGAACATCGGTGGGGCCCTAGAAGGGACTGGCTCTTCCTGGCATAGGGGGTTAGGGAACAGGTTCACAAGAAAACAAGACACTGGCATCTCAAAAATATAGATTTATTTGTCACTAGCAAAAGGAAGTTCCATACTGACAGGAGATTAGTCCTTCATGTGCCTGCAGGACACAGTCCTGACTGGCTCCCATAGTTCTTGTGGATTTCATGGTGTTTGAGCAGAGCCCGGCAGGCAGCAGCAGTCCAGGGGCAGAACAGACATCACTCCAAACTCCCGACTTAAAGCATCAGGACAGTTCTTAAGGTCTGCCTGGAGAGTATGGCACGCGAGCAACCCCAGATTAAAAACTTCAGTAGAGAAATAAACGGCTGAAGCTTGTGTGTTTTTATTTCCCAAATGGGTCAAACTCTAAATCACAGCTTGATTCGCCAGCCCCGTAAATTATCAACGGATAGTCTGTGGCCTATGCCAGAGCACTGGGCCCGAATGCCAGTACAGCTACTCCAGTCAAGCCCAGCACTGCATACCTCTAGTGCCAGCTGAGAGTCGAGGCAAGAGAATGCATAGGTGGCATTCAACACCTCGAAACATCCTGACCCACTCTAGAACTGAGGCCAGGAGAGGACTCGGAGGGAAACGGAATCCGTCCCAGGCCCCATGGTGGGTGAGTCCAAGTGTTCAAACCCCTTTGCCTGCTTCTGCTGGCCGTACCCGGCCTCTCCACCAACGGAAGCCTATGTGACGCAGTGAACACCTGAACAGACGGCATGGCTCTGTTGTGATAGGGAGGGTGAACATCACACCACCCAGGCAGTTGTTTGCTTCCCTCTGTATGATGCTATCAATTATATTTCCAGAGGGTTCTCAAAAGGAGTAATTTGTTTATGTAATTACACTCCATATAACTGTGACAGACTTCAGCCAAGAAATCACTCTCTCACCCCAGTAAGAGATGTTAGTTGCAACGGAAAAGTGGCCCCATCACAACTGCCAAGGACAGTGAACATGGCCAAAACTGCATCTCCTGTCCTTATTCCTGGAATCAGTTATCTCTGTGAGGACCAGAGACCCTGGGGGAACAGTAACGAGAGTGACATCGTGGGGGTGACAACGGATATGAGCAAGAGCAGGTTTAACACTGGGCAGCACCACCTCATCACAGCTGCCAGGAAGCTGGCACACAGGGCACAGATGCTGGAGTTCACTGCCCACCAGTGCAGACTCCGCTGCAGCTAAAGAGGAGTGACTTACAGTCCAGCTGTGGCACGGGCAGTTCACTGTCTCAGCAAGCAGGCCTTAAAGGACCCAAAAAGCTGCTAAATCCCAACTTCCAAAGGCCACTCTCTGGCACACAGAGTGGTGGGGCAGGGGGATGAACAGGACCTCTGCAGTAGCATGTGACTTAGAATTTCAAGAGGGCAGAAATATGTTAGATTCCTTTTCTCTTTAGGATGTCATGTAGCCTGGACTGGCCTCAGGTAACCCCATCTCCACCCTCTGAGTGTCAGGAATATGAGGTGATTCTGGGGATCTAGCAACCAAGCCACACCCCAGCCGCAGGCTTCTTTTCTGAAGTTAATCTAAAACCAGTTAATGTAAAATGTGAGAATGAACATAATTTATAAGACTATGACATGGATCAGGGCTCAGCAGGGCTGAGTCCACTTTGTGCAGAGCTAAGTGACACAGGGACAGGTGATCTTTGCTCGAGATGATGAACAGATTAGTGAGAATTAGTTTTCAACTGACCTGAAGAGTTTTTAGAAATTAAACTGTGGCCATCAGACCTTTATTTAGAATTACTGTGAAAGTAAAAAATTACACTGTTCCCCAGCAGAAGCAAGGTCTCTGTGGCAAAATAGCTTCATTTGTTCTTTGCTACAAAAATACACATTACTTTCACCTGTCTTCTCTGCGGCCACACCGGGATCTAAGGCTCTGGACGGTCATCTTCCCAATGTCCAACTGTCATGACTGGTCTGACAAAGGGTAACAGGGCAGGGCTCTTGTAAAAACAAGCAGGAGAGCTATCTGCTGTGTTATGTTGTCCCTTTCCCTCCGTGACTGACAGCATCCAGGCAGAACACACACATTCTTGAGCCAGCAGGGTGCGGGGATCTGCTGATGGCCCAGCAGAATGTCTGAAGAAAACTGTGGTATCTGACATCTTCTCGTGATGGAACAAATCTGTGTTTTTTTTAAAGTTGGAAGGGAATCAAGAATCTAAAAACAATTTTAGCTAGCCATTCAGCTGGCTTTTATCCTCCAATCGTACACTTATTAAAAAAATATCTTTAATGTAATGTTGGCATAGCTTACATTTGCTCATAATAAAAACCAACGAAATTTCTGTGTCCGAAGTGGTGAGCTTTACAAAATCTTCAACACGAGGAGAGGTGTATCTTACAGAATCATTTGGCTGAGTCGTAAGGCAATCATCGAGGGTGGAATTTTCCCGTCGGAAATCTGATTGAGGGAATTCTGTAACATGATCATTCTCCATAACCCTGAGAGCGGACGGCTGCAGCCATGTGATCATGCAATGTCATCGTCATTACAGAACTTGGAGGAGAGCAGACTGAAGGAGAAAGGAACAAATTTGGTGCCTGCACCAATGTAGAATTTGTTCTGAAATTCAACCCTAAAAAAAGAAAAACAGACATGTATTAAAAACGTCACGCCTTCCCCACCACAGACTGCACACAGAACTGTGAGTGGAACGATGTTCCTGCAGTTCTTTAAAGAAGAAGGTCCACCATAGACCTGGACAGACTAAACTGAGTTTCTTAGCTCTTCTATGCACACACTGGGGCTCTAGGCAGGACCTGTGTTGTCTTACAGTTCCAGGGAAGCAGGCAAAAAAAAAAAAGAAGTTCCTGGAATAAAAAAATCTTCCCATTTCTTCGCATTCCTGTCATGAACATGTTTCCCTGTCATTCTCTCCCGAGTCCACACTGGCTTCCCCATCCAGCCAAGCTCCCATGTGTCACCTCAACACCCTGTCCCCTGATCCCTCCACCCCTAGGTGTCATCTCCCATAACCAGACACAGAGGAAAAGATACCAGGACTCCCCTGTCACACTGGCTACCGGAACCACAGAGAAACAGCCAGCACACATACTGAGTAGCATTGAGAATACCCTGGAGGTTGCTGAGACAGTTCAGGGGGCTCGGGTACAGGCATGTGATACCAAGCCTAACAACTGGCATTCAATCTCCAGGACTCACACAATAAAAAGACAACCAGCTCCTGCAAGTTGACTTCTGCCCCCACAACAACAAGGAAGGTACTAATCCAGAAGCCATCAATGACACTTGCCAGTCCCAATGTAAATAAAAGTGGGAACATACACAAGCTGGGCATGGTGGCACCTGTCTGTAATCCCAGCACTCGGGAGGCAGTGGCAGCCAGATCTCTGTGGGTTTGAGGCCAGCCTGGTCTACACAGCAAGACCCTATCTCAAAATAAATAAATAAATAAATACATACATACATACATACATACATACTTACATACATACATACATACAACGACAACAACAAAAAGGTAGAACACACACAACTGCATCACAGATAGAAATTTTCTTTTACTTGTGATAAACTGCATTGTGTTTCTGAACTGCTAATTCACAGCTGGGTGGGAGGAGCTAGCCATCACAAGCACTGAGTTTAGAAAGGGGTTTTACTTACATACATGTATTTTTTCCTTAATGGGTGGCTTTTTTAATTCTGTATTAGTTATTAACATGTGCACATGTGACTGTCAGGGGACAGCTGTTGGGCATCGGTTCTCTCCGTTCCCGCGCAGGCCCTGCTGACTGAGCTGGGCTTGGGAGCAGGTATCTGTACCCACTGAGCCTTCCTGCCAGTTCCTGCACCCTTTTCTTTCTTTTTTTCTTTTTTTGGTTTTTCGAGACAGGGTTTCTCTGCAGCTTTTTTTTTTTTAGAGCCTGTCCTGGAACTAGCTCTTGTAGACCAGGCTGGCCTCGATCCTGCACCCTTTTCAAAAGATTTATTATGCTTTTATAGCACTGCATGTCCTGTGTATGTGCACACGAGTACAGGTACCTGCAGAGACCAGGGGCACCCACTGGACGCCTTAATGCTGGAGTGACAGGAGGCCATGAGGCACCTGATACAGGCGCTGGGAACTGAACGTGGGTCTGAAAGTGCAGGTCACTCTCAGCCACTAAGTCATCTCTCTAGCCCTCATTTCCACTTTTAAAATACGTTCTGAGGACACATGTCACACTCACCAGTGAAGGCGTATGGCATGGAGAAATGCAGAAAGACCTTCCATGACCAGAAGGATAAAAATAGTCAAAACTGCAAAGAAAGCCATGACAGGCAGCAGCAGCAAGACCCCGTAGGTGGTGTCCACACGCAGGCCCACACGCATCAGCATGGCCCACAGCACATCGGACAGCTCTGCAAAGGAAGCCGTTGAGCAGAGTTCAGTCTGAAACCATCAGCCCTCTCACCACCCACGGGACAGCAGGAATGACCACCAGTCAGCCTGCCCCAGTGCAGAGGACCAGAACCTCCTTGCTTTCTCTGTAGAGAACAACAATCTTAGGGGGCTCCATCGTCCCTTCCTATTGCTAATTCAGCAAGTTCAGGGCCTGGGCCCGGATTGAGAGTCCTGTCTGAACCTAGCAAGGTGACCTGTTTCAAGCCTGGGTCTGCTGCCAACAAGCAGCCTCTTCACCCTCACTGTCTTTGGACACAGAGGGCCTTGCTCTGTCCCATGTTGGTCAGTATCCTCTTGTGAATACCTATCTCTGCCACATGTCCCAGGGCTTTGTTATGGAATACCAACGCAACACAACTTCACGTTTCACTGTTAGTGAAGTGAATTCAGCCAGTAACCAGTTACCTCCAGGCTGACTCCACTCAGTGAGTAAAGCAATGGCTAGGATACACTTGGAAACAGGAAACGGAGGAGAGCATCCGTGCCAGAGGTCACCAAGCCCTCAGTTCACAGAGCCCTTCTGTGCTAGGCCAGGACTGGGACCTGCGTGATCAGAAGGTCAAAACAACAAAGAGCCCTGGCCCACCACCACCTGGACAGCTCACACTGCCTGGGACTAAGCAACATACGTGCATGTGCCAGGCTGAGGGCCCAGAGCCTCAGGTAGGACGCGGTGTTGGAGATGCAGCCAAGGCAGTACTCAATGGAGTGGATGGTCTGCGTCATCAGGATCTCCCCAAAGTTAAACTGAGGGACAACAGAGAACATTAGACACCATATCACAACCTGCTCCACTGTGAGTCCCCGGCCGGCCTCAGGGACAGAGCATACCGATGCTAGAAAGAGCAAGTCCGAGATTGAGTCCTGCTCTCAGTGGGACTGGGACTCACCGGCCCCCTCCACACACGAGCTCCCTGACTCTACTCAAGCTTCAGTCCCCTCTCTACGACCCAAGCACCAGCCTAGAACTGCGATAGTTAGCGACCTCAGTGACACCTGAACTAGCCTCCGAAACTAGCCAGCACTCACATGGACATTCCCCAGCTACAGGTGCACAGGGGACCTCATGCCTGAGGCTAGGGAGGGAGGGTAGAGGGTGCTGTCCCCATGAGGGGAGGGACTGCAGCACCCTGGCTCTTCCCTACTCCGCTTTCTTTGCTCTGTGAACTTGACCCAGATGAAAACTGCTATATACAATAATAACCAGACAACCACCCTTGCGCAGCCAATGACCAGCGTCCCCTCTCATCCGACCCATCAGCTCAGAGCTCACCTCCTCACACGTCACTTCCCGGCAGCCTTCTTCCATGCGGTTGCTCCCCTCTTCTATGTCCTGGCTGCCCAGCAAAGAAACCTCTTCTTCACTGTCCTTCCTTACAAGTGTGTAACCGCTCTAACGATAAAAGAGCAGTGTCAAAGAGCAATGGCGGGAAGTGGAGAATAATAAGTGTTGGCAAGGATCAAGAAACTGGAAGCCTAGAGCACTCCTGTTGGAGTTTATAATGGTCCAGCTGCTAGAGAAGTATGGCAGGTCCTCAAAACACAAATGCAGAAACGCCCCGTGACCTGACACCTCCACTTCTACACCCAGGAGTGCCCATGGAGAGACCTGAGGGAAGGCCTGTGCGAACATGTTGTAACAGTATTATTCCCTAGCTGCAGCCCAACAGCAACACCCAGGCTCTAAATAAGGCCAGCTTTGAAGGAATCAGAACCTCGGGACACAGGGAGCGCACTTACCCGGCTCACACCAAAGCAACTGCGCCCATTGTGCAGCCACAGCAGGAAGAGCGGTTTTCCTAAGAAGAGCACAGGGACCGCCAGCACAGTGAGGGCCAGCAACACTCTCTGGACATGCGCCTGCGGGTGTAGAGGAGAAGGCAGGAAGATGTCACGGGGCGTGGAGTAGACTGTGAGGGGCTAAGTCCCTGTGACCAAGGGACCCTCTGAACTTCTTCCAACATTCAGGACAGCACTGAAATATTGCTTTGAAAACAGTAAAATGGGGGCTGGAGAGATGGCTCAGTGGTTAAGAGTACTGACTGCTCTTCCAGAGGACCCGGGTTCAATTCCCAGCACCCACATGGCAGCTCACAACTGTCTTATAACTACAGTTCCAGGGATCTGACACCTTCACACCAATGCACATAAAATAAAGTTAAATAAACCATAAAAATATTTTTAAAAAAAAGAAAAAAAAACAGTAAAATGCTTTAGAAAAAGTCTAAATGGAGGTTTGGGTAATGACTCAGTCTGAACTGAGTTTGAAGCCCGCTGTGGCTGTGAAGCTTGTGTGTGACCCAGCCCTTGGGAAGCAGAGGCAGGAAGAGCTCCCGGGGCTCGATCACTGGTCACCCTGGCCTACTCTGACAATTCCAGGTCAGGGATAGACTATCACACACATACATGAACACGCACATGTACACACACATGACAATAACAACAAAAAAGAGGTGCATGGTGCCTGAGGAATGGCATCCAAATTTGACCTCTGCCCTGAAGACACAGGTACCCACACTCACACACATTCTAAACAGGAGCTCGCTTTGGCACCACACTAAAATATTGGAACCAAACAGAGCTCATCATGGTCCTTGCGAGAAAGGATGACATGTAAATTTATAAAGCATTTCATTATTTTTTTTTTTTAAAAAAATCTAGCTAGGGCAGTTAGGATGCACGCCTTTAATCCCAGCACTCTGGAGGCAGAGGCAGGCGGAACTCTGAATTTGAGGCCAGCCTGGTCTACAGAGTGAGTTCCAGGACAGCCAGGGCTACACAGAGAAACCCTGTCTTGAAAATCAAAACAAACAAAAAATCTAAATGGACCCAAACTATAGTTAATAACTTCCTGAGATCACTGCAAAAAGAAAACCAGGGACACTAGTATAATCCTCTCACAATCTTGCTTTCGGTGTAGTCTTCCTTATCAAAGACTACATGGAGAAGGCTGAATGCAGGGGCTGTCACTGCCAAGCAGAGGAGGAGCACTCACCTGCCCGGGGTAGAGGCCATGTGTCTCACTGGACGGGAACAGGAACATGTTAATGAACTCGATCAGGATGCTGGGGGCCTCCCTAGAGGTCTCTGCCGAGTACGCCAGCCACTTGTAGATGATCATGAAGATCAGGTACCCAAAGATGGACAGCATGAACAGGATCTCAGGGACGGACACCAGGTAGATGTTAAACTTCTTCCTAAAGTGCCTGCAAGAGGACCAATGAGGTCGCTGAAAGGCTGTCGCCATGGCACCACAGGCCACTCCAGGGCTCCATGGGTGCCTGCTGGTTCAAGCCAGAGCTGCAGATCCCCCCAGAGAAGAGAGCAACTACAGAACCACACACACAAATCCCCCCACAGAGAGCGACTACAGAACCACACACACATAGAGATCCCCCCAGAGAGAGACTACAGAACCACACACACAGATCCTCCACAAAGAGAGAGAGAGAGAGAGAGAGAGACTACAGAACCACACACACAGATCCTCCCACAGAAGAGAGTGACTACAGAACCACACACAAACACATTGCTATTGAGTCTGACTTCAAAACATTAGGGATTTTGCTGTTGTTTTTTTTAAGATTTAAAAATATTTTAATGAAATCAATTTTTAAAAATTTATTTAATTTCTTTATAGTTGTTTTGTCTGAATGTTGTCAGTACACCATGTACATGCCTGGTGCCCACAGAGGCCAGAAAAGGGTATAAGCTTCCTGGAACTAGAGCCATAGCCAGTTGTGATGTGAGCCACCACGTGGGCACTGGGGACCAAACCCAGGTAGGTCCTCTGCAAGAGCAAGAAGTGCTCTTAACCACTGAGTTGTCTCTTCAACCCCCAATTTTAAAAATTATTTTCAGTCAGGCAGTGGTGGTGCACACCTTTAATTCCAGCACTGGGGAGGCAGAGACAGGTGGATCTCTGTGAGTTTGAGGCCAGCCTGGTCTACAAGAGCTAGTTAGAGGACAGGCTCCAAAGCTACAGAGAAACCCTGTCTTGAAAAACCAAATAAATAAATAATAAATAAATAAATAAATAAAAATTCAATTATGTGTATGGGGGGTTATGCATTGATTGCAGAGCCAAAGGCAACAAATCTCCCTAGAGCTGGAATGACAGGCAGTTGTGAGCCACCCACCATAGGTGCTAAGAGCAGAACTTGGGTGCAGTTCTCTGAGGAGCAGCACACATGTTACCAAGCCCTGGGCAGCTCGAAGTACTCACCACCTTGGACAATTTTTTCAATGTCCCAACTCTATAAGGAGTAAAGTAAGAGTTACATGATGAAATCATGCTCCATTATGAGAAGCATGGTCAGCAGAGAGAGGAAGTCGGCCAAGGTGCTGCTCTCCCACAGAACAGAGAGCTTTCTACTCTAGAACAACAAGAATGTGACTGAATTCCTCTGGGAATAACCCTGCATTCACGTCACACGCCTCCCCACCTGGACAGGAGCTCCAGCGGGCAAAGTTCTTTCCGTTCTCTGCAGCAGCCTGGTGCCCAGGACAGCAACCGATCCACAGCTATATACTGAATGGAGAAATCACTGATCCCCCATAAATCCAAAAATAATCAAAACAGAACCACATCCCACTGTGAATCATCAGATCAACTGCCCTTGGCCCAGTCAACAACCTGGCATCAAGAAATAAAACTTAGGGGCTGGAGAGATAGCTCAGTGGTTGAGAGTACTGGCTGCTCTTCCAGAGGACCTGGGTTTAATTCCCAGCACCAACACTGATGGCTCACAACCATCATGTAGTCTCAGGGGCTCTGATGCCCTCTTTGGCCTCCATAGGCACCAGACACTTACATGGTACCCAAACATACACGCAGTTAAAACATCTACACATTAAAAAAAAAAAAAAAAACAAAACCCACAAGGGGCTGGTGAGAAGGCTCAGGAGGTAAAGGCAACTGCCACCAACAATAACAACCTGAGTTCATTCCCCAGAACCCACATGGTAGAAAAAGGGACAACTCTCCCACAAACTGTCCTCTGACATACATATCACACAGTCCACATGTATATACACACATATGTATGTATGTACATAAATTCAACAAGGGGCGTTGGCGGTGAAGACGTGGCTCAGTGGGTAAGAGCATTTGCTGCCAAACTTGATGACCTGCGTTCAGTCCCCAGGACCCATACCTAGTGAAAGGACAGAAGCAATCCCAAAAGCTGTCCCCTGATCTGCACACACGTACGTGATGTGCACAATCTCCCTCCTCTCACCAAATAAATGTAAGAAATACGTAAATAAATAATAAAAAAATAACTTAAGAGTGACAAACTTGGTTTACATGCATAGATCTCAGAACTGCTGGCACACTGGCTGATACCTGTAATCCCAACTCCTGGAAAACGGAGGAGGGTGTCTGGGACTATTATTTTAAGGTGTATGACTTTTGTTTATGCTGCATTTATTTAACTCTGTGAAGCTGTGATTCTTTGCTATCTAAAACACCTGATGGGCCTAATAAAGAGCTGAATGACCAACAGCAAGGCAGGAGAAAGGATAGATGGGGCTGGCAGGCAGAGAAGATAAAGAGGAGAAATCTGGGCAAGAGAAGGAAAAGGAACATCGGGGGCCACCCAGTCAGGCGCGTAAGAAGAAAAGTAAGATACACAGACGTAAGAAATATAAAAGCCCAGAAGGGGCTGGGCAGTGGTGGTGCACACCTTTAATCCCAGCACTCAGGAGGCAGAGGCAGGTGGATCTCTGTAAATTCAAGGCCAGCCTGGTCTACAGAGAGTTCCAGTTCAGGCTCCAAAGCTACAGAGAGACCCTGTCTCAAAAAACAAACAAAACAAAATAAAACCCAGAAGGAAAAGGTAGATGGATAACTTAATTTAAGAAAACCTGGCAGAAAACAAACCAAGCTTAGACCAGGCATTTATAAGTAATAATAAGCCTCTGTGTGAGATTTATTTGAGAGCTGGGTCATGGGACCCCCAAAAAGACAAAATAATAAAACATCATACAACAGGAGCTGGGCAGTGGTGGTGCACACCTTTAATCCCGCACTCTTTGAGTTCGAGGCCAGCTGGTCTACAAGAGCTAGTTCCAGGACAGGCTCCAAAAGCTACAGTGAAACCCTGTCTCAAAAAAAAAAAAAAAAAAAAAAAAAAAAAAAAAAAAAAAAACCTATACAGGAGGGACTGCCAAAAAAAAAAAAAAAAAAAAGATGAAGAACAAAAGAGAAGTTAAAACATGTACTTACAAGTGGTTAAATATTCCCAGAATGACACCAAAAGTCATGTGAATAATTCCTAAAATAACAGACATTTTCATCTTGAAGGAATTGAGAAAAGTGAGGCGATTTGTGGCCAGGTTCCAAATCTAGGACCAAACCAAACAGAAGCAACGTAAGTCCCATTCGCAGTGCTAGCGAGCTCCTAAACGACTGGGTCGCTCTCGCTTACAGAGGAAATAACACCTCTTGGTGCTTTCAACTGACTTTGCACGCCAAGGCTCCAGTGTCAACACCAGGGAGCCTGCCTCTCCTGAGCCAATGCCGTAAGCATTGCTGGATCTAGCTGCAGAGTGGGGCTCACCTTCCTCTCCAGATCAAACTATGAAGCAGTTCAGAACCTGTTTGGTGTCCATGAAGGGTCACTTCTACCAGAGGAAAAGACTGGTAGATATGACCATGGCCCCATGGCTCTGCCAACCACTCCTGCACTGACCTGGCTCCCACTGAC
Organism: Arvicola amphibius; assembly: GCF_903992535.2. Classification (NCBI taxonomy): domain Eukaryota; kingdom Metazoa; phylum Chordata; class Mammalia; order Rodentia; family Cricetidae; genus Arvicola; species Arvicola amphibius. The sequence continues at coordinate 82,769,832 of NC_052056.1, read as the reverse complement.
TACACTAACAGAGGTACAGCAGCTCCCCAGCAGCTCCCCTCACTCAGGAACATGGGGAAGGAAGCACTCACAGGGTCAATGCCGAAAGGGTAGGGGCCTCGAAAAACTCCAGGGATGTTCGGGTCCAGCTGCAGAGTCCTGCTGTGCCTGATGGTGCTATCACTGAAAGAGAGGGCAGAGAATGTCGCCATGTGCAGAGGAAGGGACTGAGAAAGGCACACCCTACCTGTCGCGTTTCTGTTCACAGACCACTTACTTCCAAAGCACCATCCTCTTCTGCTCCTCTTGAGAGTGGCTGGAGCTGTACATGGCAGACACATTCCACCTGGAGCCAAAGAGGTTCACAGACTTGGAGAAGCAATCATTGTAGATGAGGCCGGTGTACACGGAGAACAGTCCCATCAGCAGTAGGATGTAGCGGCCGTTAAAGAACATCCTCAGGATCTGGGAGAGGACACGGTGATGACAGACTCACCCACTGGACAGTAGCTCAGGGGAAGCTCATTCTGGTTTATTCCAGCCACTCCTCTGGGCCTTCCCAGAAAACCCCAACAACGATGTCTTCCCAGGGGTGACAGGCACACTCCTCTTATAGAGCTTTACACTCAAAGCTCTTGAGCCAGGTGTGGGGCACACACCTATAACCCCAGAACTGAGGAGGCAGAAACAAGGGGATCACAAGTTCAAGGCCAGCCTTCAATATGTAACAAGTTTGAGGCTAGCCCAGACTACCTAAGACCACCTCAATGACTCCCCACAGAAAAAAAAACAATAGACAAGCACAGCTCTCTTTCAGTACCACAGTGTCATGGCTCCCACCGTGCTGGCAGGCAGGCATTACCTCCTGTGACTGGCTGAGTCTGGGATGATTCTCATTTAACACCAGTAAAAGGGCAAACAGGAACATGACAAAGCCGTGCCCAAAGTCACCAAACATCACAGCAAACAGGAACGGGAAGGTGATGATGGTGAAGAGAGCTGTGGAGACAGAGGGTTGGCAAGTTCTCAGCAGGGGCCTTGGGTCAGCATGTACACACACACACACACACACACACACACACACACACTGTCTCTCTCTCTCTCTCAGGACAGGACAGTAAGGGCATTTAAATGCTATACCAAGTTGACAAAGTGACAGCAGTTAAGTCTGATAAACTCTAATTACATTCCCTTATCAAAAGGGACCAACAGGGCTGGGCATGATATGACATGCCTATAATCCCAGCTCTCAGGAGCAGAGACAGGAAGATCACCAAGGGTTCAGGGCCAGCCTGGGCTACTACATTGTGATTGTTACAGGCTAGTCAGAGTTATAGGTAAGACTTTGTCTCAGAATCACAACTAAAGTCAAAGCTGAGCTGACATAAGTGCAGGACCAGCCTTGTCCGGACGCCCACCTGGGTTCACTTCTCGGTAGCTCCCGACACCATAGGCGTCCACGATGTTCTGGAAGCCCTCGGTGAACTTGTTGGTGCGGATCAGAGTGGGTGGTGTCTCTTTCGTAGGGATTGTGTTCATGAACGAGGGGATTGTAGCTCCACTCTCTCTCTTCCACATAGAAAAGAAAAAAAAGAGGACTGTCTACAAGAGCCGCTAGAGATAAGCACATGACTGAGCTGGCCACACTCTGGCAGGGTGGGGTGGGGCATGTTCACAGAAGTAAGTCGCCAGGCCAGACATCCATGGGAAGCCTAGAGGCATGAGGCCAGAACTTGGAGCTGGGGCCCTTGGAAGGAGAGCAGAATGGAACTAGGAAGCGGGAATGGAATGCCGGGGTAAGGTGGATGGAAACAGAATCAAGTCCAGAGCAGTGGAAGCTGACAAGTGAACCAGGCCAACTGTGCAGGCCTGGGTGTCAGCATTCGGGAGGTTTCGGCAGGAGAATCTCAAATGGGAGCCCAGCCTAGCAACAGAGCATGACCATGCCTCAAACAGAAAAAATAAAAATAAAAGAGCGAGATAAAGAAAAAACCTTGATATCTAGGACTTTATCTCTTAAAAGTGGTCAAGAAAGGGCTGGTGAGATGGCTCAGTGGGTAAAGGTGCTTGCCTACAAGACTGATGACCTGAGTTCAATGCCCAGGACCTCCACGGGCACGATAGTACCCACATATGGACACAATGCATAATAAAAGTAATTTAAAGTGCTCAGCAAAGAGGAAGTCAGACACAGCTACACTACCTAATTTTCAAAAAAGAAAATAGGGAAGAAAAACAAAATTTTATCTTTGTGGCATAATCTCCGTGAGCCTTCAGTTCAGTTCAGTGTAATAGTTACACTTGTCCAGAAATGCACACCATCTAACAGAGGAGAAGCAGACCAACACCAGGGGAAAGAGCAATGGTGTGCATGTGAACAGGAAGGTGAGCTGAGAGAATACGGGAAGAAACCCAGCCTCACTCAGCAAGAGCCGGAGGGGGGGGGGGGATCCTTCTGGAAGACTGGCAGGTGCTAAGTTTCAAAGGCCATAGGCTATTCTGTGCAGCGGTGTTTGTACCTGGTGGACTGAACCCAGCTAATAAGCCAAGGTGCGTGCCTGCAACAGAGTCTGGCCATAAAAAGAGACATTTTATTCAGAAAGAACACGCAATCTGCTGGTTAGAGGGAGCTGATTTCAAGCAGCCACGCCAGCCGCCACCCATCATCCTTTGGACTTTCCAGTGGGACTACAGGCCAAACACAGATCTTTAGAAATTACAAAGAGAGAGGGGTTTTGTTTTAAAAGGCAAAATAAAAAGAAACGCTGCTTAGCCCTAGCCCTATCTGGCCAAATGTGGTTCAGTGATGGAGGCGGGACAGAAGTGTAGCGGTGACCCTGAGGGAGGGGCAGAAAAGGCTGTGGTCAGCAGGAAGAGCTTCCACGGCTATTTCTTCAAGTCTTTCTCTTGTGGTTTGTACCAGTACATTACTACTCAGAAACACAGCTTAAAAATGTTCCCCCACACAATGCCAGAGAGACCAACTCTTTCGTTCATGTATTTTTTCTGAGCATTGTTGTTGCATCTGTGTGAGGGTGTCACACAGGTCCTCTGGAACTGGACTTACGGACAGTTGTGAGGCTGCTATGTGGTTGCTGGGAATTGAACTCGTCACCTCTGGAAGAGCAGTCAGTGCTCTTAACCACTGAGCCATCTCTCCAGCCCCAGAAAGCCACTCTTCAAACCCTGTCTGAAAATGGTGTCTGACCAGGCCCTAACCAGCACTCAGAAACTTTTTCTGTCTTGCTTGAAACAATGTCTCAGGCTGGCCTCAAGCTCTCCACCCTCCTGCCACAGCCTCCCTAGTCCTGGGGCTCACGAGCCAGCAGTACTGCATCCAGCGACCCACCTGTCCTTGAGTGCTCTAGGTTGAGGGTGCCAGCAGGGCACAAGCCTTACCGAGCCTTCCTCCAGCGCTCTGCGCAAGCCTGGCAGGTCCGCCTCAGGGCACCAGACCTCCGCAATGAGACACTTGTTGGTGACGTCGACGCTGCACATGTTGAGCATGTGGTAGATGGCTTTCATCTTCCTCACCTGCACCACCCGGCTGCACACCGACTCAGCCGCCTTGCACAGCACCTGCCTCAGGTAATCCTCTGTTTTGTGCAGCACCTGTGGGGCCGAGCAGGGGAAGTTCTTGTCCACCAGCCTGACCTCCAGAGGAGGAGCATTCTGGGTACCTGCTCTTCAAGGGGACACACCAGGTGACCTCCTAGAACAGAGCCCCAAGGGCACAGGAAGGGCTCGGACGTTCTATCACTGGCAGAAGGGTGGCCTGACCCCGACAGCCCTTCGACTCGCGCCTACACTCAGGATGGCCTAGCCCTGGAAGCTACCAGCTCCCATTTCCCTTCTGTTTCCATGTGTGATTGCTATCCAGACTCCTCAGCACCATCAAGAGAAAGTCAAATTAAAAAAGCAGGTGGGACAATGCCTAGCATTCAAGTTTGTCTTCCATGGTCTAAGGACAATCCAGTAGACCAAAGAGACACAAAGGCTTGTCTAAGTTCCTTCACCACTCCTGGCTTTGTAACCGCAAAACAGACACCCCAATGTCAGAAATACATGGTGATCACCCACAACCAGCTACCAGGCCTCTCACATGCTCCCAGCCCCAGCTTACTCACAGTGTAAAGGTCTTGGATCCGAGTATTGAGCCCCTCCTGAATCTCCCTGCGCTCCTCAGCCGTGTTTGGATACGGGTAGACGTGGCAGTGGTAACTAAGGACAGAATTCACCAGGATCCACTCAAGCCAGGCACACAGCCTCCAGCACCAGGCTGAGCTACAGCTGCCCGCTATGGGGAGGCCTTGCAAGCAGGCTGCTATAGTCTCAAAATGCTCTCAGATCAACCCACCTGCCTTCCTGAAATGCACCAGTATCCTGAGGTTAAAGAACCATCAAGAAAGCTGAACAGTAGTGGCAAACACCTTTAATCCCAGCACTCAGGAGACAGAGGCAGGTGGATCTCTGAGTTTGAGGTCAAGCCTAGGTTATGGAGCAAATTCTAGGACAACCAGAACTACACAGAAAAATCCTGTCTCCTGTCTTGAAGAAGACAAACAAAACAAAACAAAACCACCTAACAGGCAGAAAGCATACCTTAGAAGACATGCCAGAATGGTGGTGCAGTCTGTAATCCAGCATTCGGGAGACAGGGGCAGAGGCAGGAGGATCATAAGTCTGAAGTTACCTATTGTCTCAGGGTTGACGCTGTTTAGGCTGAGCCATGGGCTGAGGCCTGATCTGTCCTGCAGGCACCATGGCCTCAGACACCCAGAAAACGCCAGAAGCACGCTGCCTTAAAACCACAGTTGCCCTACTCTGCCTGCTGAGCGATGCCTTTCTCTCCGCAGGGGCCACCAGCCCTCTCCCAAGAGTAGCCTGGTAAAGGCAACAAAGGGGCTTCACTAAGCTGGCACAGCTTTCCCAGTCACACTAAAACGTGTCTGCTGCAAGGATACAAGCTGGGGCTGGAGAGAGGGTTCAGAAGTTAAGGGCACCGGCTGTTCTTCCAAAGGACCTGGGTTCAGTTCGCAGGACCCACACTGTGGCTCACAACAGTCTGTAGCTTCGCCTCCAGGGGACCCGACACCTACACTCTCCCCAGGTGATCACAGACTGAGTCAGGCTGACAGTCTGCCCAACCAGCATGCACCTGACAAGTCCTCGATGCAGTAAATAAAGAGAAGAATCAGAGGCCTGCTGCATCAGGGCGGAGGCCGCTTGGCCTGAGAGCGCTATTCCTTTCCCAGCACTGGAAAAGGGGAAAAGACAGCCTTCCTCACCAATCACAGATCTTCTTAACCTTGTGGCCGATCTGCTCGCCCCAGAAGGATATCAGGAACACGTGCCACTTGATGACCTCACCCTACAAGACACACAGGACAGTGAGTCTGCCCTCAGCCCCCAGACCAAGTCCACCGTCGGGGCAGATGGTGCAGCAGCTCTGACTGCAGCAAACCCATGACTGCAACAGGACTGCATCACCCACTCACCAGCAACCCCCAAGCAGCAGGCACGCCAGCTCACAGGCATCTGCGAGCCACACACTCCAGTAAGTGGGTGAGCACACGAGGCAGAGGTCTGCCTCCTCCCAGGTCAGCTTTTACATTGTAACCAAGCGCCCTCCTCCATTACTGCCACAATGGCCCTGTACGTGTCTTTTGTTGGCAATGGTGCTGTTTAAGATGGCCACCAAGGAACATATACATGCAGAATCCAGTCGAGCAGCCTTCTGGAAAGCCTCACTCACCAACAGTTAAGAGTACAGTTCCCAAAAGCCAACAATGCACAGTAAACAAGAAGTCAAAGAGAAACAAAGTAAAGAGCGATGTGGCTCACTGATGAAAAGTGACAGAGACTTTGGAGGAGCAAAGCCCACGCTGCCCCAGGAACAGAGAAACCCATAACATTTGCTAATTGAGTATTTACATAATTTGTGACTTCAAACAACATAATTCTGTGAATAATGAGGACCAGCCATCATTACAATGTTCAATGAAACAGACTTCTATGAAGCTGAGCTGGGAAGTGCAGAACTCACCTCGTGTGAACCAGGCCCAGGCTCAGCCCCCAGCACTGGGAACAGAGCTAGACGAAGGTGCTCTGCCTGACTGCCACCCACGGTTGAGCTGCCAACGAAACAGCAGCGAGCCAAGGGAGCTATGGTCAGGCTGGCAACACAGCAGAGGACCCTACAGAAAAAAACAGGCTGGCGGGGCAGTGAGGCAGGGTGTGTGTGGTCATCTATGAGAAGTGGGAGGACCAGAGAGATGGCTCAGAGGTTAAGAGCACTGCCTGTCCTTCCTGAGGGCCTGGGTTCAATTCCCAGCAATCACAGGCTGGCTCACAATCATCTATAATGAGATCTGATGCCTTCTGGCATGCAAGCATACATGTAGATAGAACACTGTATACTAGCTTCTGCCGGCGACAGCACTCACCGTCTCGGGGTCCTCCAGGGACTCGTCCAGCTCTGCGTAGGTCACGATGGTGTACCCTTTGCAGGCCCGCCACAGCATTCTTTCAAAGGCTTCCACTTTGCCTTGCTGAATCAGGCCAGACACGAATCTGCGAGGGGCCAGGCTTTAGGACTGAGAGATCTCTGCCTCCGCCAGCCAAGGCTGCTCTAAGAGCCATCAAGCGGCAAGATGCTCACGTGCTAGACAAAGCATTGCTGAAGCTGCCTTTTCCATGGACAGCTGAGCCACTAGTGAGGGGAAGGTCTTGGAATTTTAAGACCAAACCGATGTCCAGCTGCTGTGCTCTTTACACTGAAGATCCTGGACATGCCAGTGTGGAAGATGACAATAAGCCCCAGGCACTGGCAAGGTGAGGAGATGGGGCAGAACCCACCACAGCCAGAACTTCCTGCCCACAGGGCTGCTCCTTAAAGAAGTAGAGATCTGGAGGGAGGAGCCTCGCAGCCACTTGCTCCCATCAGCTGCGGGTCTGGACACAGGTGTCTGTCCTCAGAACACAGCCACAGCACAGACCTCAGCCAGGAGTTTGCATAAGTTCATATCACTTCCGAAAATTAAATTAAAAAAACTTAAGTCCCCGTTCTAAGAATAAAATCCCCGTTCTAAGAATAAAAACTGAGCTTGGGCTAAGACTCCAGTTACCTGTGAATGCAAGAAATCTCTCTAAAGGAATGTATCTTCATACCAAACTTTCCTGATGCCCAATTACAGAACACAGGAATATGAGATCATTTTTAAAAAGCAGTAGCTGGGGATGTAATTCAGTGCCAGAGCGCTTGCCTAGGCTTGCCAGGCTCTGGGTCTCTGGGTCTCATCTCCAGAGCCACAAAGGAGAACAAGAGGGCTGGCAAGATTGCGTAGTGAGAGAGGGTACTGCAGTCATGTCCATCCCACGTGGTAGAAAGAGAGCCAACTCCGGAAAGTTGCCCTCTGACCTCCACGTGCATACCATGGCATGCATGTACCAATCCCAAACACACACACTAGGTAAATGTTAAAAAAAAAAAAAAAAAACCCACAACAGGAGATAACTCAGTGGTTAAGAGGGGCTAGGGTTTGGCTGTTCCTCCAGAGGACCTGGGTTTAATTCCCATTCCCCCCGAGGTGGTTCATGATGGGCTATAACTTCAGTTCCAGGGGATCTGATGCCCTCTTCTGGCCTCTGTGAGCCTCAGGAACATTCATGGTATCCAGGCATACAAACAAGCAAAAGCAACCATATGCATAAATATTTCTTAAATTAAAATTAAAAAAAAGAAAATCATAAATTTAAAAAATAATTTTTTTTAAAAAAAAGTAATGATTTTTAAAAGAATTAAGTAAAATTTGCCAGGTGATGATGATGCACACCTTTAATCCTAGCACTCAGAAAACAGGGGCAGGTGGATCACTAGTCTACAAAGTGAGTTCCAAGACTGTTTCACAGAGAAACCCCATCTCCAAAAAAAAAAGAAGAAAGAAGAAAGAAGGAAGAAGAAGAAGAAGAAGAGGAAGAAGAAGAAGGAAGAAATAAAAAATTAAAATAAAAAAGAGATGAAACACGCCTGCCAACCCTGCACCTGCAAGGCTGAAGCAAAAGAATCGGAAGTTCAAGGTCACCCTCAGCTACGTAGTGAGTTTGAGGCCAGCCTGGGCTACGTGACACTTTGTCTAAGAAAAGCATGAAGATTCCTTTGTTTGCTACAAAAGGAAAGAAAAGAACAGAGGCAGAAGCCGTCCCTGGGAACGTAATTTAAAACAGAACCCGAGCGAGTTTAACCCCAGAGAACTGACTCCTGTGAGCTGCCCTCCGACTTCTGGCACAATTATGTCAGGCTCACAGGAGTCAACACTGGGGAACACAGACATTGCTTCTTTCCAACTCAATAAACCAAGAGAAGAAATCCCCACGGCATCCAGCTACATCAACACTGTGTGATTAAGTCCAATGTACAGGAGCCCAGTGTTCTCTGACAGACGCTCACTCTGGGCCAATCCCAGGCTATAATGGCCCATTCACCCGCACTATGGCCCGTGTCTCCTATTCTACGGGAAGGGCTTGGTGCGCACTGTCACCTACCCCAGCTTGGCGCCCAGCCTCTGCATGCAGCTGTAATCCAACAGAGAATCGTTCTCTAAGGCGGGGAACTCTTCATAAGTGGGTTCAAACTGGAAAGACATGGAAGCAGGCACACCGTTAACAGAGTCCACCCTCACAAGCTTCCAGGTAAGTCCAGAGAGGTGCGGTACAACAGCATCAGGTACAATGACAACTGAGCCGGCCAAGCTTCCCATAGGAAACACTCAAGCTTGTCAGGTGAACTGCTTGAGACATTCACATATGGGAGTGGCTCTGAGGTTGGACCTCGGTTCAAGAGACAATAACTGTATCTAGGGTCACAACTAGGGCAATTAAAAGCAACCTCAAAAGGGAAGGGCTCAATCCCCTGCACAGCCCAGCATAGTGCAGGATGAGCAGCTGTAGCTAAGATGTAATGTTCTAAGCATTTGTTGACACTCGGGCATCCACACAAACACCCCCAGCCCACTGAGCCTCTAACGCCTGTGTGAACCAGTCTTCACTGGTGAGGACGTTCCTCTTGCCCCCTCTGCTCACAGCCATTTGGAAAAACAGATTTTTTTCCTCATGACCATTAAAACACATTGCCTGGGGCTGGAGAGATGGCTCAGTGGTTAAGAGTACTTGTTACTCTTCCAGAATTCCTGGATTTGCCTCCTAACACCCACATCACTGTTCGTAACTGCTTCTAACTCCTCTTCCAGGGTACAGGGCTCCATCTACACACTTAGTGTACAGGCAAAACACCCATACACATAAAATAATATCTGCATATTTGGTGTACAGGAAAAACACCCACACACATAAAATAATAAAATAAAGTAGAAGCCAGAAAGATGGCTTAGGGTTAGGAGCACTGACTGCTCTTCCAGAGGCCTGGGTTGAATTCCCAGCACCCATGTGGCCACTCACAACCCTCTGTAACTCACACATGTGGTGCACAGATATATATGCAGGTAAAATATCAATACACACAAAACAAATAAATTTAAAACATTTTAAAAGTTTTCTTTAAGACAGTTAAAAAAAAAAAAAAAAGGCCAGGCCAGCAACTTGGGAGGCAAAGGCAGGTGGATTAATGAGTTCAAAGCCAGCGTGGTCTACAAAGTGAGTTCTAGGATACTTTGGGCTGTTACAGAGAAAAACCCTGTCTCAAAAAACTGAAAAAAAGAAAATCTTTTTCTGAACTGAAAACTAAAGCTTCTGACGGTAGGAAGCAGCGTCTCTGCTAAAACCACTAACACAGGAAGAAGTGTGCAATCCAGCCTAGAATACAGCAGACGCTGATGTCTCACTTCAAAGAAACGAAACAAAACCACATCCACACCAAGCACGGCAGCTCCTGTCTGTAATGCCCGCGCTCAGAAGGCAGAGGTGGGAATCAGTCCAACTTCAAGGCCAGCCTGGGCTACACAGTGAGACCTGGTCTCAAAAACAAAGACGTCAGTGTTAGCAGGGCCAGCGCTGGCAGGGTCCATGCCTAGTGTGACAAGGCCAGCCTGACTTCCAGGATGGGGGAAGTGGAGGCACCGGGAGCAGTACCAAGTCAAGCTCCACGGCAGTCAGCCTGGGACACACGAGACTGCCTTAAAACCAAAGCTGGAAGGCACAGACAACAGAGCACAGGCAGGGGCGGGACTGTCAGGTGTGCTTTCCCCGCGGGCGGGTGGGCACACGTACTTCCACGTTCCGCCTGACGAAGGTCTTCGTGACCCTCAGCATGTGGGTGTATTCCACCAGCTCCAGCAGGTTCTTCCTCAGCTTCTCCTTGTTCTTGGTGACTTCCCTCAGCTCCACCTCGAGCTTCTGCAGCTGCTCCTACAACAACACAGCTGTGGTGAAAACAGGCTTAGTCTGGTGCAGCCTCCTCACCCCCAGTCACCCTGACTCAAAAAGGCCACAGTGCCGGCAAAGAGCCAGACAGGGTACGGCTGCAAGGTTCACCAGCTCAGTTTAGTTCATGGTGCGAACCACAACACCTGCAGGCTGCAGTGACCCCAGCACCTACAGGCCACACATGACCCCCCTGAATCTGCTGTTGCCAGCTTTCCTTCAGCTGCTTGTTCACCCCACACATCAATCTTGATTTCTTTTGTTTACAATGGAAACAACATATGATCATCTTTTCTAAAAATTCTCCTGCCTCCAGCTTTGAAGTCTCCGCTTGGTCCCAGCAGACAGCTAGGGATGCAGGCTTCCATGGTTACCACCTAGTGTCCTTCTCCTGCTTTACATATTCAAACCACAGACACAGCCTTTGTAAGACAAACCACTGAGCCGGTGCAACTCACTCAAAACAACCCTTCCTGCTCCTCCTCCTCCCTGTGCTCTGCATCCTCAAACTACCAGCAGCATGGCTGTCCATAAGAATGTCATAACCAGGCCATCCAGCCAAACCAGAGGGCTGTCACCACGGCTGGGAGGGTGCCAGACACCAAGTGTGTGAGCTCAGACACCAAGTGGCTGGCTACTTCCTGCAGACAGACAGAACAGCAGGCCACAAAGGGCCGCAGCAACACCATGGCAATTATTTCAGAAGAGTGATGAAGAGCCACTATATTTCTTCTAAGTGCCAAACCCTAACAAGAAAAGTCTAGAAGGGAACTCATGCTAGTGTGGGCCTTTAATCCCGGCTCTGAAGCCAGAGAAACAGAGCTTTATGAGTTCAAGGCCAGCCTGGTCTACAAAGTAAGTTCAAAGCCAGCCAGAGAAAGAAAGAAAGAAAGAAAGAAAGAAAGAGAGAGAGAGAGAGAGAGAGAGAGAGAGAGAGAGAGAGAGAGAGAGAGGGAGGGAGGGAGGGAGGGAGGAAGAAAAGAAAGAAAGAAAGAAAGAAAGAAAGAAAGAAAGAAAGAAAGAAAGAAAGAGAAAATTAGTCTAGAGCCTTAGGCACCACCCAGTATTCATTGGAGAGGTGGGGTAATGGTGCCATATCCTTCAGCCTCAACATGCCAGCTACCTGAAAGCACTCAGGCCTTCCCTGGGCCTCTGAGTCCTGATGGAAAAGACATGAAACCCAAGCCTGTAGCCCCCAGCACTGGTGCAGGGACAGATGTGCTATGATGGGTAGTCCCAGAGAGTATCCTGAAACCTGCCATGATTCAACAAGGACTCAGCTACTCCTCAGCTCCCCCGCCAGCAGTGCCCTCTACTGCCAGACAGAACACATTACAGTTCCCTGAGGGTGCGAGACTCCACTGTTCATTACTTTAGGCCACAGCTCTGAGAAGAGAGGTGAAGAAGGGCGAGGACTGTGAAGGCAATTAGGCAGTCCCAGGACTGTTGAAGACAGCGTCTTCAGGAGGAGTTACCTGCATTTCTAGAACATGTTTAAGAGGTGGTGCGGGAGGACTGGCCTCTCCCTCAGGCAGGGGAATATCAGCTCTGGTAATTTCCTGCACCAGGTACACTGTGAAAGAAAGATACAAAGTCAGACAGTCTCATTGTGACCCTCTGCAATCAACCCTGGCAGCCCAACCTGCTGACTGCAGATCCTGCCTGTCCCTGTCACTTCCTGCAGCTTCTTCCAGAGAGACAGGCACACACTGGCTAGAGCTCCCCAGCTCCTTTCCTTCCTAAAACCCAGGTTAAAACATGTTAGGGTGGTGGTGACAGGAAGATCTCTGTGAGTTCGAGGCCAGCTTGGTCTACAGTGGAAGTTCCAGGACAAACTCTAAAACTACAGAGAAACCCTGCCTTGGAAAACAAAAACAAAAACAACCCACACATTTGGGAGTTGGGCGCACACCTTTAATCCTAACACTCAGGAGGCAGAGGCAGGCGGATCTCTTGAGTTTGAGGCTAGTCTAGTCTATAGAGTAAGTTCCAGGACAGCCAAGACTACATAGAGAAACTCTATCAAAAAACAGAAAAACAAAACAAAACAAAAAAGAAGCATGTTTTTGGAAGACTGGGAACACACTGCAGGTGCAGACCTGTACCCCGACCAGAGGCAGCCTGCTGGCATTTCCTACAGGGTCCTCAGAGAGAATCTGGTAGCCAAAGTCAGAGCAGAGCCAGGCTCCCCTGAAAGGAACCAGGTGGCTCTCTGCTCTGCTTTCAGAAGCCTCATTCCACACAAGTGACTGTCCAGTGACTCTTCTATGAGGACGATGATGTCACTCCACCACATAATCTAATAGTATGCAAATGACTAGCATCTTAAGAAAGAGGTTTCACAAGACTAGAAGTTACTGTCAACATTAAGGTTGGAAGCTGGACATAATGGCACACATCTTTAATCTCCGGACTCAGCAGGCAGAGAAGTAAGCTGATCTCTGAGTTAGAGGCCAGCCTGGTCTACAGAGAGAGATCCACAACAGCCAGGGCTCCCCAGAGAAACCCTGTCTTGGAAAAAAAAACAAAAAGTCTTACATTAGAGCTAGAGAGGTGCACTGGTCTTGCAGAGGACCCAGGTGGGTTCCAAAGCAGCCACGCGAGGCAGCTGGCACCTGTACCTCCAGTTCCAGAAGATCTGACGCCATCTTCTGGCTTCCATGGGCGCTGTACTTATATGAACATACCCACACATTGACACATGATTAAAAATAATAAATCTTTTTAAAAATATGTTATTGTTAATATTAAAAACCCTTAACTTATGCTCGCTTCGGCAGCACATATGCTAAAATTGGAACGAAACAGAGATTAGCGTGGCCCCTGCGCAAGGATGACACACAAATCCGTGAAGCCTTAACTTAAAAAAGTCTAGTGTTGCCAGGCAGTGGTGGCACACACCTTTAACCCCAACACTCGGGGCAGAGGTAGAAGGATCTCTGTGAGCTCAAGGCCAGCCTGGTCTACAAGAGTTAGCTCCAGAGAAACTCTGTTACACAGAGAAACTCTGTCTTGAAAAACTAAAGAGTCCAAGTGTGGGCTGGAGAGATGGCTCGGCACTCAACAGCACTGGCTGCTCTTCCAGAAAACCGAAAATTCAATCCCCAACTCCCACACTAGGCAGCTCACAATCGCCTGTAATTCCAGCTCTAGGGGATACAACACACCTCTGACCTCCAAGGGATTCTGCACTCATGTACACATATAACTGAAACTAATAAAAATATGTTGGACACTGTGGCACATGCCTTTAATTCCAATACTTGGGAGGCAGAGGTCAGCCTGATCTACAAAGTGAATTCCAGGGCAGTCAGGGCTATTATACAGAGAAGTCCTGTCTCAAAAAGCCAAATTAATAATAATAAATCTTAGACGGGCGGTGGTGGCGCACGCCTTTAATCCCAGCACTCGGGAGGCAGAGGCAGGCGGATCTCTGAGTTCGAGGCCAGCCTGGTCTACAAGAGCTAGTTCCAGGACAGGCTCCAGAAACTACAGGGAAACCCTGTCTCGAAAAAACAACAAATAATAATAAATCTTAAAAAAATAGCTGGGTGTTATGGCTCAAGCCTGTCATCCAAGCACACTTAGAGAAAAAGGCAGGAGGATCAGTGGTTCAAGATCAGCCTCAACTACATACTGAGTTTGAGGCCAACCTGGGCTACATGAGGCTCTGATCCACCCCACTCACCAAAAAAAAAAAGCAAAAAGGAAAGGAAGAAAGGAAGGAAAACAATCTTTAAGGGGAATGCCTAGCTGAGGAGCTATTGGCAACTGATAGCAACTAGGGTAGCAGATTCACTTAACTTAGCGGGCTATGGCCACCTGCGGTCACCCATGTCCATGACAGTACTAGGAGGACTTGCTTAGTCATCAAAGATAAACAGGACAGGAAGTTGGAAGAGGGAAGTGTTTAGAGGAATAGGGAAGAGCAGCTGAGGAAGAGATGGGGTGAATATGGTCAAATGAACTGTATGAAATTTTCAATGAATAAAAAAAAATATAATCCCTGCTGGGCTCACACCTTTAAACCCAGCACTCGGGAGGCAGAGGCAGGAGGATCTCTGTGAGTTCGAGGCCAGACTGGACTACAGAGCCAGTTCCAGGACAAGCTCTAAAGTTACAGAGAAACCCTGTCTTGAAAAACACAGTTTAAAAAAAAAAAAACCAAAAAAGTGGAGTATTTATTAACAAGAGAAATCATCCTAAAAGTCAGACTCTCCTGCAGCCAGACTACTTTGGGGTAAGTCTTGCAGGTTTTAGAGGTGAAGGGAATGCCGAGGGCTACTGAGTTCCAACACGTAAGCAGAGAGCACCAACCTAGCCCAGTCACAAAGGGAGCCGGCAAAGACACCAAGTGATATCAGAGCAGCTATCAGCCACTTCCTGCCTTTCTTATTGCCAAATAAGGTCTTAAATTAAGTACTATTATAAGAAAAAACTATACAGGACTGGCTGATTAAACCATGGCACATCAATATCATGAAATATTACTCTGCTCCCATCAAATGCTGAGCCTCAGTTTATACTAAACAAGAGGGATGTCGCAGCAAGGACCACTGCATGAGAGACAAGGCCGACAGCAGTCACTGTTGTTCCTTCTACAGTCTATGGAACAAGTGAAAAAGTAAGATCTACTCGTAACAGTGCCTACCTATAAATTACAGGAAAGTGAACAACCTGCCCCTCCCTTTTCTTTTTCTTTCTTTCTTGTTTTTTAAGACAGGGTTTCTCTGTGTAGCCTGACTGTTGTAGAACTAGTTCTGTAGACCAGGTTGGCCTTGAATTCACAGATCCACCTGCCTCTGCCTCCCGAGTGGGATTAAAGGTGCCAATACCGCCCAGCTTGTCTATAGTTTTCTAAAAGAAACAGATACGTTTATATTAAACTAAGTATTAGGATTATTAAAATGGAAGACAAACTTACCCAATATTCTTTCTAGCTCTTCACACCTCTTCACCTCGCCAACAAATTTTCTTTGAAAAGAACTTACATTTTGGTTGAGCTGAGAAAAGGAAAAAAATTTTGTTTTAAGCTCATAAAATTTTAATTTTTTTTTTTTTTTTTTTTTTTTTTTTGTTTTTTCGAGACAGCGTTTCTCTGTAGCTTTGGAGCCTGTCCTGGAACTAGTTCTTGTAGACCAGGCTGGTCTCGAATTCAGAGATCTGTCTGCCTCTGCCTCCCGAGTGCTGGGATTAAAGGTGTGCGCCACCACCTCGCCCGGCTAAATTTGTCTTTATTAATCTAATTATTTAAATTTTTTGATGGTGGGATCAAATGCAGGACTGGATAAATTAAATTTTGTTTATATTTATCTAGTCACTTAAAATGTGTTGGTGTTGGGGTCATACTCTGCCACTGAGCTAAGACAGACTCTGTTGAGGGAAAATATTACTGTCAAAGGGTTGGGAGGAGTCCACCATCATCAGCCACTGACAGAGAACTGATGGGCTTTCCTGGACAGCAAGTAATGCCTGAAAAATAGCCCTTGGCTCATAAGTAATCCAGGAAGAAACATAGATTTACAGAAAAAACATGAATATGGATATTAAACTCAGAGGATATCTACACCAACCTCCACAAATGGGAAATTGGAGGGAGACTAGGTCAGTTGGTGTGCGCCCGCCTAGCACCCAGAGGGACATAAACACAAAGCTGGGTGCAGGGGCACACCCCTGTAATTTCAGCACCTGGGAGGTGGGGCACCTGGGAAGTTCAAGGTCATCCCCATCTATATTTGGAGTTCAAGACCCTGCCTCAAAATAAACAATAAACAAATAAAGCAGATTAAAATGAGTTAGAAGTTAGCATGTTAACTTCTTTCTAAATCACACACAGTAATTACGTTTTTTCTTTTTTTTTGTTTTTGTTTTTCAAGTCAGGGTTTCTCAGTAGCTATGAAGCCAGTCCTGGAACTCCTAGAACTCGCTCTGTAGACCAGGCTGGCCTCAAACTCAGAGATCTGCCTGTCTCTGCCTCCCGAGTGCTGGGACTAAAGGTGCACACCTTTAGGATGCACCACCACTGTCCAGCTACTTTATTCTTGACAATAACAGCACCTTACTTTACTTTTCTTTCTTTTCTTTCTTTTTCTCTCTCTCTCTCTCTCTCTCTTTCTTTCTTTTATTTATTTTTCTAACTAGGGTTTCTCTGTGTAACCCTGGTTGTCCTGGAACTCATTTTGTAGGTCAGGCTGGTCTTGAACTCACAGATCTGCCTGCCTCTGCCTCCCGAGAGCCGGGACTAAAGGTGCGCACCACCATGCCCAGCTAATATCCTACTTTTCTAATAATCATTTACAAGGACAGGCATTTAGGGCACAAGCTGCATCTGTGTGGATACAGCATTTACACTGAGCTCCACAACTAGACTTGGTGTGAAACTGCTCCCCTCTTGCTGGGGATTCCCAACCACTTTTAAAGCATTAATCAGAAGGATCAAAACTGGAGGTCACTTCTCTATCTCATTCCCTTTCACTTCTGGAGGTCACGCCCACCCAGATACTCAGACGCAGTGGCTGCTGTGGAACTGAGAACGGGAACCTGGAGCCAGGGACCAGCCCTGCCTGCCGCTCCACTTGCCAATTCCCTTTCGGCAGTGGCTTAACTCTCAGCCCAACAGCAGGTCTTCTATGAAGAGGTGTGCTCCTGCCACAAGGATACAAACACCTACCAGCAGCAGCAGCAGCTTAGACAGACACTGTTTTCTATTGGGTGGGTTCCCAAATGTTTTATTTTGGGGGGAGGATGTAACTTAAGGTTGCAGGTACCTTAATTCAAAGCTAATGGTGTAGAAGTACATTCCAACAGACTCCTTTGTTTGATGCTTACGATTTATTTTATTATTTCTGTGTGTCATGGTGAGGGCTCATGAGTACAGGTGCCTGAGGAATCCAAAGGAGCTGGAGCTACAGACAGCCGTGAACCTCCTGGTATGGGTGCTGGGAACTGAACTCTGGACCTCTGCTAGAGCCCTAAGGGCTCTTAATTGCTGAGCCATTCCCTGCCTCCTTTCTCATTTTATCAAGATAGCTCCCTATAGAGCCCAGGCTAACCTTGAACTCTCCATCCTCCTGCCTCTGCCTCCAGAGTGTGGCAACACCACGCCCAGCTCCAGACCCTGTCTATATGACTGGCATTGAACCCAGAAGAGCAGGCAGAGGAGGCAAAGCTACAGCAACCACAGGGCCAAGAAGGAAGCTGTCCTCACAGTAAAGACGGAACTGAGCCCACCTGTCTCTTCAGGGCCACAGCCCCTCTTTGTCCAGATCTCCCCACTGCAGTCGCTATGGAAAACCTTCAGCTGCCCCACCCCTCCGAGGGTGACAAGCTGAAAGGCCTGAGTAAGTCAAAAAGGGTTCGTGATCCCACCCCATAAATGAGAATGGGACCCGCCACAAGCTTGAACACCAATGCCCAAGCTTACAGGCACCTGACACGGAGCAGCCCTGAAGGCTCAGCAAAGCACATCACTCTATTTCCCTCCTGCAAAGGGCTGCACTTTCTCTCCCTTTAAATGGATCCCGAGTCCAGCCTGGAGCTCGGGTAACGGCACTCACTGGAACCTGAAGCTCTGAGCTGATTACTGAGCTTGCTGGGCCCCTGAGATTGAAGCATGATAAGTGCCTTGGCCTGAGTCCTAACAGGATGGAACCAATTAGACCTGATATAAAAGCCTGTTTCCTTTGTGACTGCTGCCTCGATCTTTCTGGTGCCACTCACAGCACCACACCCTACCTGTCAGGTACAAAGACCAAGGACTGTAGTCCAAGTGGTTCTGGGACCCAGGAAGAGCACACCTTGCCTGTGCCACTGCCTGTCACTCAGGAGTCCCCATGATGTAAGGGCCACCCATATCAGATCATGGGAGTATGGACCCATCAGAAAGAGACAGAGAAATGGCCAGAAGCAAAAAACTGGTGGGGTTCAATTTCATCAGTAGGTATCGGGGCCTGTTTGGCAGCCTTTGTGCACCTTCTCCTCCTCCATGACACTTATAGTTCATGATCAGTGTTTACCCAGCATCCTCCCAGACTGAACTTCAGGAGCGCAGGGTCTTCATCTGCCTTGCTCAGAGTCTCCAAGGCCAGAAGTTACTCCATAAAAGCTTATGTATTCATCCAACATTGTTTATTAATGCCAATAAATGCCAGGGCCCGTGCCACTCGTGGGAAATGAGGAAAGAACAAGTTGGGCAAGGTCCTGACCCTCGGAGGTTAGTAGTGCACGGAGGTTGAAAACAAGCCAATGGCTGTGCTGGCAAGTGTGTTATTACAGTTACAGAGACAGCCTCCATTCCACACATACTGTGACCCAGGTCCTCGTCACTTGTCAACAATGCCGGCGCATCATCATACAGGAGTCTGAAACTCAAAAGCTCTCTCCCTAGGGACTCACAACCTGTCACACTTCTCCATCCCTCTTCCAGCCTCTCTTAACCCACCTATTCCTGTTCAGAGGGGTCCCTCCTTAGCTACCCAGCAAAACCACCTCTGGGTACCGTCCTCCTCCGCATCTTCCCACCGCCAGCTCCTGTTCCGTTCTGATCTCAGCTCAAAGACCACCTCCTCGGAGGGGTCTTTCTTGATTACTCTGCAAAGCCATCTCCGAGACCCTTCTCTTTCCCCGTTGACAGCTCCTGTCCCGTTCGGGTCTCGACTCAAAGGCCACCTCCTCATAAGGGTCCTCCTTCGCCAGCCTGCAAAGCCACCTCCCGGCCCGGGTCCCCACTACGTCAGCCGACTTTGCCGGCGCCCAGCCCTGGGCTGTACAGGCACGCAGGCCGCGGGACACTCACGTCTCGGAACTGCACCAGGCCCTTCTCGCCCAGCGCGCTCAGACACTCGTATGCGGTGCCCGACTGCAGGAAGAGCTGCGCCAGGCACATGCTCTCGCTGCGGAACAGGGAGCCCATGGCGGCGCCGCTTCGCTCAGCCGCCGCGGCCCGCGCACCGGCACCATGGGGCTCTGCACCGCTGCCACCGCGGCCACCGTTCAGCAGCCGCCACAGCTACCCGCCACGCCCCGCCCACCGAGGCAGCCGGTTCCGGTTCCGCCCCGGGGAACCGGCCATCGCAAGATAACCAATGAACGATCAGGATTGTAGCAGTCCGTCACTACGACTCGTCCAATCGGTGCACAGGAGGCGGGAACCCTAACTGAGGTGGACCCTGCGCGACTTTAGAGTTTATTTCATTGGTGTGTAATTTTTTTTCCTCGGATGGGATCTCCCTGTGGAATTCAAGCTGGCCATGAGTTCGCAATCCTCCTGCCTCAGCTTCTCCAGTTCCAGGATTGTTTTCGTGCCCCACTACGGCCAGGTCCTTTTGAAGACTTGTTTTTTGAGTCAGTCTATGTAGCTGTGCTGTCACCTAGCTGCCCTCATACATAGATCACCCTTCCTCTACCTAAAAGTGCTGAAATTAAAGGTGTACACCACCACCCCCGAGGACTTTATTTTCGTTATTTTTGAGAATTTAATACATGTATACAGCAAAAATATCATATTCAACCTGTTTTCCCTTCCAATTCCCACATTATTCCAAAAACGTTCCCCCTCCAATTGCTTGTCTTTTTTTGTGATGATCCGCTAAATCCAATTAATGCATGTGTGTGGGTATGGGGCCATGCACCAGAGGACGAGAGACCTACCTTTTAAATTTGTTTGTTTGTTTTTAAGATAGGGTCCCATGTATCCCAGATAGGCTTCAAACTCTTTAAGTAGCTAAGGGTGACTTTGAACTCCTGATCCTTCTGCCTCCACCCTCTCACCCCCAGTGCTGGGATTACAGGCAAGCACTATCACACTGAGTCTGTGTTGGCTGGGGATGGAACCCAGGATTTCATACTAGACAAGAACTCTAAGTAACTTCAGCAGATTGTTGTCCTACGATCTGGAGAGAGCTCAGGAGTTAAGAGCACCTACAGCTATTGCAGTAAGTTTTGGGGTTCCCAGGACCCAGGTCAGGTGTCTCACAGCAGCCTGTAACTCTAGTTTCAAGAAACCCAATGCCTTTTTCCAACCTAATAGGCTTATGCACACATACTCAAGCACACATACAAATAAACATTTTTAAATGATTTTTATTATTTTAAAGAAAGTGTGTGTGCACATGGCTTGCAGAGGCCAGAAGATTCAGATCCCCAAGAGAGAGAGTGGCAGTGAGCCTCCTGGTATGGGAACCAAACTCAGGTCTTCTGAAAGGGAAATATGGGCTCTTAACCACTGAGCCATCTTCCAGCCCCAATAAATAAATATATTTTAAGGGGGGTGAGGAGTGTCTTTTGGGCGGGAGGTCAAAACAGGGTTTCTTTGTGTAGCCTTGGCTATCCTGGAAATAGCTCAGGACCAGTGTTGGGAATATTATTTTAAGGTGTGTTATTTGTGTTTATGCTGTGGATCATTTGTTTAATGGTGTAAAGATGTGTTGCTTTTGCTTATGCTGCATTTGTTTAACTCTGTGATGCTGTGATTCTTTGCCTGTCTAAAATACCTGATGGTCTAATAAAGAGCTGAACGGCCAATAGGGAGGCAGGAGAAAGGATAGGTGGGGCGGGCAGGCAGAAAGTGTGAGCAGAAAGATGGAGAAGTGGCAGACATAGGGGCCGGCCACCCAGCCAGAGTGAAAGTAAGATACACAGAAGAAAAGGGAAGCCCAGAAGCAACTAAGAATAAAACTCCGTGTGTGATTTATTTGGGAGCTGTGTGGTGGGTCCCCAAAGACTAAAGAGTAAAACAACCAACTACATTTTGGGTTTCAACATGGAGCTAGAGTAAAACCAACAGCAGACCAGGCTGGCCTCGAACTCACAGAGATCCGCCTGCCTCTGCTTCCTGAGTGCTGGGATTAAAGGAATGAGCCACCACCTCCCAACGGAAGGAGAGTCTTAACCACTCTCCTTCCACTTTACTGTTCCAAGCGAACACCCTTTGGCTCTTAGAGGAGATAGAGGCTGCAGCCATCATGCTGAGCTAGTCTGAGAACTCTGTTAACCCCTAGGACACATGCTCGCTTGCAGTCAGCCACCACTGGTTGGCTTTGTCACAGTTGATTTGCCAGCCTGGAACGTGTACAATCCATGGCACCCTATGTGGTGCAATGTGTGGCCTCTGCAATCCCACTAGCCACATGGCCAGCCAGCCTCCACAGTCACAGCGGCCATGTGATTTCTGCAATAGCATGCAATCCGATGTGGCTTCTCTAATTGTATTCCAAAGACAATCTGAACCCCTCACCCTAGTCCTGGATCCTTTCACTCAGCCACACTTCTCCCTGCTTCCTGGTCCACACACTTGAACTCTGGAATCACTCAGTTTAAAACACTGGCCCACTGGACCTCATCAAAGCTGACTCCTTTAGGTTTCAGCTCAAATGTCCCTGTACCAGTTTTTACATAATATCACTTGAGAAGAGGAAATCTCAGCTGAAGGGTGACACAGATCTGATTGCCCTGTAAGCCGTGTCTATGGTGAATTATCTTGATTGCTGACTGATGTGGGAGGGCCCAGCCCATTATGGGCAGTAATGCCCTTGGAGAGGTGGTCCTGGCCTGTTTAAGAAAGCTGGCTGAGACATTGTGGTATGTGCCCTTAATCTCAGCACTCGGGCGGCAGAGGCCAGCGCATCTCTGCGTTCTAGGCTGGCCTGGTTCTACACAATGAGGAACATAGCACTTTAAAACTATAGCGATGCTGAGATGGCTCATGGGTAGAGGCGATGCCTACACAATGCCACCCGCCTTCCAACCTGGGTCCAAATGGCAGAGGAGAAAACTGATTCGCAGTGGTTGTCTCCCATGTACCCGCACCAAGCTCACTCACACACAGCCTTGCATCGTCGTCGTCGTCGTCATCATCATATAATTTAATTTTAAAAGCATTTTCTAAGCCTTTCCTTGGAATATGAGACAGTAATCAATCCTTTCTTAATTCTTATATGCTTGCATTAAGTATGGTCAAAACCAAAAATCCTGTGATTAGGAATTCGTGCTAGGCTTAGGTCTCTGACATTCAGGGACACTAGCAGCTCCCCTGAAGCCAGCCGGCAGCAAGAAGGATCACTCTGTGCAACTCTGAATATCTGGATAATTGACTTAAATTCACTTAACACCAAGAATTTCTATAAAAATAGACATTTTGTTTATTAAAATGTTTCAGGGAGGCTAGGCATGGTGGTGCACACCTTCAGTCCCGGCACTCTGGAGGCAGAGGCAGGAAGATCCCAGTGTACTAAGAGGGCAGCCTGGGCTACATAGTGAGACCCTGTCTCAAACAAAAGGTTTCAGAGAGGCACACCGGCCTACAGGGAGCCACTGAGTGCATGCTCTGAGTCCTCGAGCAAACTCAGCAGGAGATGGGAGCCGAGCACCGGCCTCTGCACGGTCTCATCCAAGGATGGCTGACGAGTGTGGCCAGCAGCAGGAGCGACAGCAGCATTAGGCCTTTGGCGACACACTGGGAACGAGGCTCTCCTGGAAGACAGCAAAAGAAACTTATTGGGATCACAAAGGTCCTTGCACCCACAGACCACCAGGGAAACCAGGAATGTTAAGCATACAGGATTGTCCCCTCAGAAGAAAGGGGGTGATGAACAGCCTGGTGGTCTACATTATGATCTATATTATCTGTAGGGCCAGACCATATCAAGCTACCCCAACCAGGACCAGAGGTGGCTGATAGTCTAAATGACCCTTATATTATCTATATTCAAGTGCTCCCCCAAGCTCCCCCAACCAGGACGGAGGCATATAATAGTGCAATGCACTCTCTGTATGACCCAGACACCCCAGGTCCTTCCCTAGGCCCTTCAGCTAGAACAGGTGGCAGGCTCTTCCTATCTCCGAAGAAAGGACATGTACTTTAAGTTGAGTTGCAGTGTACTTATGTCTCCTTGTGAACTGGGAATTGTTTTACACAGGAAACTTTCTCCAAATCGTACTGTGTTTAGTGGCAATAAACCCCCTGGGACCAGACCCCAGAGTTTGATCCAGCCAGGCTGAACTGAGTTTTCATTTTCATCTCTTTGAGGTTTATTTCCCTGCCTACCGACACTTGCAGGGGCTCTACCCCATCCCCACAACAACTGAGCTGTATCCTGTCTTGGCTTTGGAGGTAATTACTTAGTGATTATCAGTGATGAGCACTAGTAGTTATAAAACATCAGCAGTGGCACAGTCTCTTCTTTTAAGTCTGTGCGTCTTGCCTACAACATCTACACACTGACTCGGCAGTTTCAATTGGCATGACATTCTGACAACAAGCAGAACCTGCCTTCCCTACCTTGGTAATATTGGGTCAGAGGATACAGAAGTTGAGGCCAGCACAGCTCATTCCGGGTACAGTCATACTCTGTGAAGCTGATCTGGAATCTACAAAAACACATGAGAAGGTTTCCAGGAGAACAAGTGAGAGGCAGGAAGGAACCTGCTAGCCTGTCAGCCATTGGCTCACCTCGTTGGAGGGCGGGGCATCTGCGCAGGGATTTTAATGAACTGAACGGAAGCACTGAGAGGGAGAAGAGCGGCCTTGTCCTCACAGGTGAGCCCACACTGGTACTGCCAGGTCACTGTGGAGACCCTAGAACAGGGAGACTGTAAGGCAGGGTGGCCACCATTCATCAGAAGTCTGACTCAGGACCCCAGGGAATCCAAGTGTCGCATCCATTTCTCAAGTCTAGACACAAAGAGAGAATCTGCACGTCCCTGTACCTGTCACCGGGTTCTCTTAGCAAAGATTGATGGTTTCCAACAGTCTATTGGCAGCTGGTCATTTATCGAGGGCATTCCATACCCGCAGCACAGAACTAAGGTGCTTTTTACATATTATGGCAAAGAATCCTCGAAACAGTACTGTGGGACTGGGGAAAAGCTCACTGGTGAAGTCTTGCCTAGGAAGAGAGCCCACTGGCTTCACTCCAACAGTCTGAAGTAACTCTGATGGGGGCTAGGCATCCCTTCTCCTGTTCTGGTAATTGCTCCCCAACTTCCCTTAGGGGTGGGGGACACATCACTCCCCACTCTCTGTTCAGTAGATCAAAAGACAGCAGCCTGAATCCAGAGCCTGCCTTCCAGGGCTATTGATAGTCCTGGCCATGGCAAATGGCTCCGACAGGAACACATGATCCAGCTGGACAAATGTAAGTCTGCCCAGATGTCTCTTGACAAGGTGGCCTCTCTTTAGTAAGCCCAGGCAAGGCTGAGTGCTGACCCTGCAGGACTGAGAAGGACGTCCATGCGAGTGAAGGCAGTCCCAGGGCAAGGGGAGCCAGAGGTAAAAGGGAAGAGGCCCTCTCTGAGGGCATGGGGACTCTTCCCAACTGAGCAGCATGCATCACTTTCTGTTAGGTGGAACCTGTCACCTGAGGGAGAAACTCAACACTTGGCTGTCATCATTTCTCAGATGAGGCAACTACATATCAAACTGTCTAAAGCCACACATGGTTCCATGATCTGAACCTATGGTGCCGGCAAAGCCTCCAACCAATGGCCCCATTCTGCTGCCAGCGCACCACCCAGGCTCACAGAGTTAAGTACACACAGCACTGCACAGCCCCTTGCTAGCCTTAACCCTCTGGACTCTGCAGAGCTCTCAGAGCCTTCCAAACAATCCTGAGAGCAGCTTCAGTCTCAAACAGTATTGGCGCCTTCCACCCACACAGCCAGATCCCTAACAATCCCCATTTGCAAGTGTGCAGATTCCTGCCTAGCATTCCTAGTCTTTGTCCTGCTCTTGACTTTGGCAGCTCTTGGGAGGAAACCACACACACCTCGTCTCCACGCCGAGGATCTCATGCTGAGCCACCCCTTCCACAGAACCAGCTTCGGCAAAGAGGATGCGGATGGTGAGCTGGGCAGGAACTTCTAGGCAGATGCCATTTGCGCTGCTCAGGGGCAGGTCAGCACCTGTCTCAGGGGCGTCAGCACCTGCAAGAATGTCAAGACACCTGTTCAAAGCAGCTGTCCTATAGTGTCACACATGACACACTAAGGAATGGAAGGTGACACGGTCTGGCTCCAGTCCTCTAATGTTGTCACTCCATAACTATGTGGCCTCATGTCCACCAGGCAGAAGCAGGTACTACTCACCTGGGTGGCGTCTAAAGGCTTCCCTGCAAGATGAATGAGGTCCCAACCCACATAATAAAACTAAACATAAAGATTCAGTGTCCGGAGCTGCAGAGATGTCTCAGCATTTAGCTGCTCTTGTGGAAGGCACAGGGTCAGTTCCCAGCTCACAGCCACCTATAACTTCAACTCCAGGGCATATGATGCCCTCTCCTAACTCCAAGGACACTAGAACTCATATGGCATAAATTTCCACAGAGACACATAGTCACATAAATAAAATATTTTCTTAAAAAAAAGAAAAAGGCCAGGCAATGATGGTGCAAGTCTTTAATCCCAGCATTCAGGAAGCAGAGACAGGTGAATCTCTAAGTTCAAGGCCAGCCTGGTCTACAGAGATAGTTCCAGGACAGTTAGGATTGTTATAGAGAAACCCTGTCCTGAAAACCAGAGAGAGAGAGAGAGAGAGAGAGAGAGACAGAGAGAGAGAGACAGAGACAGAGACAGAGACCCCGAAAGCCACAAAGTATTCTGAGAGGGACGAGGGACCACAGTGAAGTCACAAAGTTATTCTAAACAGTCACCACCCTCACAGAAGTCATGTAAAAAAGGATATTTAGAACTCATCCTAGCATCTTTGGTTCCTGTGGGCTAGATAAATAAGCAATTTCCTGGCTGGAGACGGGAGCAAGCTAGACCAGCACCCGTCCTTAGAGCCACACCGCTTCTCTTCAAAATGAACAGCTCAGAGGTGAGTGATTTTTCGGACTGGCTTTGGATCTGGGAGGAAGTGGGTACTGGGGCTCAGACCCAGGGCCCTGCACACATCTCAGCCCAGTTCCCTTTTGGATCAGTCTGCACAGAACTCTCCAGATCACAGCAGCACCTCGCCGTTTCCTAGAACCCACAAGTGGGATTTTTACTCATCTGGGTATTGCACACAGATGGATCTGGAGGTCTCGGGGGTCTGATCTGGGCTTCTTTCACTCAGCACCACATTTTCAAACTCTGTAACAAAGTGACTTCTATACACTACCAAGTTAGCTCTGTGCCAATATTCTTGGGAACTCAAAACAGCAGTGCAAACTGACGTGCCCTAAAGATCTTCAAGCCCAGACTCTCAGACAGAGGAAGTTAGCAGGGGCTGCCTGGTTGAAGCAAAGCCATGAGAGAGATGTGAAAAGCTTCCTGCCTACAGCAGAGAGCCTTAGTCAAATATGTCAGGCTCTTGGGCCATGGCTGGCAACCACAGGCTCAACAGCCATAAGCCCCTGTGCGTGGCCACTAAGACTCACGAATGATCTCCAGCCAGCCATCACTCGGATCGCTGTAATCCGAGTTGCCTCTCCTTGCGACATGAGTTGCTTGTATCAGCAAATCCAGCCTCTGGAGGACGTTCTCCCTACATGAGAAGAAGACAACACTTCTCAGCCGGTGACCAGCGGGGCCTGTCTTCAAGTCCTTTCCCAAGACTGGAACTTAGTCTTTGCTGGGAGCCCAGATGAAAATCTGCTGGAGGGACTGGCATTAAAAATAGAGTGCAGGGGCTGGAGAGATGGCTCAGTGGTTTAGAGCATTGCCTGCTCTTCCAAAGGTCCTGAGTTCAATTCCCGGCAACCACATGGTGGCTCACAACCATCTGTAATGAGGTCCGGTGCCCTCTTCTGGCCTTCAGACATACACACAGACAGAATATTGTATACATAATAAATAAATAAATAAATAAATAAATAAATAAATAAATAAATAAAGTGCAGCCAGGCAGTGGTGGCACAAGCCTTTAATTCCAGCATTTCAGGAGGCAGAGGCAAGTAGATCTCTGTGAGTTCAAGGCCAACCTGGTCTACAGAGCAAGTTCTAGGACAGGCTCCAAAGCTACAGAGAAACCCTGTATTGAAAAACCAATAATAATAATAACAACAATAATAATAATAAATAAAAACAGGGTATATACAGGATATAAACAGGGTGTAAACTGGAGAGATGGCTCAGCAATTAAGAACATTTGTTGCTCAAACTGGACAGTGGTGGCACATGCTTTTAATCTCAGCAGCACTCAGGAGGCAGAGGCAGGTGTATCCCTGAGTTCAAGGTCAGCCTGGTCTACAGATCAAGTTCAGTATGGTCAGGGCTACACAGAGAACCCAATCTCAAAAAAAAAAAAAAAAAAAAGGAAGGAAGGAAAGAATACTTGCTGCTCTTCTAGAAGCCCCAGGTTCAATTCCCAGCACCTACTTGGTGGCTCACAACCATCCGTACCTCCAGTTCTAGGGCATCTGGCAGTCTCTTCTGGTCACTGCCTGCACATGGTGCATAGACACACAAACCATACAAACTTTAAACCATAAAAACAAATAAATCTTAAAGTGAGGACTGTGCTGGGAGGGGAGGGGCCAGTGAGGTGGCTCAGTGGGTGGAGGAGTGTGTATGCGGGCCTAAAGACCTGAACTGGATTCTTAGATCCTACAGCGTGGCCAGAGAGAGCACTGGGCCCCAAAAGTCGTCCTCTGACCTCCACACGGGAAGCATATGTGTGCTTGCCCATCCTTGAACTCACCCAAACAAAACAAAGATAAATGTAAAACAGCAAAAATGTAATCAGAAACAAGGAAAACAGCGAGTGCTGGGAAGATGCGGGAACACTGGGGCTGTCCCACTCTGCTGTGTGAGTGGCAAAAGATGCCACCACTGTAGAAAAACCAGGCTCTGCAGACAGACAGGGCAATACCAGACAACCTGGCACTTCAGTTCCCAGGCACAGACTGTAAGAACAGGAAATGCTAACCGGGTGGTGGTGGTGCACACCTTTGTCCCAGCATTTGGGAAGCAGCAACAGGAATATCTTTGTGAGTTCGAGGCTAGCCTGGATAGCCAGAGCTACATAAAGAAACTCTGTCTTGAGAAACCAAAAAAAAAAAAAAAAAAACAGTAAGCAATTCCAAGAAAAACTAATACAGGCCTGTTCGCAGCCATGAACATGAGCACAGCCAAACAGTGAAAGACGCAGACAACCCAGGGGGATGAACAAGGTGTGGTATGTACAGACACACAGACAGTCAGTCTACGGGTCACCATAGGAGCGGAGGGAGTTCCAGTACATGCTGCTGCAACACGGAAGAACGACAGAGTGGGTGTGATTCCATTTGAACACCCAGTGGGCAAAGCCACAGGGGCAAAAAGTAGGGTGTGTGGTAC
The DNA here is from genome assembly GCF_903992535.2 of Arvicola amphibius. NCBI lineage: Eukaryota > Metazoa > Chordata > Mammalia > Rodentia > Cricetidae > Arvicola > Arvicola amphibius. The sequence continues at coordinate 82,741,221 of NC_052056.1, read as the reverse complement.
CTGAGGCTTTGGGGAGAAGACAGGGGGTAACTATTTATACAGACAGATTTCCATTTTTTGGTGATGAAAATATTTTAGAACAAGATAGACCCTTTCATATAATCATGAAAGGCCTGTAGATATTCAACTTTTTTGCTTGATTTTAGTTTTTTAAACATTTGTGTACATGTGCATGCATATGCCGTGGCATATTTGGGGGGGTCAGACAACTTAAGGGAGTCAGTTTTCTTCCACCACAGGTCCTGGTCTTGAATTCAGGTCCCTTAGCAGCAAATGCCTTTACCTGCTGAACCAATGCGACAGACAGACCCTCTTTGTTTGATTTTATGTTGAGACCGGGTGTTTTATGCAGCCCAAGATACCCCTAACAACAACCCTGCCTCAGCCTCTCGAGAGCAACGATGGCTGAGCAACTGTGCCTGGCTCAATCGGGTGCTTCACGAAGGTTAATTACATCATAGGAATTTTACCACCATGAAAAAAAGTCAGGGTTAGCAAGATGGCTCACGGGTGAGAGCAAGTGCCACCAACACTGATGACCTGTGTTCCACACCTAGAATCTGTGCTGGAGAAAGGTGCTCCCCAACTTACGCACACACAACACGTACACGTGCATCACCTGTACCCACACCCATCTCACACACACAGTAACTTCACGAACAAATGCTAAATACACACATGTGCACAAACATTTTCCAAACGCTAATCGTACAGTTAAAACTACAGATGGCTCTGGCCCTTCATCCAGTTTTCAAAGAAGGCTCCCACACCAGAAGCCTTGTTTAAGTATGAATGGTTCTCATCCCCAGGTCTGTTTGCCTGTGTTGATGCGCAAGTTCTCTCTGCGTGTGTGTGTGTGTGTGTGTGTGTGTGCGCACACGTGCGTGTGTGCGTGTGTGTGTATGTGTGTGTGTGTGTGTGCACGTGCACGCTTCTGTCTTTTACATTCACATGATAAATTAATTTTAAGGAAACCACTCAAAATGCAGGAAAATTCATTAATGAAACTCGCTGAGCCAGTCCTGGGAGGTGGAGACAGTAGGATCAAGAGTTCAAGGCCATCCTTGGTTATGAGACCCCACTTCACATAAACCAACCAACATGAGACTCACCGGAGCTGCGTACAGTTCTCATTAATCCCAACCTCCAAAAGGCAGCCGGCAAGTACATTCTCTCCAAATAAAATGGGTCTGAGAGCGGCTGATGTGCACAAGCCCCTTCCAGCTGCAAAAGAAAGATGAGCTCTCACTGATCTGCTAAAAGACAAAGATTTACTTCCAGGTGTTTCCTGAAAGCCCTCTCAGCAGTACTCAGGAGGTGGAGGCAGGAGCATGGTGGTTCAAGGCCAGCCTGAGCAACATAAAATGACCCTTTTCAATCAAACAAACAAAAAGTGTTAATTTTCATCTTTTTTGAGACAGTGTCTCACATAGCCCGGGCTGGCCTTGAGTTGATGATGTAGCTGAGGATGACCTTGACCTCCTGGTCCTCCTGCCTCCACATCTTAAGTGCTGGGATAGCAGAAATGTCCAGCACAGCTGGCTAAACAATACAAAACCAGTAATGGAAAGCAAAACAAAATGTTTCCGTTTCTGCAGACTGGGTCACTTCGTTGCTCTAATCTGGTCTTCAACCTGGTCTTAAGCTATTTGGGGGTCTCATATCAGATGTTTACTTTGCGATTCATAACAGAAGCAAAATTGCAGCTCTGAAATAGCAACGAAAATAATTTTGTGCTTGGGGGACACCATGACATGAGGAACTATATTAAAGGGTCACAGTATTAGGAAGGTTGAGAACCGCTATTCTAATCCTTTTGATCGTTTCAAAGCCAAACAAAGACACTATTCTGTGTGAGAATTCCTGGACCAGGTTCAGTGGCTCCTTGGTAGCGGGACATGGCTGCTTCTGACACGTGTGGGCAACTCCGACTGCAGCACTGGGTGTCCACCATTCAGAGTGACCTATTCTCTCTCCAAGGAGCAGTATGCTGGCCACAGAGAGCCCAGTCACGCCTGAACTGCTCTTCGAATACCCAGCACTTAGGTACAACATGCTAGATAACCTTGAGGGGGGGAGCCACAGAGACACAAAAAGCAGCCCCTCCCCCACGCCACAGGCCGAAAGGGTAGCAGATTTTCTAGCTCCTGTTTGCCAGGGGCAAATCACCACGGCAAAGCACATCACCTGGCTGCCAGAGGTGCAACGCAGTGACATTCATCCCATCGGTATGCAGGGCTCGGACAGGCTTGCCAAGCTGGTAACCTAGAACAGCAAACAAAGCAGGGAGAGCTGGCATCTTCTCTTACATCAGACAGCAGGAGAGGGAAGCCTTGGAGGTGGAGGTGGAGCTTTGTGAACGCCACCCCTGTGCCCACACAGCGGCAGGTGACCCCAACACTTGAAAAGCTGAGGCAAGAGGATGGTGATTTCTACTTCCTGTTTCGATTTTTTTGACTTATTCATTTTTAGTCAGTCCTGACGGCACCCATGTGCAGTCCCATTCTTCCTCTCAGAGGGAGGAAGCTCTGAAATGGAAGGCTATGCACATTCCTAGCCAACATTTACAGCACCAACATTCCCAGGACAACCCCCCAGCAATGGCCAACTTCCCTCTCCATCCCCACATGATTTAGTGCCTGTTCTACAAATCTGGGCCCAGTCAAGGTCACAGCCCACATCTACTCTGACCTTACTTCCTACCACTCCTGAACACCAGCCTCCCTGATGTCCTGATGGACTTTGCTTATCCCAGAATATCTAAAATAGTGCCACAAGTCGCAGAAAGAAACACAACAAGCTCCACATAGGTTACCACGTCGCAGGTGCAAACCAGGCACCAAGGAAGCCAAAAGGGCAGGAGATGAGCAGGTGCACAGAAAGCCGGTGTAGGCCTTTCCCTGACTACATCTGAATGAACTGGGATTGAAGGGCACAAGCCCACGGCTTTGGTGCGCTAACTCACAAAGTGTGGGTGACCTTAAGACAGCGACAGCGCTGAGAACCCCACCAGCACGGGTGGTGATGTCCTGCTGCATGGATGGAGCACCCTCAGCCTTCCACCCCCTATGCAACAGTATCCCCTGCCGCATGGATGGAGCACCCTCAGCCTTCCACCCCCTATGCAACAGTATCCTCTGCCGCATGGATGGAGCACCCTCAGCCTTCCACCCCCTATGCACCAGAATCTCCTGCCGCATGGATAGAGCACCCTCAGCCTTCCATCCCCTATGTACCAGAATCTCCTGCCGCATGGATGGAGCACCCTCAGCCTTCCACCCCCCATGTGCCAGAATCTCCTGCCGCATGGATAGAGCACCCCTCAGTTAGCCTTCCACCCTATGTATCAGTATCTCCCAAGCAGCTGGGGGAGAAACAGGCCTGACCTTCCTGGGGTCTCCTGTAGATACGGTCACAACTGCTCTAAGGTGGCAACAGCTGCCATACTCGGAGGACAGTGGCCCACCAAGTATCAGCTTTCTTTCAAAAGGACAAAGGTGGGCTGGAGAGATGGTTCAGAGGTTAAGAGCACTGGCTGCTTTTCCAAGGGTCCTGAGTTCAATCCCAGCAACCACATGGTGGTTCACAACCATCTGTAATGAGGTCTGGTGCCCTCTTCTAGCCTACAGGCAGAACACTGTATACACAACAAACATCTTTTAAAAGGCACCAGTACAGTGCCTATAATCCTAGCTACCTGGAAGGTTGAGGGGGGACATTAGATCCAGAGTTCAAGGCCAGCCTTGGCTACACACGAATACCAAAAACAAAAAAACAAACAAAACAAAACAAAACAAACAAACAAACAAACAAACAAAAATAAAACCTCTTGGGAGCTGGGGAGATGGCTCAGTGGTTGGGAGCACTTGTTGCTCTTCCAGAAGACTCCAGGTTGGGTCCCAACACACATGCTGGGCAAACTCACAACTGACTGAAACTCCAGACCCAGGGAGTCTGACCTCCATGGCTGCCTGCACACAAGAGGCACGTGTGAGTGAACACACATGCAAGTGAACATAGACATAAACAAAAGTAAAAGTAATTTTTTAAAAAGGGACTGGAGAGATGACTCAGTGGTTAAGAACACTGACTACTCTTCCAGAAGACCCAGGTTCAATTCCCAGCACCCACACAGCAGCTCACAACTGTCTGTAACTCCAGTTCCAGGGAATCCAACAGACATACACACAGGCAAAACACCAATGCACATGAAATAAAAATAAATCATTAAACAGACACAGAGACACACTAGCCATTGGTGGTGGTGCACGCCTTTAATCCCAGCACTGGGAGACAGAGGCAGGCTAATCTCTGAGTTCACAGAGAGAATTCCAGGACAGCCAGGGCTACATTGAGAAGTCCTATAGAAAAACAAATAAACAAAAAAACAGGGGAAAAAACCACAAAATACAAAAACAAAACACCATAGGCTAAAGAGAACAAAATTTGCATTTAAAACAACATTGTATGTTACAATATTGAGCTGCCGTCGGAGAAAGTGGACTGTCACAGGATAACCCGGCCATGGAGACCAACACAACTCAGGACAGCTCCTGATAACCATGCCACAGCCCAGGAGTGCCCTAGGGCCTGTGCAGACCAGCACATCGGTCGTCCTACCTGGGTTTCCAGAAGATTCCTTCTCATCACCACTGTCATGGTTTAAAAACTTCACTGTGAATCTTTGGGCCATTGTTCCTAGAGATGAAGGAAACTGGAGACATAATGTGTACCATTTCACTGGGAAAAGAAAGCAATGCCCATTAGGCATGGCGACACACGCCGTAATTCCAGCACTCAGGAGGGTGAGGCAGGAGGATGGCTTTGAGGTGGAGGCCAGTCCAGGCTATCATCTTAAAAAGCAAAACAAAACAAAAACCAAGACCCAAAACAGAAACAAATCAAGTGTGTTATTACAGACATTTGGTCCCAGCACTCAGGAGGCTGAAGCCAACCTGGTCTACACAGAAGATTCCTGCCAGCCTCTGCCTCCCGAGTGCTGGGATTAAAGGCATACACTAGCCAAGCCCATACCATTTTTTCTCTTCTTTTAAAATTACGTTTTGGGCTGGAGAGATGGCTCAGAGGTTAAGAGCACTGACTGCTCTTCCAGAGGATCCCAAGTTCAATTCCCAGCAACCACATGGTGGCTCATAACCATCTACAATGAGATATAGTGCCCTCTTCTGACATGCAGGTGTACATGCAGGCAGATACTGCATAATAAATAAATAAATAAATATAATAATAATAATAATAAATAACTTTTTAAAATTACGTTTTATTTATTGCGGGAGCAGGGCAGCCAAGCCACATATAGCAGGGCCCAGGCCATGTGGGGCCCAGGGCAGCCTGGCCATACTTGGCACCCAGGCCGCACAGCTGCCATAGCAGGCAGCTGTTCCGGGAAAAGTCATAAGCAGGCAGCACCCAAGACGCTTCCAAAGGAAACATTTAACATTCCAACCATTGTAGAGAGGATCGCCTGCCAGCACACACCCATCACTTTTCACCAAGACACCCCTAGACAAATGTCAGCCAGTCAGGGGTCCTGAACCTTACAAATCCCTCACCCCCACCTTTTCTATTGCTTTCTATTGCTACAATAAAACCCAACCCCAACTGAGCTTGGGGCTCTCCGATCACTCCAATATGTTGAACACACAGAGAATCCGAGTTTGCAAACTTGTGTAAGAATAAAGGCTCTTTGCTCTTACATACAGGTTTGGTCTCCTAGTTGGCTTGGGGGGACTCCGTGATCTGGGCGTACCAGTGTACGTGTACGTGTGTGGGTGCACAAGCATTGGCACACATGTGGAGGTCCAACGACAACTTGCAGGAGTCAGTTCTGGGGACACAAGCTCGGGCTGTCAGGCTTGTCACAAGCACCCTCCCAGCAGAGCCATCTTGCCAGCCCAGGGATACTATTTACTTTATTTTTTTTTATTTAATTCTTTTCAGAGGGGTATTGGGACAGGGTTTCTCTGTGTAACAGTACTGCTGTTCTAGAATGCACTTTATAGACCAAGTTGGTCATGAATTCACAGAGATCTGCCTGCCTCTGCCTTCCAAGTGCTGAGATTAAAAGCGTGCGCCACCCCTGCTCAGGGAAACTTTATTTTTAATTATACATACATGTGTGTGGACGTGCAAGCCACTGCAGGTGTGTGTGGAGTATCTGGGGTGCACTGATATGTGAGCTGCCATGCGCGTGCTGGGAACTGAACCCGGATCCTCTGGAAAAGCAGCCAGTGCTGAGCCATCTCTCTAGCCTAGGTACCATTTACTTTAAAAATCACTTTTTTTTGTGGTTGTTCCTTTGAGACAGGGCTTCACTATATGTATCCTTGCTGCTTTGAACTCACTGTCTCGCTGTCTCAGTCTCCTGAGCTCTAGCATTACAGGTGTGACCCACCACACCCGGAGCAAAATTATGTCTGACGTCTTAACGTCCAGGCGGTGGTGGCATGCCCTTTTAATCCCAGCACTCAGGAGGCAGAGGAAGGTGGGGATCTCTGTGAGCTCAAGGCCAGCCTGGTCTACAGAGCTAATTCCAGGACACCCAGGGCTACACAGAGAGACTCTGTCTTGGGGTAAAAAAAATACTGACTCCTTGATTCAGTGATAAACACACATGATAAACAAGTCCGGCTCCCCTTGAAGAGTCAGTTACAGAAACCACTGGAAAATAGAATACTTCCAAATCAAGGCTTCCCAGCCTCTCATCAGCGTTACCTTTCTGGTGGGCACTGATCTCTGCCCTGATGACTGTGATGTCTAGTCCGCTGACAGAATTATTTTGCCATCTGAAAACGTAATGCTCTTCAACGCTCACATTTCTGGAGGCAGATCCACTGTTCTGAAGTGTGTCTGCAAAGAAAAGCCCTCTCTGAGTGGACGTGCTTCTGGGGCTGTCTGCCTGAGTGGGCACCCCACGGCCATCTCTCCAGCTCCCTAAGGAAGCCGTCCACTATTTCCTCCACAGAGCTTCCTGTGGTCCCAAATCAATTAGCCACATCCTCTATTCCACCTCAGCTCCCTGAATGATTCTGTCTCTTTCCTGTGATTCCTTTGTCCCTCTGCACTTGGGGACACTCGTGCATCCGGAAGCAGAGACCTGAGGTCTAGCAGCTATTAAGCTATTAGACAGAACAAATTTCAAACACACAGCCAGGAACAAGGTCATAACCCACTCGAAAGGAACACAGGCCACACCTTCATTCAAAACAAAAGGGCTGCTGAATCAGCCACACCACACAGCTGCTCTGGCTGCAAAGTTTAACTACCAGGAAAAGCAAGAAAGGAGGCTGGAGAGAAGGCTCAGATCCCCAGAACCCACAGAAAGCCAGCTGAGAGAGCCCAGCATTGGCATCAAAGAACAAGACACCTCTTTCAAATAAGGGGGAAGACAAGTACCCACAGCTGAACTGTCCTGATTTCCATCCACATGCATGTGCACACGCACGCGCGCGCGCGCACACACACGTGCGCATGAGGATTAGAAAATAAAGCAGGCAAGAACGACCACGCTGTGTCCGCAAGGATTAACAACCTAAGAGTGACCTAAGCAAAGGCCTCAGAACCTGAGAGCTGGCAAGGGCTCTGCTGCACATCCCCTCAGGGCCCGTGAGGAGGCGGCAGAGGTCTCAGAGTTCACAGAAGCCACACAAGCAGAACATGCAACAAAACTCTGCTGGAGTGTCCCCCCAACTCTGCTGAGCCTCCATCAATTCTTTCCTAAGGATGTATGTATTATTTTTATTTCACGTGCATGAGGGTCTTGCTTGCATGTGCGCGTAAGTATAAGCACCATGGTGTGTGACTGGTGCCCAGGAGGGCAGAAAAGGGCATCAAATCACCTGCAACTGAAGTTTCAGATGTGGGCAATCGTGTGGGTGCTGGGAACTGAACCTGGTCCTCTGCAAGAGCAGCAAATGCTCTTAGGCACTGAGTCACCTCCCCAGCCCCCATTTTTAAATTTTTAATTACTTTGTGTGTTTACATATGTGTAAACATTCCTATGTGCGACTGTGTACAGTGCCCATGGCTGCATGTAGAGGTCAGAGGTCGGTGCTGTGTATCTTCCTCAATCATTCTCCATCTTTTCTTTTTTCACATTTTTATTTGTGTGTGTTCCTGCATGTGCACACACCCTTGCATGTCCCCCCACACATACACATGCAGGCTTGTCACAATGCCCAAGTGGAGGTCAAAGGACAAGTTTTAGGAGTTGATTAGCGCCTTTCACCACATAGGTCCCAGGAACTGAACTCAGGTACTCAAGCGTGGCTGCAAACACCTTTACCCACTGAACCGTCTCTCTGGCCCGCCATCTCATTTTGTGTTTTGTTTTGTTTTAAGACACAGTCTCTAATATATATATATATATATATATATATATATATATATATATATATATATATAAAATTGCTGTCCTGTAACTTGCTATGCAGACCAGGCTGGCTTTGAATGCATAGTGATCTACATACCTCAGTCTGCCAAATACTGGGGTTAAAGGTGTGCACCACCACATCCGTCTGACCTGATTTTTTTGAGGTGGGTTTCTCACTGAAGCTGAAGTCCACAGCTCTGCTAACCCAGCTGGCTGTGGAGATCTAGGGATGTGCTCTCTCCATTTCCTGAGGGCCGAGGTTGCCGTGCATGTCACTGGCCCAGCCTCATACACATGGCGGGGACCACACGAAGGTCCGCCCACCTGCATGTCAGGGACTGCTTTGAGCCATCTCCACAGCCCCTCTTCCTTCAACTCATAATGAAAATACATTGTACACTGGTGATGTGATGACACAGAAAGCCACTCAGCAGCAATCAGGAGGCTAAGTTGTGATTGTTGTGATACATGGTGAGGTGCTGTCTCAGAACACAGACGACAGGGCTGGAGAGGCGGCCAGTACTTAAGAGGAAGTGCTGCTCTTCCAGAGTTTGGTTTCCAGCACCCGGGCCTGGTAACTTACAACTGCCTCTAACTCTAGCTTCAGGGGATCCAACCCCCTTGTGGACACAAAAGCACTTGTACTGCTGTGCACAAGCTCAACCCCAGCCCCTCCCCAAAAAACATAACACGTAATTTTCATTAGTAAGGGGCCGCAGAGGTGGCTCAGTTGTTAGAGTGACTGCTGCTCTCGCAGAGGACCAGAGTTTGCCTCCTAGCACTCACGTCAATCAACCGTAAGGAAGGCTCCAGGAGATCTGACATCCTCTTCTGGCCTTAGCACACCCCACACAGACACAGATAAAAATCAATCTTTAAAAATTTGTTTTAAAATGCTGGGCAGTGATGGCACATAACTCTAATCCCAGCACCCAGAAGGCAGAGGCAGGTGGATCTCTGTGAGTTCTAGGCCAGCCTGGTCTATATAGGGAGATCCAGGGCAGTCAGGGCCACATAGTGAGACCCTGTCTCAAAAAGAAAATAAAATGGCTGAAGAGATGGCTCAGAGGTTAAGAGCACTGGCTGTTCTTCCAGAGTTCCTGAGTTCAATTCCCAGCAACCACATGGTGGCTCACAACCATCTGTAATGAGATCTGGTGTCCTCTTCTGGCGTGCAGGCACACATATAGGCAGAATATTGTATAATAAATAAATAAATAAATCTTTTAAAAAAAAAGAAAAGAAAACAGAAAAGGAACAGCAGCTGTGTTTTGTAGAAGTGGCATGAACATGTAACACTATGTACCTGGACTGGAGATGCGTTTGTCCAGGTCAGCAGCTTGCTCATAGCTTACTCTTGGTGTGACCAGACCTAAAGAGACACAGAATCAATGTTGTTTTAACTTGGCAAGTGGCTGCACCTTAATCTACTGCCATTTCAACCAGAAATTGCAACTCTGCCACTGCCACTAGTTAGCTTTAACTAAACTTCTATCTCTCTATTTATAAAAAGACCCAAGATTCAAAGGCTGGGGTGAAAACCTGCTAGCTCAGAGAGGTTGAGTAGCAACTGGCTAACCTTCTCTCCTTGCTGGCATCTCTCCAAAAAAGCACATCCTTCTGCTCTGCCACAAAAAAAGCTGCACCACTCCAAATCCTCCCTACTCCTGGTGTGTCTCTCTATCTCTCCTGGATGGCCTCAGATTCTCTCTGATCACTTTCTGTCAACTAGTTGCTAACTGAGCCACCTGACCCAAGGTTAATTTTATTTAATTACTGCAAATGCAAACTTGGGGTTCACAGTGTGGATGAATTTCCCCTAACAAATTAACTTCCACAGAGACGTGTGCTCCCTCATGGTACCACTCACCTACTCACAGGGGTTTATCGAGCTAACAAGGAGCCAGGCTTTGTGACGCACGCCAGCATTCACAGGACCAAGGCGCAGGAGCTCAGGGTCACCCTAGGCTATACTACCTCAAAAAGGAAAAGGAAAGGGTGACTGGCTGGGTGGTGGTGGTGCACACCTTTTATCCCAGCCTGTCGGAAGCAGAGGCCAGCCTGGTCTACAGAATGAGTTCCAGGACATCCAGGGCTACACAGAGAAACCCTGTCTCAACACCCCCCCCCCCCAAAAAAAAGAAGAAGAAAAAAGAAAAAGGCTACTGGGCAGCCACGCCTGTGTTGAGGTCCTCTCCCCCTCTCTCCCCTTTACATCATCAGAGGCTGGGGTCCCTCTGTCCCAGCCGCTCACTATACCCATGAAGAGTCGGCACCAGCACTTGTGGTGCTGCGGGGTAGGATGCACACAGTGCAGCTGCTTTGGGAGAGTCTGGGGTCCCTCAAACTGTCAAGTAAACTGCATTGCCTGGCAATCCCACTCCATATCCCACAAACTGTGTCTTCAGATGCTCACTCCAGCACTGGCACAAAACAAAACGGCGGCAACAAGCCAGGTGTCTGTCCGTCATGAAACGCGGCAACAAGCCAGGTGTCTGTCCGTCATGAAACGCGGCAACAAGCCAGGTGTCTGTCCGTCATGAAACGCGGCTGAGCCACACAGCAGAATACTCCTTGGCCCTCAAACAAAGTAAATAAGTAATGTGGCACAGACATATGCTTTCAAAAGATGATGCTAACGTAAAGGTGTGCAGTGGTGGCACAAGCCTTCGATCCCAGCATGCTCGAGGGAGGAGTTGGCACATACTGAGTTCAAGGTCAGCCTGTCCTACAGGCTGAGTTCCAAGACAGCCAGGGATACACAGAGAAACCCTGTCTTGAAAAACAAAATAAAGATGATGCTAAGTGAAAGAAGTCAGACGTGAAGGCCACAGAGCAAAGTGCATGAGCAGAGGAAGCGGGGAGGGTGTGTGTGTGTGTGTGTGTGTGTGTGTGTGTGTGTGGTCCTGAGTCAGTGTGTACTTTGACATGAGCTTGGACTCCGAGACCAATTGGCCCATAGGAAATTAGTACAGCCATTACTCATATGGGCCAGGTTCAAAGAAGAAAAAAGACTCTTTGGGAGTCTAAGTAGGAGTGGTTGGGAACTGTTCATCTGAGTGTGCAGAGACTAGCAACTGTAACTTCCTCCTGGATGCTGAGAGCCTGTGAGCCTGCCTGTAGAGACCCACAGAGACTAGCCAGCCTCCCCTGGCTGCAGTCACAGTGTGTGTCCATCCTTTGTTCAGGGGGAGCCAGCAGCAAAGCAATGGCCCTGCCGATGTGGAGTGTAAGGACAGACAAGAGCTCAGTAACTCACTGCACAGAAAATGCCAACTCCCTCTGCAGGTACTGAAAGGCCTGGGGCTCCTCAGGTATGTAGGGTGCACAGGATGGTACACCAAAGCCAATGGTGACATTCTGGAGATCTGACTTACGTCACAATAGAGACCTGGGGAGGGGATGGGGCTCAGTGCTTGAACACAGGATTCCGTGCCCAGGGCAGAGAGAAAAACACCAATCACATGTACAGGGTGCTGTCCAGTCAGACTGAATGTTTCCCGTGGAAAAAACCATCCTCAACCAACAGATGAGCATCACGGATGCAGAGCCAGAGGCTTACACACTCTGTTTTAACCGCAAAGGCAGCCTACCTCCCGCCGTGCGAATCTTCACATTCTCAGGGACAGTGCCATCTCGTTCTTGGTGTGCTTCCAGATTGATGGTACATTTAATATCAAAATTCCTCAGGAAAGCCACTGGAGCATCCTGCAGACACTGTCCAGCCAGGGAGACCTAAGGGCAAGCAACCAATATGGTACATCGACCATATTCTTCTTCCTGTCTTTAAGACATTCTTTCTGTCAAGCGTGGTGCTCAAGTCTGCAATTCCAGGACTTGGGGGGTCCAGGCAGGATTGCACTAAATTCAGAACCAGGCTAGGCTACAGTGAGACCCTATTTCGATGCCACCCTACCACACGTTGCTCTCTGCTGCCCACTGCTATTGCTGGACGATGTCAACGGTTAGTACTCAAGGTGACCAACTTTAGGGAGCCAAGATCTGGAAGCCACTACTCATAGAAGTGTTCTCTAATACACTCGGGGAAGGTTCCTGGCCCTTCCACTATCAAGTCACGATTATATTCAATCTCAGTTCTTCCTCATCACAGCCTGAATTTTGAGGGAGACGGGAAAGCCAGGCATAACCATAAACTCTACTGCTAAGTACCCCCTCCTGACCCCCGACAGCTTCAATAACATAAAAGGTTCACAGGAATAGCAAACTGTCATGTGTCCCATGCTTTCCTCCCATGGGCATGGTCTCCTAATGATGACGGAGTTAGAAAAAAACAAGATTTCACGTAAGACTCTAACCTGAAAGAGTGTTTTGACATTCCGAATGTTATACACAGTCACATACTTCTAAGCTTCTTAGAAATTGCTGGGGCTGGGGATGTAGCCTAGTGGTGGAGCCCTTGACTGGCACACACAAGGCCCTCAGTACCAGCCCCAGCAACACAAAACCACGAAACACTGAAAGGGGATGAGGTGGGAACTGACCACCGTCTCCAAGGTGTCTCCACAGAGACTCTCCCTGTGGTGATATACACTCTGTGATTAGTGAACGGGGTTAAGAAAGTCTTTTCAGTCTAGAGACTATTAGTAGTCAATGCACAGGAGGGAGACCAGCTGCTTAGGACGGACATTACTTGAATCCAAATGTGGAAATGGAAGGCGTTACCTGAGGGACAGTAAAATACCCCATTGTGGTCATGATGGGATCTCCTTGTTTGTAGCCAGCATCAGCAAAGTCTCTCAGGTCAAGGTGCAGATGGGCTTCAAAGGCGGGGTCATGTCTAGGGGAACTGCAAGTCAGCAAGAGAGATTATCCATGGGCCCGCAGGGGTTTGCTTAACCTGCAAGCTTAGCCTACGTATAGGCTGAGGTTCCACCCCAACACCATGAAAAAATGATTGATAATAGTTCAACAATCACCCTGTAATGCTTCTTCTCTGCTTTGCTATCTGTCTCATATGGCCCAGGCTGGCCTCAAATTCTCTATATAGCCAAGAATGACCTTGAACTCCTGATCCTCCTGTCTCTGCCTCCTGATTGCTGGGGTTTCAGGAACACAACACCGACCCCAGCTCTTCATTGTTTTTTATTTACAAAGATCATAGTCATAAATTCTTCAGAGGGGATTGACAGTGACAACAGCAGGACACACAAGCAGCACTTGCAAGGCAGAGGCAGGCGGATCTCTGAACTCAAGGCCAGTCTGGTCTACCGAGGGAGTTCCAGGACAGTCAGGACTACACTGAGAAACCCTGTCTCCAAACAACAACAGCAACAACCACAACAACAATTTCAACGATACTGAAGTATAAAACACAGAAAGTTCAAGCCCCAGTGAGCCCTTGGCACCCTTCCTCCATGCTGGAAAGTCACTGCCGACTGCCGACTGCATCTGCTGGGTTCTCAGTTCTTTCTGACACTTTGGGAGAAATGACCTCGCTAACCACAAACCAGTATGACTTTTTTAAGGTACTGAGAAGAAATGTGACCCAAGCCAAGTGAAGGGAACCTGGTGGCACTAGAAACAGATCCCTCCAGGCAGTGGCTACTCACATGGCACCATGATAGAAGTAACCGAGGAAAGGCGAGGTGGAGGGGGGTGACTGCACACACAGGAAAGGAAACCAGTCCAGGGTCTCATGAGTGGTGCCCACAGCACAGCGCTGGTCGAAGGGAGGGTTGACGTCCCCTCCAAACACACCGGAGAAGCAGGACTGCTGGAACAGCTCCTTTACTTCCGGCTGGCAGTCCTTGGAAACAGACAAAGGGCAGTGAGGGCGCAAGCTCTCCCACTGTGACACCGGGCACAGCTTGCAGCAAGCATGATGCTACCAGCCTGCAACCCCATAGCTGAGAAAGCAATGCATCTCTGTCTCCTCCCAAAGTGCTTTGTGGTGCAAGAAGAGCTCCCTGGGGAAGTGGAGGAGGTGCAGTCAGCAAAAATGCTTGCTACACAGCAGGACCAGAGTTCGACTTCAAGGACCTCCATAGAAAGACCAGGTGTGGTGGCCCATGGTTATAATTCCAGTGCTGGGGAGACAGAAAGAGGGGCATCCCTGGGGCTGACTAGACAGCCAGCCTAGCCTACTCTGCCAGCTGCAGGTTCAGTGAGGCGTCCTGTCTCCAAAGAAAGGATGCATGTTCCTAAGGCATAACATCCAAGGTTGTCCTCTGGCTTCTGCAAATGTTTGCATTTATGAGCAACAACAACAACAACAACAACAACACACACACACAGTTCCTTAGTCAACTCCCTAGTGAAGTCCCAGGCAGAAATTTCCAGCCTTCAAGCCGGGCGGTAGTGTCACACGCCTTTAATACCAGAATTTGAGAGGCAGAGGCAGGTAGAACTCTGTGAGCTGGAGACTGGCTTGGTCTACAGAGCAAGCTCCAGGACAGCCACGGCTATTACAGAGAAACCCTTTCTCAAAAAGCCACACCCACACCCACCCCAAGAATAAGAGCCAGGTGTATAATCTTAGCTACTCAGGAATCTGAGGAAGGAGGACCAAAAGCTCAAGACCAGCCTTGGCAACTTAGCAAGACTCTGTCTCAAAATTTAAAAAGGGACAGAGAAGAGCTGGGTGCATTACCCAGTGGGATCCTCGGATGTGTGAGGCCTACATTCAATCCCAGTACCTCAAACTCAAAATTAACATCATGCATAAAATATAAGTTCAGGTTATCTGAAGACATCATCGACACAAAATACGTTTGGTGTGCATATCTACTTACTGAGACAAGGGCTCTCTGGCTGGAACTCACTGGGTAGACCAGGCTGGCCTCAAATTCACAGAGATCCAGCTGCCTCTGCCTCCCGTGTGCGGGGTTAAGCATGAGCCACCATGTTCTGTCCACTATTGCCTTTTGGTTTCTTAGTTATTTAGAGGCAGGGTCTCACTGAGAAGCTCTGACTAGAACTAACTATGCAAACTGGGAATTTTTTTTACAGTAATGCTTATTTTATGTGTGTGGGTGTTTTGCCTACATGCATGTCTGTGCATACATGTGCACCACCACATTTGGCCCTGCTCTTCTGTTATGAGAGAGCCTCACTATGTAGACCAGGCCAGCTTCTCGTTCATGATTCTCAGGTTTAACCTCCCCGGAGTGAGGCTCATTGGAGTGTGGCACCACACTTGCCAGTAGAGTAGTAAATCCTAACAGTAGCGGCTAATATAATATACAGTACAATCAGCTCCAAGGGCAGGGAGTGAAGGAGGTCACATCACTGTTAGTGGCAGACTGGGTACAGCCTGGCAGTGCCATGTGTCGCCTGCCACCTGATTATGTAAATACACCGATGGCGGTGGTGGACCACAGTGACACACGGGTGCATGTCGCTCTAACACCATGACACTGCGGACAGGTTTTTCTGACAGCCATTTCTTTTGTTTGAGGGTCTCATGTACCCCAGGCTGCCCTATAATCGGCAGTTGCTGCTGCTGGACTGTAGCACCTGACCCTCCTGCCTCCACCTCCCCAGTGCTATGACCATGTGTTCCCTGGTGTGTGTTTACCTCTCAAAAGATCAAAATTAGATATCACATATCCCGGGGGTGTATGTGACATTACATATCGCTGGGGGCAGGGTGAAGGTTTGTTTTACTTGGCATGGTATCAAACATCTGTCATTCTAGTACTTGGAAGGTGGAAGCAGAAGAGAATCAGGAGTTAAGGTTATCCGCAGCTATATGAGACCCTATCTCAAAACAACTAAGTGCCGGGCAGTGGTGGCGCACGCCTTTAATCCCAGCACTCAGGAGGCAGAGGCAGGCGAATCTCTGTGAGTTTAAGGTCAGCCTGGTCTACAAGAGCTAGTTCCAGAACAGCCTGGACTACTACACAGAGAAACCCTGTCTCGAAAAACCAATTTAAAACAAAACAAAACAAAACACCTAAGTACACAGCTTCTTGTGCACCAGGCTCCTTTGACTTAAGCAGGCAAGTTTGCCGTGGCTGAGGGTGTATCACACACGCACAGTGAGCACCATGCCAGCCAGGGCTACACAGCAAGACCCTGAATTAACATCAGCAACATTAGTCCTTTAATCCCAGCACTCAGGAGGCAGAGACAGGGGGATATCTGTGAGTATCTGTGAGATACCTGGACTACAGAGCTAGTTACAGACTAACCAACATTATTATACAGTTGAACAAAACATTATACAGCAAATGAACAAAAACAACAAAATACTGCATTTTCCCAGGGGGAGAAGCAGAAAACAAAAACACATAAATTCATATTCATGCAAAATTGGGACACCATGGGTACTAGCAAACATTCTTCTCATTTTTCTTAAATTTAACACTTTACTATATGTATTAGAAACCAAGTAGGTGTGGAGCTGGGTGGTGGTGGTGCACACCTTTAATCCCAGCACTCAGAGGAGGCAGGTGAAAGAAAAAGAGATAGAGATAGATAGATAGATAGATAGATAGATAGATAGATAGATAGATAGAAAGAGAAAACAGATGTCGTGGTTTGTGCCTACAATCTTGGCACTCAGGGAAGCTGAGAAAGGTGGACTGTCTTAAGTCTGAGGCTACACAGTGAGACACTGTCACACACACACACACACACACACACAGGAGTGTGTGTGTGTTTGTCATGTGACTCAGCATACAAAGCTGCTTACTGCCAAAGGTGACAACGTAGGCTTGATTCCTGGAGCCTCCCACAAGCTGTTCCCTGATCGTCACACGTGCAGTGACATAAGCCTCTATAATGCCCCACAAACACACCATGCCACACCATATGCCAAAAATAAATGTAGTAAGATTAAAATCATCCTCTAGCTATAGCTTTTCCAAATGTGACTTTATCCAAAGACATATTCTTTTCTCTTTCCTCCACAAACTACACAAACAATGCTAGAAGAGAAAAATACTCAATTCGAACACTATTTTCTGGTTGGAGATAGAGGCAGGAGGATCAAGAGTTCAAGGCTACTCCCTCTGCCACAGGAAGAATTCCAGGCCAGCTTGGGCTGCACAGGACCCTATCTGAAAAAACAAACAAGCAAACAAACACAATAACAACAACAACAAAAAAAAAGGGTTAGAGAGATGGCTCACGGGTTGACAGCACTGTTTGCTCTTCCAGAGGAACCATGTTCAATTCCCAGCAGCCACATGGCAACTCACAACTGTCTGTAACCCTAGTTCCAGGGGACCTGACACCCTCACACAGACATAAACACAGGCAAAACACCAGTGCACATAAAAATAAATAAATCTTTAAAAAAATGATTTGTAAAATAAAATATAATCTCTGTCGTCACCTATCCAAAGCTGCTAGGGACGACTGTTGTCCCAAATGCTCTCAGGAAGCCTGGCAAAGAGAAAGAACTCACTTGGTCACAGCAGCAGCGAATGTCACAGGCCTTGGCTGTCAAGTCGCAAGGACAGGGACCCAGAGGCTGGTAGACTTGGTTAGGAATGACGGTCATGTTATCTGAAAAGCACATATGGCAGAAAAGCTTCAGCTAGGAAACAAAGCGTGGACAGTTCTTGAGACTCACAAAACGGCTGAATCACAATGTGTAAGAGTGTGTGTGCATGCGTGTGCAAGCAGAGCCTGAAGTCAGGTGTTTTCTCTTCACCTTAGTTGTTGGTGGTTTTGGTTGGGTCTCACACTATATAGGCCTGGCTGTCCTTGAACTCACAGAGATTCACTTGCCTCTGCCTCCAAAGAACTAGGATTACAGGTACACACCATCATGCCAGGCATTCCACCTTATGTTTCCTTTTATTATTATTATTATTTAAAGATTTATTTATTAATTAGTATACAGTGTTCTGTCTGCATGTATCCTGCAGGCCAGAAGAGGGCACCAGACCTCATTACAGATGGTTGTGAGCCACCATATGGTTGCTGGGAATTAAACTCAGATCCTCTGGAAGATCATCAGCCAGTGCTCTTAACTGCTGAGCCATCTCTCCAGCCCCCACCTTATGTTTCTAAAGCAGGATCTCCCACTGAACCTGGAACTTTCTGAACTGGGTAGGCTGGGTGGACATGAAAACCTAGTATGGAAAATACTTCAAAGATTTATTTTGGCTGGGTGGTGGTAGCATACATCTTTAATCCCAGCATTCAGGAGGCAGAGTCAGGTGGATCTCTGTGAGTTCAGGGCCAGCCTGGTCTACACAGAGTGTTCCAGGACAGTTAGAGCTATACAAAGAAACCCTGTCTCAAAAAAAAAAATTTTTTTTTTGAACTATGGTGGGGAAGGTGTATATGAGTGAGGGTTCCAGGGAGAGTCCCACATCTGTGAGCCACCCGACAGGGTACTAGAACCTGCATCCGGGTCCTCTGGAAGCGCAGCACACTCTAGGTCACTGAGCATCTGCAGCCCACGGAGGAAACACTGTCAAGCAAGCCTCTGAATCGTGGCTACCATGAAGGACTCCTGCAAGTACCTTCCGCTTTACGGATTTTTTCCAGGAGATTTTCTGAGGATACACTGAATATCTTCTTGGTGTGTTCGGAATTTTAAGCATTAAAAAAGAAACAACAACAAAAACCTCTAAAACTAAAACCACTGCTTTCTTCAGAAAGATTCCTTTTTCTTCCTTTAATAAGTGTTTGAGCTGAGTGTGTGGCTCATGCCTGTCATCCCAGCACTTGGGAGGCAAAGGCAGGAGGGTCAGGATGCAGGCTAGCCTCAGGTACACAGTGAACTCCAGGTCATCCTTGGCTATGTGAGTCTCTGTCTCAAAATACCAGTTGAAATTAGGGCATGGTAGTGCCCACCCATGATCGTAGCCCTCAGTCGAGGCAAGATGGTTTGAAGTAGGGGCTAACCTTGGCTACCAGGTAAGATCAAGGCCAGCCATAACTACTCAGGCAAGAGCTGCTGGCGTCTGCTACAGGCGAGAGAACCATGGTGGTAGCAATTGTTATAGCAGGCCATCCCCACGCCTTTTATTTAAGAAACATGGTAGCTCAGATTGTCCTCAAACTTACTGTATAACCAAGAATGACCTTGGATTTTCTGATTCTCCTGCCTCCGCCTCCCAGTGCTGGGATTACAGACAAGCATGACCTTGCTCAGTTTCTGTATACTGGGAATTGAACTCATGCTTTGTGTGGTAGGCAGGCACTCTCCCACATGAGCTGCATCCACAGTCTGTCTGTCTGTCTGTCTGTCTGCCTGCCTGCCTGCCTGCCTGCCTCTCTCTCTCTCTCTCTCTCTCTCTCTCTCTCTCTCTCTCTCTCTCTCTCTCTCTGTTTTAAAAAGAAGTTTATTATAGATTTGTAGGTGTGATCTTAAGAGGGAGAGAGAGAGAGAGATATGTCATTTGAGCGAGTACAGAGGCTGGCCACGTGGTGGCCTAGCAGCTCCACAGAGAGTGTGCTCCTGCCGGCATCTGAACAGCAGAAGAGGAGGAGGGGTGCTGTACCTTCCGAGTCACACTGAGAAAGGTGGCCCGCCTCTATCAGTGTTGGTTCAATTATAGTTTCTTAAGCAGAGACATGGGGATCGATGCATGGAAACAAATTTTACCTTCTCCCCAAAAGGACTTAAAGTGATTTACAAAAGGTATGTCAGGAGAGCCAGATAATTGTGTGTGTGTGTGTGTGTGTGTGTGTGTGTGAGAGAGAGAGAGAGAGAGAGAGAGAGAGAGAGAGAGAGAGAGAGAGAGAGAGAGAGTTTGAGACAAGGTCTCATTATGTAGCTCTGACTGTTGTGAAACTCACTATGGACAACAGGCTGGCCTTGAACTCACAGAGATCCACCTGCCTCTACCTCCTCAGTGCCAGGATTAAAGGTGTGTGCCACCAGTTGCTTAGCTAGATCTTAATTAAATAAAGTGATACCAAGTAAAAAACCTCAAAAGCAAACAAACAAAAATAGTACATTTAGGAAGGCAGGCGAGACTCAAAAGTTGAGTCTCAGCGAGTGGAGAAATGACTCAGTGGTTAAGAGAACCCACTGTTCTTGCAAAGGACCAGGGTTCTGCACGGAATTCCAGGTACTGGGATCTGATGCCCTCTTCTGGTCTCTTCAGGGCACTGAATATACATATATTCACCCAAACACACACACACATACATACATACAAATTTATAAAAAACTTAACTCAAGAGGCAGAGGCAGGCAGATTTCTGTGATTCAAGGACAACCTGTTCTGCATAGTGAGTTCTAGACCAACTCGAGCTACACAATGAGATCCTGTCTCAAAACAAACAAACAAAAACAACCACAAAATAACAACACAGAGCCACATCTAGTATCTGTCCACAGACATTACTTGCCTGATGCATTGTGGGTCACAGACGCATTGGGATAAATCTCCACCTGAATGAGCAGATGTGCTAAACAGGATG
The DNA here is from genome assembly GCF_903992535.2 of Arvicola amphibius. Taxonomy (NCBI): domain Eukaryota; kingdom Metazoa; phylum Chordata; class Mammalia; order Rodentia; family Cricetidae; genus Arvicola; species Arvicola amphibius. Next base: position 82,720,475 of record NC_052056.1, on the reverse strand, counting down.
CATTGTGGGATGCTGAAACCAGCAGCGTCTGCAAGAGGCAAGGAAGCTCCGAGAAGGATGCAGTCTCGTTTGAGGAGCACCAGTCCAGGCCCCTCTTCCACCGGACCGTCACTTCCAGCGCGTTCTGGAAGGAAAACATGGCTGTGCCTTTAAAGTGTCTTGCACCCAGCATCTCTAGTGATGAGAACATGTAACAGAAAACATTGTAAACTCACAGGTGAGCCTTGCTTCGTTTTACCAAGATGGCTCAACTCGCAGAAGGAGAATTGGCGATACAAAGACAGCAGCCTGCTCTTCACTTCTAAACAAGCTGTGGTACCAAGCTCCGGACCTCCTCATGATTACCTTTGTTATTCAGTGTGTGTATACATACATGCACATTACTGTTGCTGGGGCTGAACTGAGGGCTTCACACATGCTAGACAAGCACTCTACCAGCTGAACCATATTTCCTGACTAATTCCTGAGTTTTAAAATTTTTCCTTTTTACTTATGTGTATGTTTTTATGTGTATATGCTGTGTGTGTGTGTGTGTGTGTGTGTGTGTGTATCAACAGAGGCCCAAAGAGAATGCTGGATGCTTACGGCTGTAGAGATGGCTCAGAGGGTAAGAGGACTCCCTCCTCTTCTAGAGGACCCAGGTTCAATTCCCAGCACCCACATGGCAGCTCACAACTGTCTGTAATCCCAGTTCCAGGGGATATGACACCCTCCCAAAACAGCAATGTAAATAAAATAAAAATAAATTATTATTTTAAAAAAAGAATGCGGGATGTCCCGGAGCTAGAGTTGCAAGTGTTTGTTGGCCACCTGGTGTGGGCACTAAGAACTGGCCTCTGGCTCTTTCTTTGGAAAGAACTCTGAACCACCGAGCCATCTCCACAACTCCACGTCCAAATTTTCTTTTTCTTTTTTGAGTCAGGATCTCACACTGTACTTCTGCTGGTATTGAACTTGCCATGTAAACCAAGCTGACCTCAAACTCACAGAAATCCACCTGACTCTGTTTCCCAAGTTCTGGGACTAAAGCTGTGCCCCACCACATCCATCCCCATTTCCTAATCTTACCCATACACATACATACACATATGTGGTAGCTTGAATGTAATTGGTCCTCATAGGCTCATAGGGAGTGGCACTGTTAGGAGGTGTAGCCTTGTTGGAGAAAGTGTGCCACTGTGGAGTTAGGCTTTGAGGTCTCATATCCTCAAGCCATGCCCCGCGTCTCAATTTACTTCCTGTTCCCTTTGGATCAAGATGTAGAACTCTCAGCTCCTTCTCCAGCACCATGTCTGCCTGCATACGACCATGACCCACCATGATGATAATGGACAAAACCTCTGAACTGTAAGCCACCCAATTAAATGTTTCCTTTATAAAAGTTGCCATGGTCATGGTGTCTCTTTATAGCAACAGAAACCCTAAGACTGTGTGTGTGTGTGTGTCTGTGTGTCTGTATATATACACATACATGTGTGTTTTAATATAAAACTAAATATATATTTTATATTAAGTGCACGGTGTTCTGCCAGTGTAGATGTCTGTGAACCAGTCCTGAGTCCTCTGCAAGAACATGAGAAACCACTGAATCATCTCTCTGGCTCCGCTCCCCCTTATCCTCATCTTAAACATAAAAACAAACAACTTTTGGACACTTAGAGAAAGGTAAACACAGTCCAGTATTTGAAGCCAGTTTGCCGAGAAGACTTTTGAGGCAGAAGAAATGGAATAGAGTTTCACTTCTCTCAGGGTGGCCCTGAACTGCCATCCCTAAAGCAGTCTTTCTCACTTGTTTATCTCTCACATCCATACTATGTCCACTAGCATTCACTCAGTAGGAGATGCCTCATCTCTCATAAATCTAAAAAAATCTAGTGCCTAACCGGTGGTGGTGGGGCACGCCTTTAATCCCAGCCCTTGACAGAGGCAGGTGAATCTCTGTGAGTTCAAAGACAGCCTGGTCTACATAGGTAGTTTCAAGACAGGCTCCAAAACTACACAGAGAACCCCTGTCTCAAATAAATAAATAAATGATAAATAAAAAGTTTCATGCTTTTTACTTTGTTTTGATCTGTTTTGTTTTTGTTGCTGTTGTTTTGGTTTTTCAAGACAGGGTTTCTTTGTATCTTTGGTGTCTGTCTGGAAACTCGCTCTCTAGACCGGGCTGGCCTCAAACTCACAGAGACCTCTGCCTCCCGAAAGCTGGGATTAAAGGCATGCACCACCACTGCCCAGCTTGTTTTTCTCTTTTAGATAAGGTCTCTCTATGTAAAGCAGGCTGTCTTATACATCTGAATGCTCTACCTGTAACACATCCAAACACACCATTAACGCTAATGTAAGAACTTCATGCTAGATAGGGGATCTACATTGATAGCCCACAATTCCAGACAATTCCAGATAATATTGAATGTGGAACTGTTGCAGAATATTTGTTTAACTATGCAAATATGTGCTGCGTTTATTTATGTTGAGGAATATTTGTTTAACTATATACAGATGTGTTGATGTGTTGCTGTTTTACCTTGCCTGCCTAAGGCACCCAACTGGTCTAATAAAAAGTGAGAGAGGAGGCATAGGCAGGACTTCTGTGCAGGGAGAGTAAGCAGAAGAAATTCAGGCTGGGGTGGGGAGAAAGAGACGCCAGGCAGACACAGAGGAAGCAGGAAAGTAGGACATAGCAGGACATACAGAATAAAAGGTAAAAAGCCCTGAGGCAGAATGTAGATGACTATGAACAGGTTAGATTAAGTTACAAGAGCCAGTGGGAGAAGTGTAAGCCGAGGCTGATCATTCATAATCATTAATAAGTCTCCATGCCTTTACCTGGGAGTTGGTTGGTGGCCCAAAGAAAATTCCACTTACGTGAAAGATGCAATGTCAGATCACAAGAACATCGGGGAGCTGACAGTGTGGTAAAACACACAGGACCTGAGTTTGATCCCCAGCTACACACACACACACACACTCGCGTGTGCACACACGCACACACCTGCACAAAGCCTACACAGGAGGCCTCTACAGATGCAGTAGAGCTTTTGCCTCAGGTCTTACCACACCGGGGCTCACAGTCACATTCCAATCTCCTGTCTCATTGCTGAGACCACCACAAGTAGGAACTGGCAACACTCCTAAGGGGAAAATTAGAACGCAAGGCATCAGGGTCCAGCAGCTAAGGGGTCGAGAGTCCTAGGGTGGGAATCTCCACAGACACACTAAACAAAACTGGCCATGCACTATATCTCCTCATTTGCCAATGGGATAAAGAGATGCTACCATTCTTTTTGTTGTTGTTGTTGTTGTTGTTGTTGTTGTTGTTTCAAGACAGGGTTTCTCTGTAGCTTTGGAGCCTGTCCTGGAACTCGCTCTTGTAGACCAGGATGGCCTCAAACTCACAGAGATGTACCTGCTTCTGCCTCCCGAGTGCTGGGATTAAAGGCGTGCGCCATCACTTCCTGGAAGCCCTACTGTTCTTATGAGAACCCTGAGATGCTGTGTGGAAAACTCAGGGAGCTATCTCAATGAATACTGGTCAATTTTTTCTTTGGAAAACAAAAGCAAAAACAAAAACAAAAAACCAGGTCTCACTATGCAGACCGGGCTGGCTTGGAACTCACAGATCTACCTGCCTCTGGCTCCTCAGTGCTGGGATTCAAAACCTGTGCTGCCATGCCTGGCTTGTTGCCCACTTTTATTTCAAGATCCCATTTCCAGAACCTGTCCGCAGGACCTCTTTGTTTTACAACACAGAGACACTGCCTTTCTTCCCCACCCCTATTCTGCCGAGGACAGCACCCACGCTTCCAAGAAAAGCCAGAATCTTACCTTTCTCGATCTGCAGCGGAATCAGAGAGACGGTGACATCCTCACTGCCTCCGACAAGGGATGCGCTGACTTCAGGGCTGGACATTCGTATGAAAGATGGGATAAAAACTAGGAGAGAAGGAAGGGTGCGGGGTGGGGTTAGCTACTGCAGAACCTGTGACTGGGGTGCTTGTGCTGGCTTTTTATGTGGTCCTGGTTTCCAGGATCCTAGGAGCTCCAGGTTCCTTAGCCTGGGCCGTGCAGGCCACATCACGCCATACACACCCGGGTCCCCACGCAGCGGTTTCAGGACGTCCTGGAGCAGGAAAAATCCCCAAAGGAGGCCGAGTAGCGACAGAGAACCCATCCCGAGGATGCGTCTGATTCACAAGCCCCCAATATTCCAGAGGAGAAAAAGCGGCAGTCTTCGCCGCCCAGCCGACGCCATATTGCCAAGCTGAGAGCCCGCAGTCATGGCAACCACCAATCGGTGTTAGGCATGTCGTGATTGGTCTAGGTCAAGAGAGTCTGCTTCTACAAGTCTAGCGAAAGTACCAGTAGCCATGGCAACCACCAATCGGCCAACAGCGTTCCATGATTGGCCCAGTGCAAGAGCGCCAGCTCTCCGATCCTCGCCCTGCCCACCAGGCCTTGTTTGCTTTTTCAGCTCCCTACTCCTAGTGGATATCGTGGGTTCTTTCCATCCCAGACTTCAAGAAACCACACTGAGGGTCTGGAGAAACGGCTCAGAGGTTCAGGGCACTTGCTGCTCTTGCAGAGGATCACAATTCGTTTCCCAGCACCCACGTGGTAACTCACAACTTCCTGTTACTACACTTCCCGGGGATCTGATGCCCTAAGGCTCTTGCGTCCTTAGTCACGTGGTGCACGTGGTGCAAATACACAACCTTCCTCGCAAACAATCCTGGCACATGAAGTAAAACCTATTAGTATCAGAACATGGGTAGGGGAGTAGAGGGCTGTCTAGGTCCCAGGTCAGTAACTTTTTAAGAGCTCTAAAGACTAGTTTGCCAGGCTTACGCTAGTTCTGCCAGGCTACCGCTTGCCATTCCTGGAAGACCACTGTACATGTACACAGCATCCCAGTCATGGTTCTGCATACTCCTGTGTAAGGTCATCAACTGCATCTTGTGTTTTCTCTATGGTAACACCAAATGCACTATGAGCAAAGCCAGAGAGAGAACCTTAGAAATTAGTCCAAGGTGCCTCTTGCCTAGTTACCATATTCAAAATCTGTATATTTCTTGGTTTGTCCCAGGCCATGTTCTGTGTTTCCTTCAATCCCAGCCAAAAACGGTTCAGTGCCCCCAAAGCAGGCAGCCAGTGTCATGGAAAACCCTCCAATGGTGAAGGCTCGTTCAAGCCGGGCAGTGGTGGCACACACCTACAATCAGTGGAGTAACATGGTCCTCCCCTTTCAAAGACAGCTAAGTGGTCCGTGGATGTTTCCACTCCCACTGTCATTATCCATTAGCCACAGCAAACTGGCTTGGACTTCTGTCACCTCAGGCCGAGGTCTGTGATCGGCAGCGGCCCCCACAGCAACAGCTGGAAGAAGTGGCACCTGCACTTGCCCCTGCCACCTTTATATGCAGGCCCTCCATGCACCAGCTCCAAGTCTATGCCTCAGTCCCAAATGGACCCGAATGGAGACAACTCAGGAGTCAGTGCTGTCCTCCCCCAACGTGGCCCTGGAGATGAGTCAGGTCACAGTACCTGCTGAGCTATCATGACAGCTGATTTGTGTTGTTGTTTGGGTCTTTAAGATGTTTATTCTATGTGTACGGTTGTTTACACATGCATGCACGTCTGTGCACCATATTTGTGCCTGGTGCATGTGGATGCCAGGAGAGGGCTTTTGATGCCCTGGAACTGGAGTAATAAACAGTTGTGAGTTGCTTCCTGAGTGCTGGGAACCGAACCTGGGTCCTCTGGAAGGTCAGTGTTCTTAAGAAAGCTTTTAGTAGCCGGGCGGTGGTGGCGCACGCCTTTAATCCCAGCACTCGGGAGGCAGAGGCAGGCGGATCTCTGTGAGTTCGAGGCCAGCCTGGTCTACAAGAGCTAGTTCCAGGCCAGGCTCTAAAAAAGCTGCAGAGAAACCCTGTCTCGAAAAACAAAAAAAAAAAAAACAAAAAAAAAAAAAAAAAAAAGAAAGAAAGAAAGCTTTTAGTAATTAAAAACAAAAACTGCTCAATGCAATCTGGGTGGTGGTGGCGCACGCCTTTAATCCAACACTTAGGAGGACCTCTGTGAGTCTGGTCTACAAAGTGAATTCCAACACAACCAGGGCTATTATGCAGAAAAACTGTCTCGAAAAAACTACTTAAGGGGCTGGAGAAATGGCTCAGAGGTTAAAAGCATTGCCTGCTTTTCCAAAGGTCCTGAGTTCAATTCCCAGCAAACATATGGTGGCTCACAACCACCTGTAATGGGGTCTGGTGCCCTCTTCTGGCCTGCAGGCATACATGGAAGGAATGTTGTATACATAATAAATAAATATAAATATTAAAAAAAGAAAAAACTACTTAATGAAAATATCTAGAAAAATACTTTTAAAAATTATTAAATATTAAAAATAGAATTTTTATTGTTGAAATTACAACTGTTTGATTAAACTCATTTACATTTTTAGTATTCAACAGTTCTCCAATATTAATGTTATTCTATTAGAAAATGACAGGGTTATACCTCTAGATAGCTCCTTTTCCCCATGAGGTGGCTCTCTGACCCCAGCCAACAAACTTCCCTCGTGTATCTCTGACAACCTTTACCACAGCCTCAGCGATTGCTCCCTTTGTATATTTAAATTCAGGTTTTATACATTTTTGGTGAAAACCATTACTAATAATCTTGGTTAACTCCGTGCAAACATGCTGGTGTACCAGATGAATACAGAACAGCTAACACCTGCAGGGAGCCTCGAGTCAGCAGGCCTCCTACACTGACTACTAGTTTGTTTTGTTTTGTTTTTGTAAATGAAATGGCAAGATGCAGCCCTGGTTGGTTTCAACTCACTGTGTAGACCAGGCTGGCCTCAATCTCTGCACCCTGAATGCTGGGATTGAAGGCTTATGCCTTTAGGTCAGGTTACATTTAAATATGGTTAAGGAAACAATTTATTTGATGTAAAATGTTCATTTTCTTAAAAGACAGGGTCATATATATATATATATATATATATATGTATATATACATATATATACATATATATATATATATATATATATGCACATCCCAGGCAGGATCTGAACCCAAAACCTTCCTGACTCAGGATTCCAGGCATGTATACAACTGTCCACCTAAGATGTTCTGTCATGACTGATAATGACCCACTGCTGGTCACCTTCCTGAGTGGCATTCCAACTTCACTCACTGCCCATCTTTTAGTACAGAAAGGCCAGAATGTAGATGATAAGCTGTAACGGAGGACAAATCTAAGAACAAAATCCCAGGTGGCTGCAGGGGAGCAGTGGGGTGCTGGACGAGGACCTGCAAGGTGGGGATTCAACACCCAGCCCCAAGGAAGAGAGCAACAACAGATGAACCAGGCCCAGCTAGCTTCTGCCAAGCAACAGACAAAGTGTTAACCCTGTGCTTGTCCCCTTTCATGGAACATGGGAGGTTTGGGGTGCACATCAGCTCCACCCTATAAGCACGGGATAATAGCAGCGCCCTCCAGGGAGAGCTGGCTGCAGCAGGATGGGGAAAGGCTTGTCGTTCATCACAGGGCCACCTTCTGTTTCTTTTTCTTAGCCTTCAGTACAGGAGGGAGGGAGATCTTAAAGGCTGTCCTGGAACGATAGAGAGAGAAGAGCATCTCAGGGCTCAGAAGTCCTTGGGAACCCACTCCCCTCAGCACCTGTGAAGATACTCACTCGCATGTGGTGCAGATGGGGCTGAAATTGCAGAAAACTGTTCAAAAAAAAAAAAACACACACACACACACAAGGAAATAAGGATTTGAAAACCAGATTACTTTCTGTGCCGCCCCCTCCCCCAACACAACACATGTAGAAAAACTACACGTGAGCTTACTGGACAGACACACGGAGCAGACATAGCCAATCTCAATGAGACTTCGGTGACAGAAGCAGGCAGCCCTGTAATCCACGTGGATCGGAGGCGGGAGGATTAGCTGAGATCGCTGATCTTGATCCGGAAGAAAAACCCACTGTTTAAAAACAAACAAACAAACAGAAAAAAATATACAAGGAACTTTTAAATCATAGAAAAAACAGCAACAGTCCAGACACAGACAAGAGTTTAGCCAATCATCACACAGACAGCAGCCTTAGCCAATCATTACAGACAGCAGAGTTTAACAGCCACGCAGACAGCAGAGCACAGCCAGATCTTAGCCAGTCAGCACTGAGGAGAATACTAACTCGAGCCTGTCCTCTGGGGCTGGTTAGATGGCTCAATGAGGAAAGGTACATGCCAGCAAGCCTGGATGAGCTGAGTTCCACTCCTGGGACCCACACCTGGAAGGAGAGAACTGTTCCTGCCAGTTGGCCTCCGCCCTCCACATGCACTCAGGGGACATATGTACCCGTAACATACACAAAATAATAATTTCCTTTAACACCTATTAAGATTCATTGTTATTCATCCCACAATTATTTTTTTCATTTAATTTGTGCACTTGTATGTGTGTGAGCACATACACATGGCAGGCAGAAGACAACTGGTAGGAGGAGATTCTCTCCTTCCCCCGTAGGGATCCTGAGATTGAGCTCAGGTCATCAGGCTTGGCAGCAAGCACCCTTACTCACTGAGCCATGCTGCCATCCCCACGCCACACTTACTATACTCTGCTATATAATCATATGACATCTGCAAAAACTTTCAGAGTTCAAAGACCTGGAAGCCCACCCTTCTCAGCCTGGGAACCCTGAAGCCACTCTCTCCCAGCATTTCCTATCCTGGGATGCTAGAGATGGCGGGCTGCCGTCCCCGTTAACTCACCAGTAAGTACTGCAGGAGGGAAGGCATCTGGGGCACCTTCAGGTACAATCCCCCTGTGATGTCACAAGCCTGCAAGACAGAGTGGTCACGACTAACGCAGAACCTCGGTATTCCCAGGGGAGTGGGGTTCATGAGAAATCCACAGGTCTTTAAGGTCAGCTGGTGTGAGGTTCGTGTACTCACTACTGCCCCCACTACAGACACTATCACTCAGCTCTGCTCCAGATTCCCAGGCTATGAGACAAATTGTGTCTCTTCCTCAGGAGGTGAACTCCTAGCACTGCCAACAGACAGGACAGCCCCTGGCAGCATCACTGTCTGCCCTCTGTGCCATTCAGCGTATTCTGAGCTTCCCAATGCTTTGCTTTAAAATTTCCTTGCTAGTTTTAAGGGGGGAAAAGAAGAGCACATCAGGCTGGTGGGCACAAAACTGATGTTTTAGATTTTAATTTCCATGACAATCAAGTGGGTGATGGGGAAGGAACGCTGAGGGAAGGCAAGGGCCAAGCCTAGGTAGCGGGGGACAAGTGCCAAGGCACTATGCCACAGTAGCCCAGGTTAACTATGGTTTCAAGCAACACCACCCTTGGGTCCACAGGAAAAGAGACAATGTGGAGTGAACATAAGGCCAAGGCAAGGACTTTGGTATTAGCCAAATGTGCTGGGATGCTAGGGATGGGGGGGGGGGGGGGGAGAGGGCGGTTAAGCAAGGGTGTAACATGGCCTCTCTTATGCCATCAGCTTCTTTCTGACTCCCAAGATGACAGACTGAGTGTGCTAAGAGAGCCCAGATGTTTGTAAGCCCCACAGAAGAGGTAGCTAGGAAAGAAGACAGGAGTGGGATTCAGCATCTGTGCTGAGGACAGATTCATCCAGATCACAGCAGTATGGAAAGGGAGGAAGAGAAAGAGGGAAAGCAGGGTGGCTGCCCCATGAACCATGCTGTGCTCAGAGACAGGGCTCAGAGTTTGGGAGAAGCCACTGCACAGAAAAGCCGGAGCTCTGTCCGCCCGTGACTTGAGGTCCAGGAGGCGATGGCATGTGCACTCGAGGCATCCTGGGGAGGGACAGGGACAGAGCCAGCTTTCAATCAGAGTTGTCTCCGAGTTAACGACCCTTTGAAAGCTGCAAATCAAGTCACCTTGAAAGCCTAATACGTAAGGCAATGGGAACTGCAACAGTGCAGATATGGGAAGCCAGGGCAGCTGAGGAGCTGAGAGGAGGCAGCAGTCACCCTATCTGAACATGACACAGACACAAGCACTGGATGTCATATGGCGCCCACAAACAGGACGAACTCCTACACTGTGTCTCATCCTCATGGGGAGGGATACTAGATTTTAAATAAAATGTAATGAATTCTTAGGTATCTCTAAACAATTCCTTAAAATGCACTTATGCATTAAAAAACAAAAACAGGCTAGGTGGTGGTGGCACAAGCCTTTAATCCCAGTACTTGGGAGGCAGAGGCAGGAGAATTTCTGTGAGTTTGAGGCCAGCCTGGTCTACAGAGTGAGTTCCAGGACAGCCAGGACTACAAAGAGAAACCCTGCCTCAAAAAACAAAAAAAACAAAATAAACAAACAAAAAATACCACATGCCAGCTGTCAACCTGAGCCCAAGAACTGACAAGTGCAGCTCCCCTGAACCTGCGCATGCTCCCTCCCCTCAGTCCAGCACCAGCCGAGGCTCAAGGCTGCTCCCTCCACCCCTTTACAGTGATGACTGATCTTGAAGGATCTAGCTCTTTAAGGAAATGCTGAAGGGAAAGGAAGGGATATTAACAATTGTCTTTACGCTTATTATTTGTGTGTGCATGCATACGCAAGCCAAGGCACAGGAATGGAGACCAGAGGAGAACTTGCAGGAGCGGCACTCCCCTTCCAGCACATGGGTTCAAGGCATCAGCTTTGGGCACAGGCACCTTTAGCCACTGAGCAATCTCACTGGCCCAGAAATACTTCTTGTGAGCAAAAGGTAGTCATCCATGGCTTGCTGTTTATTTCAGGTGCAAGTACCTTTACACCCTCGCCATTCTGGTAAAATCAAAAGATTTAGTTTCATCTCTGTGAGTTTGAGACCAGCCTGGTCTACAAGAGCTAGTTACAGGACAGGCTCCAAAGCTACAGAGAAACCCTATCTCGAAAAACCAAAAAAAAAAAAAAAAAGATTTAGTTTCAAACTTCTGCTCAAAGAGCAGCTTCTGAAGCAGGCGAACTGCCATGAATGTGACCCCAGGCTGGGCTAGAGTAAGCTCTTACCACCCCCGCCCTCCCACACAACCCCAGAGCAACACCTTGTAGTAGGATAACTGTACACTGTGTCAAGATGTATTGCTGTGATTGGTGCAATAAAAAGCTGAACAGCCGAGCTAGGCAGGAGAGTATAGCAGGATCTGGGCAGAGGGCGAGCTCAGGGAAGAAAGGCAGAGGTGCCAGCCAGACGGGGAGGAAGCAGGATGGGAAATACAGAGATGAGGAAATACCACAGGGCAGAACGTAGATTAATATGTTAAGTTATAAGAGCTAGTTGGGGACAAGCCGAAGCTAAGGTCAAGCTTTTATAATTAATGTCTCCATGTCATTATTTGCAGGCTAGTGGGCCCGACGAGGAAGCACGACTACAACATCTAACAGTAATTCCCAAGACACACACACACATACATACATACATACATACACATATATATACACATACATACATATATATAAAATGCAACGTACAGAATTTACATTTTCCTTGAAAATTAAATTATTTCCTAGAAAACTGAATAGTGGGGGAGGCATGGTGTCACAAACTTTTTAATCTCCACACTCGGGAGGCAGAAGTAGGTAGACCTCTGTGAGTTCCAAATCCAGCTACAGCTACACAGTGAGGCCCTGTCTCAAGACAAACAACCAGAAACAGATAAAAATCCATTTTAATTATACATTAAACTCAATATGACCAAAATATTCTCATTGTCTCTGCAGTCTTACTTTGTAATCCAGGCTATCCTCAAATCTCATGATCCTCCTGCCTCAGTTTCCTGACTGCTGAGATTACTGGACTGTGCCACCATGCCTGACAAAGGTGTTATCATCCCTACAAGTGTTCGACATACAGACTGTTCCTGTCCGAAAGCCTGGCCACTACCACACACCCCTTGGAAACATACCTGTTGGAGGAGCCCTGAATCCGAGTCTAGGACGCAGGCATCAATGAGAATATTCTGAAAGGAGCATTTAAAACATTACAGCAATTGTTATGGCTGTCTCAGATGTCTAGACTCTCTTTTTTTTTTTTTGGACAGGTTCTCAACTCTATAGTCTAGACTGGCATAGAATTTGTGCTAATCCACCTGCCTCCACCTCCCTAGTATTGGCAGAGATGTGCCCCATTTTGTCCAGTCAGACTCTACCCCTAAAATGGGCCTTTTAACATGTACAGTGATGCTGCACGGTGGACACTGGCATCTGAAACATCCAGTCCAGGTCCCAACTCCTGTCTCCAAAGCCTGACCCCTTTTCACTGCAACATGCTCCACACTGAAGGTAATACTGGGCTCTAGGGGTGCTGTATGTTCCAACTGAGGCTTAGAGGGGGCTGGAGAGATGGTGCAGTGGCTAAGAGCACTGGCTACCCTTCCAGAGGACCCTGATTCAGTTTCCAGCACCCACATCGTATCTCACAACCATCTGTAACTAGTTCCACTGGCTCTGCCACCCTCTCACAGCTTCTACAGCACCAGAAGAGCACATGCTGCATGTGTATGTCTGCAGGCAGAACTCTTGGACACAGTAAAAAACACAAACAAAAAAACAGAGAATGAAGATGATGCATCAGGTTATCCGAACATCTCAGTTATCTGCACAGCACACACCACACTAGCATCAAAAGAGAAACTGTAGGCGAATGGTGCACACCAGGAGCCCAGCTGCCCAGCAGACTGACACAGGGGCTTCTCAAGTTCCAGGCCTGTGTGGACTGCAGGGAGCTGACACCAGCCTGGGCAAGTTAGCAAAAGCCTGCCTGTCTCAACACAAAACAAGAAGCTCCTGGGGACACTCAGGTCATGTGGAGTTCGTCACGTATGTGACAGTCTTGGGTTAAATGACACTGCCAAAAATTAAAAAAAAAAAAAAAAAAGAAAGAAAGAAAAGATGGAAAAGCCGAGGGTCCCTGTATCAAACCGTCAACCTGGGAGTCTTAGCCACATGTGGGCTAATGGGATGAGCAGCATGACACCTGATGCAAAACCAAGCTGCAGTGTTCTGAGAACACCACCCAGTCGCAAGGACCCAGGATGACAGGTACCCTGTGTGGATTCTGAATCCCCAATCCACAACAGGCCAGAACCCCACTGAATGACAGTGACCACATTTTTGGGTTTTTTGTTTTGTTTTTTTTTAGCCTGGGGATGTCCTAGAACTCTCTATATGGACCAGCCTGTACTCCAACTCAAAAAGGTATGCACCACCACACTCAGCCTCCGAAGATTTCTCTCAGAAATCAGGAAAGCTGATGCCTCACCTGCTTCTGAGCAGCAAAGATGACGTTCATGAAGTTCATGTACTGCAGCGCGCTGTCCTCTGCAGCCTTGATCACCTGCAAACACAGCCGTTCGACCTCAAGCACCTCCCAGGACTCAATGTGACATGACCCGCTGCAAGTCACAGACGGGGCCACTTCTCCAGTCTATCCTCCTACTCGGTACTAAACCCCTGAAGTGAAAGGTGACACCAGATCCGTCCTGGTCCTCGATAGACTGATGGACATCTGTCCAGCGTATCCAGCATGCACTGGGAGGCCAGGGGACAACACTGGGAGTTAGTTCTCTCCATACATATGGGCCCTAGGGACTGAAGTCAAGTCATCAGGCTAGGCACCAGGTATCTTTACTGACAGAGCCATCTGACTGGCCCAAGAGTTCTTGATTTTAGAAATATTAATTTCCTATAAAAGTAACAATGTTGAAAATGCTTTTCCAGATGTCTTTGTGAGACAGGGTCTTACTATGCAGCCCTGGATGGCCTGGAACTTGCTATGTAGATCACACTGTCCTTCAACTCACAGAGATCAGCCTGTGCCTCCCTCCCCGAGTGCTGGATTTAAATGCCTGTGACATCACACCTGGATTCACTCCCATGGTTTCCACCTGTCTGCAGTTATATCTAAATTGTGTACAATCTTACCAATATTCTTGATTTCATCTCCTGATTATCTATAAAGAGACAAAAACAGATAATTTAACAATCAAGATAGCTTAAAAAGTATGTGGTTTTCTAAGCAATTTTTATTTTATATTATTTTGAGAAAGGATCTCACTCTACAGCCCTGACTGGCCTGGAACTTATTATGTAAACCAGGCTGGCCTTGAACTCACAGAGATTTGCCTGCCTCTGTGTGTTCAGCAATTCTTTTTTTTTTTTTTTTTTTGGTTTTTCGAGACAGGGTTTCTCTGTGGCTTTGGAGCCTGTCCTGGAACTAGCTCTTGTAGACCAGGCTGGTCTCGAACTCACAGAGATCCGCCTGCCTCTGCCTCCCGAGTGCTGGGATTAAAGGCGTGCGCCACCGCCGCCCGGCAGCAATTCTTTTTTTTTTAATATTTATTTATTATGTATACAATATTCTGTCTGTGGGTATGCCTGCAGGCCAGAAGAGGGCACCAGACCCCATTACAGATAGTTGTGAGCCACCATGTAGGTGGTTGCTGGGAATTGAACTCAGGACCTTTGGAAAAGCAGGCAATGCTCTTAACCTCTGAGCCATCTCTCCAGCCCTCAGCAATTCTTAAATACCCCACCAAGCATGCAGCACTAAAATCAAAGGGTGGTAGTTGCAAAACAATCAGCTCCTACCTTTAACTGCCTTGTTCACTCTGTGAATGTCTGGATTGTTAACATTAAGGAATATAAACATGCTGCTTCACAAACATCCACACTAACAGGAAAACAGACCTTCAGACTTTAAGCCAGCCCCCTCCCATCTTCTGCCATGACAGCCATATGGGTGGGCATGGGTTCAGTACCCAATTCTGAACTCAGCAAGGGAAGCATGAGCTCTGCACTGAAGCCCACAGGACAGACAGCTGACTATCCACCATCCTTGATACCAATATTGGGGCCACACCCAAACCAGTCAGTCCCTCCAGTGAGATGATGAATTTGAAAGCCATAAAGAGGATCGGGACAACTGGATAAAAATGCCAGGACATAAACAGCACTCAATACTGTTCAAAGACACTTCACAAAAGCAAGGCTGAGAGCCCACGACACGTGAAATCAGGAAGAGTCTGGCTGCCCTGTGCTTTGGGCCAGGTCACCTGCTCACCTACAGAATGCCACTCACTAATTAAACCATGAGATCGGTAAACAACTTTTAAAATCAGTACCAGAGATGGCAATTCAAGGAATA